>NC_074691.1:37049724-37162224 GCF_029448725.1 Salvelinus fontinalis
GAGAGGGAGGGAGGGAGGGGAGGAAGGGAGGAGAGAGAGAGAGAGGGGGGGGCAGGAAGTGGGAGAGGAGGGGGGTGGAAGGGGGAGATGGAGAGAGGGGTGAGGGAGAGAAAGGTGGCGAGGAGGTGGTGAGGGAGAGGGGAAGAGAGAGAGGGGGGGCATGAAGTGGGAGAGGAGGGGGATGGAAGGGGGAGATGGAGAGGGTGGTGAGGGAAAGAAAGGTGGCGAGGAGGGGGTGAGGGAGAGGGGAGGAGAGAGGGGGGGGCAGGAAGTGGGAGAGGAGGGGGTGGAAGGGGGTGAGGGAAAGAAAGGTGGCGAGGGGGGGTGAGGGAGAGGGGAGGAGAGAGGGGGGGCCGGAAGTGGGAGAGGAGGGGGGTGGAAGGGGGTGGAAGGGGGTGAGGGAAAGAAAGGTGGCGAGGAGGGGGTGAGGGAGAGGGGAGGAGAGAGAGGGGGGGCAGGAAGTGGGAGAGGAGGGGGGTGGAAGGGGGTGAGGGAGAGGGCAGGAGAGAGAAGGGGGTGGAAGGGGGTGAGGGAGAGGGGAGGAGAGAGAGAGAGGGTTTAGACAGGATGGCAGTTTGATTTGTTTTACAGTATAAGGGCATGTGAGAAAACGTAATACAGTGAAATGTTATGGTGTGTGAGTTTGTGAAGTACTTTTGAAAGACAATCAGGAAAAAACTAAATTGTAGAAATGATCGATCTTGTGGCTACTCAAGCACCCCCTTCTGTCTTTTCCATTTGCCTTTTACAATCAGTTTGTGAAAACATCAGCAACCAATTTGTCAAAACAATCCATTTAAACTGGAGGGCAGAGGTAGACCTGAGTGACACCAAGAAGACAGATCAATTTAAACAACAAAGTGTGACATGCCACTGGTATTTACACACACACCCGAGTTTGTGATTCATCACACACACACACACACACACACACACACACACACACACACACACACACACACACACACACACACACACACACACACACACACACACACACACACACACACACACATTCTCGCGCACACACACACAGCACACAAACATGCATACACATACAAAGCACTGCCATGACATTCCATTTGTAATTTTAGCAGAGTTCCATGAGAACAGTTTTCCAAACCCTGTGACAGTGCTCAAACTGGGAACAGAACTTCACACAACCCACAACTCCTTCTGGCACATTCCCTCCTTCCCTCCCTCCTCTCTCCCTCCTTTCCTCCTCTCTCCCTCCTTTCCTCCTCTCTCCCTCCTCTCTCTCCCTCCCTCTTCTCTATCTCCTTCCCTTCCTCCTTCTCCATCTCTGCCCAGTGCCCTAATGTCCCGACTAATGAAAAACTCAAATCAACATGTCCATAGTTGAAGGAGCTGCTATGATATAAAACAGGGGAAAATAAAGGAGTTTTATAAATGGTATTTCAGCTAGTGCCCTTTTCAATACAAGTCTCAAAGCAATAGACTGTACATTAATATCCTTCATCATTCACACTGCTGGTCTGTTACATTCATATCCTTCATCATTCACACTGCTGGTCTGTTACATTCATATCCTTCATCATTCACACTGCTGGTCTGTTACATTAATATCCTTCATCATTCACACTGCTGGTCTGTTACATTCATATCCTTCATCATTCACACTGCTGGTCTGTTACATTCATATCCTTCATCATTCACACTGCTGGTCTGTTACATTAATATCCTTCATCATTCACACTGCTGGTCTGTTACATTCATATCCTTCATCATTCACACTGCTGGTCTGTTACATTCATATCCTTCATCATTCACACTGCTGGTCTGTTACATTAATATCCTTCATCATTCACACTGCTGGTCTGTTACATTCATATCCTTCATCATTCACACTGCTGGTCTGTTACATTCATATCCTTCATCATTCACACTGCCGGTCTGTTACATTAATATCCTTCATCATTCACACTGCTGGTCTGTTACATTAATATCCTTCATCATTCACACTGCTGGTCTGTTACATTCATATCCTTCATCATTCACACTGCTGGTCTGTTACATTCATATCCTTCATCATTCACACTGCTGGTCTGTTACATTAACATCCTTCATCATTCACACTGCCGGTCTGTTACATTCATATCCTTCATCATTCACACTGCTGGTCTGTTACATTAATATCCTTCATCATTTACACTGCTGGTCTGTTACATTCATATCCTTCATCATTCACACTGCTGGTCTGTTACATTCATATCCTTCATCATTCACACTGCTGGTCTGTTACATTAATATCCTTCATCATTCACACTGCTGGTCTGTTACATTCATATCCTTCATCATTCACACTGCTGGTCTGTTACATTCATATCCTTCATCATTCACACTGCTGGTCTGTTACATTAATATCCTTCATCATTCACACTGCTGGTCTGTTACATTAATATCCTTCATCATTCACACTGCTGGTCTGTTACATTCATATCCTTCATCATTCACACTGCTGGTCTGTTACATTCATATCCTTCATCATTCACACTGCTGGTCTGTTACATTCATATTCTTCATCGTCTGTTACATTGAGGCTCTATCCATAACCGTTCTTACAGTATTTCTTTACATGTCTCTGAGAGCAGGAGAATGGGTGCCACTGAGCTGGTTAAAATGAGCTGGACTTCTCTATGTATCATCCTCATGATGTCTCAATGGGCTGGGACACATGTCCGTCGCGGCACAGTGGTCATATTACTGTATGGTCTGAATGCTACTGAAGTAGTCTGATATATTTCTTTCTCTCGTTCCCTATCTGACTCTGCAGTAACTCTACTTCTCCTTCAGTATTTCTCCCATCTCACAGAAGCATTTCAGACCCTCACAGGAACACACAGGTACACATTCCAATCTTCACATCTCTTCCTGGAAGCTCAAAACTGACAGAGAATTTCAAGCGCACAAAGGCATTCATTATATATTTGTCTTCTTTCAGTCCTCAGATTGTTTCTCTGCCTTAAATGCCAGTCAGTCAGTTTTCTGGTAAACGTTTGCTCAGTTCCATTAGACTGTTGCTGAAGGAGTCTGATTAGACTGCTGCTGAAGGAGTTTCACTAGACTGCTGCTGAAGGAGTTTGATTAGACTGTTGCTGAAGGAGTTTGATTAGACTGCTACTGAAGGAGTTTGATTAGACTGCTACTGAAGGAGTTTGATTAGACTGCTGCTGAAGGAGTTTGATTAGACTGCTGCTGAAGGAGTCTGATTAGACTGCTGCTGAAGGAGTCTGGTTAGACTGCTACTGAAGGAGTCTGATTAGACTGCTGCTGAAGGAGTCTGGTTAGACTGCTACTGAAGGAGTCTGATTAGACTGCTACTGAAGGAGTCTGATTAGACTGCAGCTGAAGGAGTAGGATTAGACTGCAGCTGAAGGAGTAGGATTAGACTGCTGCTGAAGGAGTCTGATTAGACTGCTGCTGAAGGAGTCTGATTAGACTGCTGCTGAAGGAGTTTCATTAGACTGCTACTGAAGGAGTCTGATTAGACTGCTGCTGAAGGAGTCTGATTAGACTGCAGCTGAAGGAGTTTGATTAGACTGCTGCTGAAGGAGTTTCAGTAGACTGCTGCTGAAGGAGTTTCAGTAGACTGCTGCTGAAGGAGTTTCATCAGGCACAGTAAACACACACACATAAAGCACACACACCCCAGAGTATGTGAGCGGATCGAGGAGCTGAGTGGGGAGCGTGTCCAAGTTGACTGGAGCGTGGAGTGAGATTCCCAAAGGTTGGAGCCTCAGCCTTCTCGCCACCTCCAATTTCACTCCAGTAACGCTCCAAGTAGTGTTCACTTCACAAGCTCAGGGCATGCCCGGCCCAGCATGCATTTCTAGTCTACTTGTGTGCTGCTTTAGCCCTTGCTTTAGCTACTGTCATGGAGTTCACTAAATATTTTCAGAAAGTGTTAAAAACTGATAAAACACACAGGTGGTAAATCAAGGTGACTTACAAAGATGAGGACCAAGAGCAAGAGAGGTAGTGTGGTGATTTATTGGCAAACAACTAAAGAATCATTGTGAAATCTGAAAAGACACGTATCCTGAAAGCATGATGGTGTACTTACTACGTGCACATGCTAACAGAAAGGAAGAGGTGGCTAGCTATGTGCACATGCTAACAGAAAGGAAGAGGTGGCTAGCTATGTGCACATGCTAACAGAAAGGAAGAGGTGGCTAGCTATGTGCACATGCTAACAGAAAGGAAGAGGTGGCTAGCTATGTGCACATGCTAACAGAAAGGAAGAGGTGGCTAGCTATGTGCACATGCTAACAGAAAGGAAGAGGTGGCTAGCTATGTGCACATGCTAACAGAAAGGAAGAGGTGGCTAGCTATGTGCACATGCTAACAGAAAGGAAGAGGTGGCTAGCTATGTGCACATGCTAACAGAAAGGAAGAGGTGGCTAGCTACGTGCACATGCTAACAGAAAGGAAGAGGTGGCTAGCTATGTGCACATGCTAACAGAAAGGAAGAGGTGGCTAGCTATGTGCACATGCTAACAGAAAGGAAGAGGTGGCTAGCTAGCTATGTGTGTCAATGTAGCAAATCATTTATAAACTAAAAATCTGATCTCTTAAAAACGTTTCCTTCATTTTCGTTCTATTATCTATACAATAGGCCATAACTGGATTTTGTCCCAATAGGCCTGGCATATTCCCACGTTCAAGGAGCTTTCCGTTTTGATTGGGTGATTTTTGCCTGAAAACCTTTAGGCCTACCTATAGAAACACTTAAAGAACAACTCTGCATCTCTGCCCAGCCTGTCAAGAGTGACCGACAGGGTGTTTATCATCCCCAGTGGCTCTGCCGGTGTGGAGAGGATCTCCTCCCCTGCTGGCCGGCTCTCCAGGCACCATCACATGAGCCTGAAGCCACAGACGGACTAACTCGTGTTTCTGATAAATGAATTCAAAGTCACTAACAAGTTATTTTTCATTTAATTATAAGTCACAGCCTATATGGCCAATTTACAGACTATAATGATTTAATACAACTACATGTTGTTTAAACGCTGACCCGCTTTATGTCCCTACCGTACCAGCCTATTGTGGAGCACTCGCAAATACTTTGTAGGCTGTAGCCTTGAAATAATACAGCCTAAATATTAAATGTTTGTTCCTGTCTGCCTCCTGACCTATTTACAGTGTTTATATGTACAGCTAAAACTCAGGGAGGAAAAGGTGTAGATTCACGCCCAGAGCGCGGCAGGTGTTTATTTCACCTTAGCAGAAGGCAGGAATCGTGGTCACAGGCACGGGCTACGTTCCAGAACACAAAGAAACAGGACTACGTTCCAGAACACAAAGAAACAGGGCTACGTTCCAGAACACAAAGAAACAGAGCTACGTCCCAGAACACAAAGAAACAGGGCTACGTTCCAGAACACAAAGAAACAGGGCTACGTTCCAGAACACAAAGAAACAGGGCTACGTTCCAGAACACAAAGAAACAGGGCTACGTTCCAGAACACAAAGAAACAGGGCTACGTTCCAGAACACAAAGAAACAGGGCTACGTTCCAGAACACAAAGAAACAGGGCTACGTTCCAGAACACAAAGAAACAGGGCTACGTTCCAGAACACAAAGAAACAGGGCTACGTTCCAGAACACAAAGAAACAGGGCTACGTTCCAGAACACAAAGAAACAGGGCTACGTTCCAGAACACAAAGAAACAAGGCTACGTTCCAGAACACAAAGAAACAGGGCTACGTTCCAGAACACAATGAAACAGAACACAAGGTTCACTAAGAAAATAAATACAGAACCTTACAATATGCTGTTTTATATGACTTGTAGCCTATTTGAAATGATGTTCGCTTCTTATATTCACATTTTCATGTTTATTCAAATACTTTTCATTCAAATCCATATGGTTTTGTTTCAATACTTTAAAAAAAAATCGTAGGTCCAGGTACTTACACAAATAGATGGGTTTTGGTTCAATTGTGATTTTAATTCATGGAGAGAATTTGGAGCGGCAGGGAGCGTTTTGTTTTGGCGGAGCGGTTGGAAAGGATGTGGAGGGCTGGAGCATGCACATCCCTCCATTAACAATGAGCGGGATATCCAACCGCTCACATGCTCTGATACACACATATCCTGGCTTACTTCCATTACGATAAAGTCAAGAGCTCTGAGAGAACCATAACCATCACTAAAACACAGGTCATTGATGAGGCTGTCTATACCTTTAAAACACAGGTCATTGATGAGGATAACTACCTTTAAAACACAGGTCATTGATGAGGATAACTACCTTTAAAACACAGGTCATTGATGAGGCTGTCTATACCTTTAAAACACAGGTCATTGATGAGGCTGTCTATACCTTTAAAACACAGGTCATTGATGAGGCTGTCTATACCTTTAATACACAGGTCATTGATGAGGCTGTCTATACCTTTAAAACACAGGTCATTGATGAGGCTGTCTATACCTTTAAAACACAGGTCATTGATGAGGATAACTACCTTTAAAACACAGGTCATTGATGAGGCTGTCTATACCTTTAAAACACAGGTCATTGATGAGGCTGTCTATACCTTTAAAACACAGGTCATTGATGAGGCTGTCTATACCTTTAAAACACAGGTCATTGATGAGGATGTCTATACCTTTAAAACACAGGTCATTGATGAGGATAACTACCTTTAAAACACAGGTCATTGATGAGGATGTCTATACCTTTAAAACACAGTTCATTGATGAGGATAACTACCTTTAAAACACAGGTCATTGATGAGGCTGTCTATACCTTTAAAACACAGGTCATTGATGAGGATGTCTATACCTTTAAAACACAGGTCATTGATGAGGATAACTACCTTTAAAACACAGGTCATTGATGAGGCTGTCTATACCTTTAAAACACAGGTCATTGATGAGGCTGTCTATACCTTTAAAACACAGGTCATTGATGAGGCTGTCTATACCTTTAAAACACAGGTCATTGATGAGGCTGTCTATACCTTTAAAACACAGGTCATTGATGAGGATAACTACCTTTAAAACACAGTTCATTGATGAGGATAACTACCTTTAAAACACAGGTCATTGATGAGGATAACTACCTTTAAAACACAGGTCATTGATGAGGATAACTACCTTTAAAACACAGGTCATTGATGAGGCTGTCTATACCTTTAAAACACAGGTCATTGATGAGGATAACTACCTTTAAAACACAGGTCATTGATGAGGCTGTCTATACCTTTAAAACACAGGTCATTGATGAGGCTGTCTATACCTTTAAAACACAGGTCATTGATGAGGCTGTCTATACCTTTAATACACAGGTCATTGATGAGGCTGTCTATACCTTTAAAACACAGGTCATTGATGAGGCTGTCTATACCTTTAAAACACAGGTCATTGATGAGGCTGTCTATACCTTTAAAACACAGGTCATTGATGAGGATGTCTATACCTTTAAAACACAGGTCATTGATGAGGATAACTACCTTTAAAACACAGGTCATTGATGAGGATGTCTATACCTTTAAAACACAGTTCATTGATGAGGATAACTACCTTTAAAACACAGGTCATTGATGAGGCTGTCTATACCTTTAAAACACAGGTCATTGATGAGGATGTCTATACCTTTAAAACACAGGTCATTGATGAGGATAACTACCTTTAAAACACAGGTCATTGATGAGGCTGTCTATACCTTTAAAACACAGGTCATTGATGAGGCTGTCTATACCTTTAAAACACAGGTCATTGATGAGGCTGTCTATACCTTTAAAACACAGGTCATTGATGAGGCTGTCTATACCTTTAAAACACAGGTCATTGATGAGGATAACTACCTTTAAAACACAGTTCATTGATGAGGATAACTACCTTTAAAACACAGGTCATTGATGAGGATAACTACCTTTAAAACACAGGTCATTGATGAGGATAACTACCTTTAAAACACAGGTCATTGATGAGGCTGTCTATACCTTTAAAACACAGGTCATTGATGAGGCTGTCTATACCTTTAAAACACAGGTCATTGATGAGGATAACTACCTTTAAAACACAGTTCATTGATGAGGATAAATACCTTTAAAACACAGTTCATTGATGAGGATAACTACCTTTAAAACACAGGTCATTGATGAGGATAACTACCTTTAAAACACAGGTCATTGATGAGGATAACTACCTTTAAAACACAGGTCATTGATGAGGATAACTACCTTTAAAACACAGGTCATTGATGAGGATAACTACCTTTAAAACACAGGTCATTGATGAGGCTGTCTATACCTTTAATACACAGGTCATTGATGAGGCTGTCTATACCTTTAAAACACAGGTCATTGATGAGGCTGTCTATACCTTTAAAACACAGGTCATTGATGAGGATGTCTATACCTTTAAAACACAGGTCATTGATGAGGCTGTCTATACCTTTAAAACACAGGTCATTGATGAGGCTGTCTATACCTTTAAAACACAGGTCATTGATGAGGCTGTCTATACCTTTAAAACACAGGTCATTGATGAGGCTGTCTATACCTTTAAAACACAGGTCATTGATGAGGATAACTACCTTTAAAACACAGGTCATTGATGAGGATAACTACCTTTAAAACACAGGTCATTGATGAGGATGTCTATACCTTTAAAACACAGGTCATTGATGAGGATGTCTATACCTTTAAAACACAGGTCATTGATGAGGCTGTCTATACCTTTAAAACACAGGTCATTGATGAGGCTGTCTATACCTTTAAAACACAGGTCATTGATGAGGCTGTCTATACCTTTAAAACACAGGTCATTGATGAGGCTGTCTATACCTTTAAAACACAGGTCATTGATGAGGATAACTACCTTTAAAACACAGGTCATTGATGAGGATAACTACCTTTAAAACACAGGTCATTGATGAGGCTGTCTATACCTTTAAAACACAGGTCATTGATGAGGATGTCTATACCTTTAAAACACAGGTCATTGATGAGGATGTCTATACCTTTAAAACACAGGTCATTGATGAGGCTGTCTATACCTTTAAAACACAGGTCATTGATGAGGCTGTCTATACCTTTAAAACACAGGTCATTGATGAGGCTGTCTATACCTTTAAAACACAGGTCATTGATGAGGCTGTCTATACCTTTAAAACACAGGTCATTGATGAGGATAACTACCTTTAAAACACAGGTCATTGATGAGGATAACTACCTTTAAAACACAGGTCATTGATGAGGATAACTACCTTTAAAACACAGGTCATTGATGAGGCTGTCTATACCTTTAAAACACAGGTCATTGATGAGGATAACTACCTTTAAAACACAGTTCATTGATGAGGCTGTCTATACCTTTAAAACACAGGTCATTGATGAGGATAACTACCTTTAAAACACAGGTCATTGATGAGGCTGTCTATACCTTTAAAACACAGGTCATTGATGAGGATAACTACCTTTAAAACACAGGTCATTGATGAGGCTGTCTATACCTTTAAAACACAGGTCATTGATGAGGATAACTACCTTTAAAACACAGGTCATTGATGAGGATAACTACCTTTAAAACACAGGTCATTGATGAGGATAACTACCTTTAAAAGACAGGTCATTGATGAGGATAACTACCTTTAAAACACACGTCATTGATGAGGATAACTACCTTTAAAACACAGGTCATTGATGAGGATAACTACCTTTAAAACACAGGTCATTGATGAGGATAACTACCTTTAAAACACAGGTCATTGATGAGGATAACTACCTTTAAAAGACAGGTCATTGATGAGGATAACTACCTTTAAAACACAGGTCATCTGCACTCTTTATACCCTCTCTCTCTCTCTCTCTCTCGTTCTCTCAATCTGTTCCTCAGTTCTTTTCTCCCTCTCTCTCTCTATTGTCTGTAAAGGTCACTCTCTCCAGGCCTTATCAGTGTTTCAAATGCTTGCTGGGCGATAACGGTGCACCGTGGTTACTGGCTATTAAACTCAATGGCTTTTATATAGAGGAACAGCAAGCATTGATCATGTATAACGCAAATGTCCAGGCCCAAACCACAGATGTCAGTTACTAGTATCATTGATGACATGAAAATAGATGGGCAGTGGTACTGATGGGGACGGGCGATGCCAGGAAAACGGATGGGCAGTGGTACTGATGGGGACGGGCGATGCCAGGAAAACGGATGGGCAGTGGTACTGATGGGGACGGGCGATGCCAGGAAAACGGAAGGGCAGTGGTACTGATGGGGACGGGCGATGCCAGGAAAACGGATGGGCAGTGGTACTGATGGGGACGGGCGATGCCAGGAAAACGGATGGGCAGTGGTACTGATGGGGACGGGCGATGCCAGAAAAACGGATGGGCAGTGGTACTGATGGGGACGGGCGATGCCAGGAAAACGGATGGGCAGTGGTACTGATGGGGACGGGCGATGCCAGGAAAACGGAAGGGCAGTGGTACTGATGGGGACGGGCGATGCCAGGAAAACGGAAGGGCAGAGGTACTGATGGGGACGGGCGATGCCAGGAAAACGGAAGGGCAGAGGTACTGATGGGGACGGGCGATGCCAGGAAAACGGAAGGGCAGTGGTACTGATGGGGACGGGCGATGCCAGGAAAACGGAAGGGCAGAGGTACTGATGGGGACGGGCGATGCCAGGAAAAGTAACGTATAAAAAAGCACGAGTGAAAGTCAAGCTGAACGTTATCACAGCTGGTTGTTTCTCTCCATGTGTTTCTATACGTTCAGGTGGTTTTATACATACATTTAACATTTACATTACATTTAAGTCATTTAGCAGACGCTCTTTTCCAGAGCGACTTACAAATTGGAAAGTTCATACGTATTCATCCTGGTCCCCCCGTGGGGAATGAAACCACAACCCTGGCGTTGCAAGCGCCATGCTATACCAACTGAGCCACACGGGACCACATACACTATGTCTGAACGGAACAAAAAGGTGTTAGCGGCTGAATATAAATACATTGTTGTTACCTCTCCATATGTGATATCAGAAACTGGTCATGAATACACCTCACCGTATGCCTCCTCTAGACCTTTTCTGTATTTGCTAATAAAAGGCATACTCTGCAAGATTTGCGCACCATGAAAAAGTGAGCCCAGCAACAATAATGTAATCAATAGAGCAAGATGGAAATATTACAGACTATGGCTTTAAGTACTAGTAAACTCCTGACTCACTTTCAGATTCCACTTCCAGGACTGGTGGTATAAAGGTATCTGTTCTAGCAGCTAGACTCAGAGGAACTGAGGTTGACCAGGACTGGTGGTATAAAGGTATCTGTTCTAGCAGCTAGACTCAGAGGAACTGAGGTTGACCAGGACTGGTGGTATAAAGGTATCTGTTCTAGCAGCTAGACTCAGAGGAACTGAGGTTGACCAGGACTGGTGGTATAAAGGTATCTGTTCTAGCAGCTAGAGTCAGAGGAACTGAGGTTGACCAGGACTGGTGGTATAAAGGTATCTGTTCTAGCAGCTAGAGTCAGGGGAACTGAGGTTGACCAGGACTGGTGGTATAAAGGTATCTGTTCTAGCAGCTAGAGTCAGGGGAACTGAGGTTGACCAGGACTGGTGGTATAAAGGTATCTGTTCTAGCAGCTAGAGTCAGGGGAACTGAGGTTGACCAGGACTGGTGGTATAAAGGTATCTGTTCTAGCAGCTAGAGTCAGAGGGACTGAGGTTGACCAGGACTGGTGGTATAAAGGTATCTGTTCTAGCAGCTAGACTCAGAGGAACTGAGGTTGACCAGGACTGGTGGTATAAAGGTATCTGTTCTAGCAGCTAGACTCAGAGGAACTGAGGTTGACCAGGACTGGTGGTATAAAGGTATCTGTTCTAGCAGCTAGAGTCAGAGGAACTGAGGTTGACCAGGACTGGTGGTATAAAGGTATCTGTTCTAGCAGCTAGAGTCAGAGGGACTGAGGTTGACCAGGACTGGTGGTATAAAGGTATCTGTTCTAGCAGCTAGACTCAGAGGGACTGAGGTTGACCAGGACTGGTGGTATAAAGGTATCTGTTCTAGCAGCTAGAGTCAGAGGGACTGAGGTTGACCAGGACTGGTGGTATAAAGGTATCTGTTCTAGCAGCTAGACTCAGAGGGACTGAGGTTGACCAGGACTGGTAGTATAAAGGTATCTGTTCTAGCAGCTAGAGTCAGAGGGACTGAGGTTGACCAGGACTGGTGGTATAAAGGTATCTGTTCTAGCAGCTAGAGTCAGAGGGAATGAGGTTGACCAGGACTGGTGGTATAAAGGTATCTGTTCTAGCAGCTAGAGTCAGAGGAACTGAGGTTGACCAGGACTGGTGGTATAAAGGTATCTGTTCTAGCAGCTAGAGTCAGGGGAACTGAGGTTGACCAGGACTGGTGGTATAAAGGTATCTGTTCTAGCAGCTAGAGTCAGAGGAACTGAGGTTGACCAGGACTGGTGGTATAAAGGTATCTGTTCTAGCAGCTAGAGTCAGAGGAACTGAGGTTGACCAGGACTGGTGGTATAAAGGTATCTGTTCTAGCAGCTAGACTCAGAGGGAATGAGGTTGACCAGGACTGGTGGTATAAAGGTATCTGTTCTAGCAGCTAGAGTCAGAGGGACTGAGGTTGACCAGGACTGGTGGTATAAAGGTATCTGTTCTAGCAGCTAGACTCAGAGGGACTGAGGTTGACCAGGACTGGTGGTATAAAGGTAACTGTTCTAGCAGCTAGAGTCAGAGGAACTGAGGTTGACCAGGACTGGTGGTATAAAGGTATCTGTTCTAGCAGCTAGAGTCAGAGGGACTGAGGTTGACGTACTACTGTATTTGGAGAAAAACAGATTGATACCGGTGACGATGTGAGTGGCACAGACACGGTTCACTGAGGCACACTAACCGGATTTACCAAAATACTCAGAATACAACTTTAAAGTCAGGTGACACCGTAGACCCTGAGGCTTACTACTGGAACTATATTACTGTATCTTGTATTCCATATCAAATATGAAATGTTTCGACTACAAAATGTTATAAAATATGAAATGTTATTGTTACAAAATGTTATCAAATTTGAAATGTTTTGGTTACAAAATGTTATCAAATATGAAATGCTTTGATTACAAAATGCTATCAAATATGAAATGTTATTGTTATGAAATATTATTACATATGAAATGTTATTATTATGAAATGTTATGGCCCCTATTATGAATCCTCAGGCAACTTGGGACTACCGTCCCTATCACCTGCACTGGGATATGGCTGGAGTGTGGTTGGTGTGTGTGTGTGTGTGTGTGTGTATATATATATATATATATAGAGAGAGAGATAGAGAGATAGAGAGAGAGAGCAAGAGAGAGAGAGAGACAGTACATGGTGGCAGACTATCTGACCACTGTGACTGATAGAAAACTGAGGAAAACATTGACTAGGTACAGACTCAGTGAGCACCGTCTGGCTATAGAGACCGGTCGTCACAGACAAACCTGGCTGCCCAGAGAGGACAGTCTGGCTATAGAGACCGGTCATCACAGACAAACCTGGCTGCCCAGAGAGGACAGGCTGTGCTCACTCTGCTCCAGGGGAGAGGTAGAGACAGAGGTGCATTTCCTACTACACTGTGACAAATACTCAGACCTAAGAGCATTTTTCTTTCCCAAAATTATAACTCAATACAAAGAATTTGAAACTATAAAAGATGAAGAAAAAATCAAATATTTATTGGGTGAAAAGCCAAAATGTGCAGTTTTGGCAGCCAAATATGTGTCCTCCTGCCACAACCTGAGGGACAGCCAGTGAAAAATGCAAAGTAATATTGATAATATTTCCCATTTAGCTTAGTTTTGTTTTGTCTTTCATACCAGGTCATATGTCTTCTCAAGTCATATTGACACTGGTCTACTACTGTTGTGTAAATGTATTGTTGTTCGGATTAATATTGTTGTTGTAGTTGTTGTTAATGGTAATCCCATGTCCACTACTACTGTTATTATTGCTGTTGGTCCCACCATTGATTTATATATAAATATATATATATATATTTTGTATATATATACATATATATTTGATTTTTTTTTTTCGATATGTATACTTTGACAATGTAAGTAATAACGAACTTACCATGTCAATAAAGTCAATTGAATTGAATTGAATTGAGAGAGAGAGAGAGAGAGAGAGAGAGAGAGAGAGAGAGAGAGAGAGAGAGAGAGAGAGAGAGAGAGAGAGAGAAAGCGAAAGCGAAAGGGGGGAGGAGATGGTGTAGAATTCTTCACTCACCCAACAGGGATCCTATGAGGATGAGCACCTGGATGGTAGTGGTGAAGTCCCGGTAGGCTTGATCTGTGATGTAGCGCTCCTGGTCGTCCAACCGCGTCACATCGTTGAACGGACCGTTATCCAACCGTGTAGGTGTTGGACCTGACCCGTTATGGGGATCCAGCAGGAGGTAGGCCGGGGTGAAATTCGCGGTCCCATCTCCTGCAGTTGGAACCCAACTCCTAACATCCATTTTAGTTCACCTCAAGAGTGTATTACACTTTAAATTACATCTAAGATCCCAGTGAATAGGCTGGAGGTTAGTCAGAAGTGAATACTGGCCGCACTTCATGTGGAATAAAGTCAAGATTGATTTGATTTGGAAAATGAGACCTTTTAGAAATGGGGGGGGGGGGGGGGGTAGATTTGCCCTGAGGTGCAAATAGTCCACTGCCCCGCTAGTGAACAGGCATTCCCGCAGAGTGGCCAATTTCAAGACAGAATGGCATTTATGTCACCCTCTTCTCGCATTCAAGTCCACACAGTCAAAAAATTGTTTTGAAAAACAGGCCAGAATATATATTCACAATTTCATATGTTCAGATTGCCCAAATATTATATCATGTTAAATGTTGTCTCCCCACATCATGCGGTGACATCTCTCAGTTCAACAACTGAAGAGCGTGCGCTGTCCATTGTGATGAAAAATGCTACCTGTTCTTTAAGAGGTAAACTTCTGTCACAGATTCATGTAAAAAAAAAAATACAAATAAACGTCAACCTACATGAAAAACCGATAAACTACTGACTGACTAGGGTGCAGTCATAATAATTGACATTCTACATCCACATATTTAGATGAGAGGATGTGCCAATATCTAGCCTATCAAGCACGTTTCCATTTCAAGGATTTTGTTCACTTAAAGGCAGTGTATTTTGGCCTCAAATATATGAGATTCAGCTATACCTACCTTCAAGGTTTTTCCTTATCGAGACTACGGACACAGTCTTGTTGGTTACACCACGGAAATCTAATATTTCCTTCAGCTTCTTGCTCATCAGGCCGTCCGTCAGCGGTTTGGACTATCAGCCCGTTCCATTAGGTTATTAAAGGAGAGAACACGTTCATCTATCTCCTCAATCCGATTGATAAAATATTCTCTCCATGAGCGTCACGGTCAGCCCGCCGCTGTCAGTCAGCCAGTATTCTATTTGCGGGAGACTCGCTGTGCTGTGTGATGGGGCCGTGGATAAACGAATAATTTTCCTAAAGATCAGGCATCACACCGGAGGCAAGAGTCCCTCCTCTTCGTAGTAAAAACATGAGCTCTATAGACTCCTTCATAAATGTATGACCAACAAAAAAAAAATCGAATGAAATTGTATTTGTCACATGCGCCGAATACAACAGGTGTAAACCTAACAGTGAAATGTTTACATAGCAGCTCTTTCCCAATAATGCAGATTAAAACACATAAAACACACAGGAGTGAAGCTATACACAAGGAGTACCATAACCAGATCAATGTGCAGGGATACGTGGTAATTGAGGTAGATATGTAAAAACAGGCAGGGGTAAAGTGACTAGGCATCGGGATATAACACTACATAAAGAATGACTGGGGCAAACAGAAATATAGCTACATTACAGTTCATTTTACAATTTGAGCATGTTAGCATACTCATGAATGTCACTGGATTTACATTTATAATATGTTGCCGAGGCAATTCTTCCCCTAATCGTTGTACTAAAACGTGGCACGTGTCCCAGTGGTCTAGAAGGAAATCCAGACCGCAACTCTGTATTGTTATGTTGCTAGTAAAGTCCCTGATACCACACTCTGTTGGGAAATTCCTCTTAAGGTTAGTGTAACGGATGTGAAATGGCTAGCTAGTTAGCGGGTACGCGCTAATAGCATTTCAATCGGTTACGTCACTTGCTCTGAGACCCGAAGTAGGGTTTCCCCTTGTTCTGCAAGGGCCGCGGCTTTCGTGGAGCGATGGGTAACGACGCTTCGTGGGTGTCAGTTGTTGATGTGTGCAGAGGGTCCCTGGTTCGCGCCCGTGTCGGGGCGAGAGGACGTAATAAATTATACTGTTACATTAGCTGAATTCTCTCCCAGGAACACCCAAATAGGAGACATTGGGACCTGACCTGCAACCCCATCTTCCATACAACCTTATAAAGGCATGTTTTTCCATTCCATAGAGACAAAGATCATTTCAATCCAGGTTTCATTTTATGTATTTATTATCAGCTAATCATCTGTTTATCACCTTATGTCTCTGTTGATGTAGTTCTACTAAATCAACAGTATGTATATGTTTCATTACATATAAGCAACACACCTTAGCTACATGCCGATATAACTCATCACCTGAGACTGAATCACTGATAATGTGTATATACGTTTATTTGTCTCTCCTCACACTCTCACCTCTCTGACCAAGGCCCTTCTCCCCAGACTGCTCAGTTTGGCTGGGTGGCCAGCTCTAGGAAGAGTCTTGGTGGTTCCAAACTTCTTCCATTTAAGAAGGATGGACGAGACAGCCTACAGGGAGAAGGTGAGGGCACTCGGTGTCAGGAAAACAAACTCTCACTCAACATCAACAAACCAAAGGAGATTATCGTGGACTTCAGGAAACAGCAGAGGGAGCACCTGCCTATCCACATCGACGGGACAGCAGTGGAGGAGGTGGAAAGTTAAGTTCCTCGGTGAACACATCACGGACAAACTGAAATGGTCCACCCACACAGACAGAGTGGTGAAGAAGGTGCAACAGCGCCTCTTCAACCTCAGGAGGCTGAAGAAATTTGGCTTGTCACCTAAAACCCTCACAAACTTTTACAGATGCACAATTGAGAGCATCCTGTCGGGCTGTATCACCGCCTGGTACGGCAACTGCACCACAAGGCTCTCCAGAGGGTGGTGCGGTCTGCACAACGCATCACCGGGGGAAAACTACCTTCCCTCCAGGACACCTACAGCACCCGATATCACAGGAAGGCCACAAAGATCATCAAGGACAACAACCACCCGAGCCACTGCCTGTTCATCCCGCTACCATCCAAAAGGCGAGGTCAGTACAGGTGCATCAAAGCTGGGACCGAGAGACTGAAAAACAGCTTCTATCTCAAGGCCATCAGACTGTTAAACAGCAATCACTAACACAGAGATGCTACTGCCTACATACAGGCTTGAAATCATTGGCCACTTCAATAAATGGATCACTAGTCACGTTAATAATGTTTACATATCTGTCATTACTCATATGTATGTACTGTATTTTATACCATCTATTGCATCTTGCCTATGTCGCTCTGTCATTGCTCATCCATATATTTATATATTCTTATCCCATTCCTTTCCTTAGATTTGTGTGTATTAGGTAGTTGTTGTGGAATTGTTAGATTACATGTTAGATATTGCTGCACTGTTGGAACTAGAAGCACAAGCATTTCGCTACACTCGCAATAACATCTGCTAACCATGTGTATGTGACGAATAAAATTTGATTTGGAGGCCACTGTGTCATCGGGGACATTCAATGCTGCAAAAATGTTTTGGTACCCTTCCCCAGATCTGTGACTCGACAGAATCCTGCCTCGGAGCTCTACGGACAATTCCTTCAACCTCATGACTTGAATTTTTACTCTGACATGCACTGTCAACTGTGGGTGGACTCCAATCAAGTTGTAGAAACATCTCAAGGATGATCAATGGAAATAGGATGCACCTGAGCTCAATTGAGTCTTGTAGCAAAGGGTCTGAAAACTTATGTAAATAAGTTGTTTATGTTTTAAACATTTGCTAAAATTTCTAAAAACATGTTTTTGCTTTGTCATAATGGGGTATTATGTGTAGATTGCTGAGTATTTTTATTTATTTAATCAATTTTAGAATAAGGCTGTAACTTAACAAAATGTGGAAAAAGTCAAGGGGTCTCAATACTTTCCGAATGCACTATTAATGCTTCAAAATTCACAAAAAGGGAAGTTAGCTAGAGAAGATTGTCATAGCACAAAATGTGTCAAATCTCCAAATAAAAGGTGATTCTGATTCTGAACATAGAAGGCTATGCCAGGTCAGAGCCAAAGGCCTTGAACCAAAACACTTATGCTTAAATGATTTCTTATTTTGTACTTAGTTTTAATATTGTAAAAAGTGTACGTTGTCTTGTGATGACGGGAACTCCACTTTATAAATAAATGCAGCTGCATCGGTCAGTGGCCTCAGAAATCCCAGACCTCGGGCAACAGCAGAAGGGCCGTAGCCAGGGTTTACGTTTTAGTGAGGTCCGGATGGAGCTTTTGAAAGTTGAAGCTCTTTTACTGCACTTCTATACAATTAAAAACTACTTGGTGAACAGCAAAAACAAGCAAAAATGACTCCAGCCATTATGACCTTGGCTGCTGTAGATTCATTCACCTCAGTTGATATACAAACACAATTTTAATGGTATACCCCTGAAAGGGGGAGAAATATGAGAAACTGATTCTCACTGACACATTGCATCAGCAACAAAAAAAAAGTATTTTTGCATTTTAATGTAGGGCTATGGGGAAGATAGGCCATGAGGAGATATTCATATTGAACACACACACACACACACACACACACACACACACACACACACACACGTGTTCAATATGAACATCTCATTGAAGGAATGGGCCAAAATTCACCCAATTTCTTTGTGGGAAGCTTGTGGAAGGCTACCCGAAACGCTTGACCTAAGTTAAACAGTTTAATGACAATGCTACCATTTACTAATTGAGTGTATGTAAACTTCTGACCCACTGGGGATGTGATTAAAGAAATAAAAGATGAAATAAATCATTCTCTCTACTATTATTCTGACGTATCACATTCTTAAAATAAAGTGGTGATCCTAACTGACCTAAAACAGGGAATTTTTACTAGGATTAAATGTCAGGAATTGTGAAAAACTGAGTTTAAATGTATTTGTCTAAGGTGTATGTAAACTTCCGACTTCAACTGTACATACACCTTAGCCAAATACATTTAAATTCCGGGAGACAGAATTGACAGCTGATCATTCTCGCAGTGGCAGACCATATGTAACAACAACTGCACAGGATCGGTACATCTGAACATCACACCTGCGGGACAGGTACAGGATGGCAACAACAACTGCCAGAGTTACACCAGAAACGCACAATCCCTCCATCAGTGCTCAGACTGTCCGCAATAGGCTGAGAGAGGCTGGACTGAGGGCTTGTACGCCTGTGGTAAGACAGGTCCTTACCAAACATCACCGGCAACAACGTCGGCTATGGGCACAAACCCACCGTCGCTGGACCAGACAGGACTGGCAAAAAGTGGTCTTCACTGACGAGTCGCGGTTTTGTCTCACCAGGGGTGATGGTTGGATTTGTGTTTATCGTCGAAGGAATGAGCGTTACACTGAGGACTGCACTCTGGAGCGGGATCGATTTGGAGGTGGAAGGTCCGTCATGCATCAGCATCATCGGACTGAGCTTGTTGTCCTTGCAGGCAATCTCAACGCTGTGCGTTACAGGGAAGACATCCTCCTCCCTCATGTGGTACCCTTCCTGCAGGATCATCCTGACATGACCCTCCAGCATGACAATGCCACCAGCCATACTGCTCGTTCAGTGTGTGATTTCCTGCAAGACAGAAATGTCAGTGTTCTGCCATGGCCAGCGAAGAGCCCGGATCTCAATCCCATTGAGCACGTCTGGGACCTGTTGGATCGGAGGGTGAGGGCTAGGTCCATTCCCCCCAGAAATGTCCAGGAACTTGCAGGTGCCTTGGTGGAAGAGTGGGGTAACATCTCACAGCAAGAACTGGCAAATCTGGTGCAGTCCATGAGGAGGATGCGCACTGCGGTACTTAATGCAGCTGGTGGCCACACCAGATACTGACTGTTACTTTGATTTTGACCCCCCCTTTGTTCAGGGACACATTATTCCATTTCTGTTAGTCACATGTCTGTGGAACTTGTTCAGTTTATGTCTCAGTTGTTGAATCTTGTGGTTATACAAATATTTACACGTTAAGTTCGCTGAAAATAAACGCAATTGACAGTGAGAGGACGTTTCTTTCTTTGCTGAGTTTATATATATTTATTTATTTATTTATTTTTCCTAACTGGTTTGATAAGATTCTTACAGATTTTTTCAGGTGACCCACATGGGCGCCCGACCCCAAGTTTGGGAACTAACCTCTCTCTCTGTCTCCTCTGCTTCCTCCCTCTCTGTCTACTCTGCATGCATTGCAGCCTGCCTCATCCTCACCACTGAGCACCCAATCACTGTCGGTCTCAGTAGCCTACTCTCTGTAAAGCAAAGTTGTTATGTGAACTTAGTAGCGTATTTTTTGCTCCTGCTGAGGTAGACTCCATTTAATGTTAGCTTCTTACTTCATCCTTCTAGCTGGCTAAGTAATACCAGCCAGAGAGAGCCCTTCAATGTTCCTGCAATAGAAGTCTCTGCCGGCAGCTAGCCACCTGACTGAATGATATCTATAAGCAACTATTTACCAGTTCTGCACTCAGAGTCACCCAGTAAAATTCAACTTGAGTAAAAGTCTAAAAGTTTTTGGTTTTAAATATACTTAAGTATCAATAATAAATGTAGTTGCTAAAATATACTTAAGTATAAAAAGTAAAAGGGGGATACCTAGTCAGTTGTCAGTTGTACAACTGAATGCATTCAACTGAAATGTGTCTACCGCATTCAACCCTCTGAATCAGAGAGGTGCTGCTATAATCAACATCTACATCTTCGGCGCCCGGGGAACAGTGGGTTAACTGCCTTGTTCAGGGCCCGGGGAACAGTGTGTTAACTGCCTTGCTCAGGGCCCGGGGAACAGTGGGTTAACTGCCTTGTTCAGGGCCCGGGGAACAGTGTGTTAACTGCCTTGTTCAGGGCCCGGGGAACAGTGGGTTAACTGCCTTGTTCAGGGCCCGGGGAACAGTGGGTTAACTGCCTTGGTCGGGGGCAGAATGACAGATGTTTACATTATCAGCTCGGGGATTCGATCCAGCAACATTTTGTTTACTGGCCCAATGCTCTAACCACTAGATAAGTACGAATAATATAAAAATCCTTATATTACAAACCAGACGGGAAAATGTTCAAGTTTTTTTTTTTTTTTACATTCGAACACTCAGGAATAATTGACAAACAAAGCATTTGTATTTAGTTAGTCCCCAAGATCAGAGGCAGTAGGGATGACCAGGGATGTTCTCTTGATAATTGTGCAAATTTGACCATTTTCTGCCCTGCTAAGCATTCAAAATGTAACGAGCACTTTTGGGTTTAAAGGAAAATGTATGGAGTAAAAAGTACATATTATCTTTAGGAATGTAGTGAAGTAAAAGTAGTCAAAGATAGAAATAGTAAAGTATATACCCCAAAAAAACTACTTAACTAGTACTTTCAAATTTGTTTACTTAAGTACTTTACACCACTGGAACTCAGTCAGATTCTGAGATTTGATCAACGCTGGGAGCAAAATGTTGACCACTAATATATTTTCTTTATGTACTAATATATACAGTGGCAACCTGTCATTCAGGGCACATTTTACATGGTTTGCAAACTGATATGTGACACGTATTAAAAATAACATGCAAGACAGGCAACCCCCCTCCCCACACATTTTTTTTTGGGGGGGGGGGGGGGGGGGGGGTTGCCTGTCTTGCATATTATTTTTAATATGTGTCACATATCAGTTTGCAAACCATGTAAAGTATATATCATTGAGTTAATAAAGCTGCATACAAACATGGTCTCTTTTTTGTTTTCTTGAGTAAGGCAGCTCCAAAATGCAGGTGTTTCAGCCTAGCTCAGGTCTTCCTGTGGTGGTGGGGCAAGCCAGCAGAAAATACAGAGCGTTGCGCCGTGATTGGCTCAGTGTTCTGTCACTCATGGGGACACTATGTCACCGCCAAGTCTAAGAGTAGAGCCAGAAAATGCAAGCCCCTTGGGTCCTGCCATATAGTTATAATAGAAGTGCCCATCCAAGACGGCTCAAGGTCATTGGCCACAGATAAAATGACGTCAAATCACGTTATATCTACAGTAGCTTTGATTGGCTAAAATCTTAGTGTTATGATTTTTATGAATAATGACTAAATGATGTACACATTTAACGTAGAACTATAACTAACTGAATTCTACCCTGTTTTTCAATATTGATAAATAATGTTAGTGCATAAGAAAGAGGTTATGTAGCATGTACCTAGGAAGAGAGGAATGTATGTGTGTGCCTAAAGAAAAGAAAGTGGATCATTAAACTATGTTTGAACCGACCCGGCTATAACTCTGGGGAGATAAGATAGGACACGGAACACCCCTCCAGGTTTCCTCTATCTGGGAGAGACTGGAACTGTCAGCTGTGTGGTAATAAACTTTGGTGAGACTCCAGGAGAAGAAGAGAGAATCCAAATATTAGTGTGTAGGCAAGTATGTGCGTAGGTTAAGAGAATATTATAAAAGGAACGTTTTTGTATATGCACAGCACAGCTCTCGTAAATAAACTTTGCTGACTATTGTAGACTGTTTCATTTCAATAAGAACCTTACAAATTCTTAGTAACAGACAGAGTAGTTTAATTGAAGTTCAGTTTATGAACATTGAGAACAAAATTCTCTTAACACTTAGCTAGCAGTCATCATCATGAATCAAGTCAACAATCCAAATCAAATCCTTTTTATTCCTTGGAAGGAATCAGTGGCTAACTGAAAGCATTGGAAAGCAATCGTTAGCCTACTATTCAGTGGAGTGGCTGTATGGTCCCAAGTCTAAGACTAAGGGTCTCTTTTCCTAATTATAAACATTCAACATTGGCCATGCTGTCAATGAAGCATGATTTGTGCCTCAGACTTTAGTGAGTTCAAGACAACTAGGAACTCTGGAAAAACGAGCTACAACTGGGAAAATACGTTTTGAACTTTCATCCAACTCGGAATTATAAATCAGGAACTTTCTAGAGCTACGACCTGAAGATCACTGACTTCATCATGATTCAACCTGTATTTTTTTTTTGAGTTCCCAGTTGTCTTGAACGCCCCATAAATCAAGAGAATGCCAGACTTTGAGGACAAAGTTTGCACCCAATTTACCACAGCGCCACCTTCCTGTGCAAGTGAACAGAGCACAACAAGGTGAGTCCAAAAATGTATTGTATGCTGCTGCATAAATTATGTAATATGCCAGGGATATATGTATAATGCAGCTAAGAAAGTAATACTAAGTGTATGTTGTGTAGTAAGATGATAGTAGCCCATGTGCCTCACCTTAATAATTTGGTATATTTTCACCTCTTAATTTTGCCTAATGTTCTGACTTGGTGGTGCACATGTAGGCTTTAACCAATTCTTGAGAAATGTAATAACCAAATATTTTAAGAGCTTTAATTGTCTGCTTATATGATCCCTTTCTTTATCCTATAGTTCTGACTTGGTGTACACTAAGAAAGGCCCATTCTGAATTCTGTCACTGTACATTTCAAAAGTGCTAACCAAATAGTTATATTGACTACGTCTGTCCTAGCTCACTCATGAATGTCTTAATCGAAATGACCGATTGCCTCTTATCCGCTTGTCATCCCCTTATGCCAGGGGTGTCAAACTCATTCCACGGAGGGCCTAGTGTCTGCAGGTTTTTGGTTTTTCCTTTCAATAAAGCCCTAGAGAACCAGGTGTGGGGAGTTCCTAACTAATTAGTGATGTTAATTCATCAATCAAGTACAAGGGAGGAGCGAAAACCCGCAGACACTCGGCCCTCCGTGGAATGAGTTTGACACCTGTGCCTTATGCCATAGTTTGTTCATCACAATTGTCAGCAGAAACCACCATTTTACCAAATAGGGTTATCTTCTGTATACCACCCCTACCTTGTCACAACACAACTGATTGGCTCAAACGTATGAAGGAAAAAAATTCCACAAATGAACTTTTAACAAGGCACACCTGGTAATTGAAATGCATTCCAGGTGATTACCTCAGGAAGCTGGTTGAGAGAATGCCAAGAACATGCAAAGCTGTCATCAAGGCTACTTTGAAGAATCTCAAATATATTTTGATTTGGTTAGTACATGATTCCATATGTGTTATTTCATAGTTTTGATGTCGTCTTCACTATTATTCTACAATGTAGAAAATAGTACAAATAAAGAAAAACCCTGGAATGAGTAGCTGTGAACAAAAATTTGATTGGTACTGTATATAATATACCAATGTTATTGTTAACAAAATCCAGTTAAATAAAGTACAGCAGCACACTCACAGGCTATTCATGATTGGATAATTTAGTTGCGTTCCAGGCTGACTACATTGCAGGCATTGCATTGCATTAAGCAATGGTTATGTGCCACGTCATTGACTGCACTGTAAGACATCAGATTACTATAGCATATGATGTGGTAAGCTGATATGTTAAACACCTATCCAAACATTGAGATCTGGCAGGAGTCTGCAAAGTAGTCAACCAGCCATTCTCTTAGTATTACAGCCTGGCTTTCTGGACAGTGTTGCTGTTGTCCTTCAGGTGTGTCCTGAAGAACTCCTGGACCCTCCTCCACAGGTCCAACTGAGCCTCATGGTGGGCTTTAGCCTCTCCCCCAAACACCACCACTTTACCCACCGCAGAGTGGAAGCCAGACGGGCAGTGGGGCATGTAGGGCACCTCCAGGAAATGACCGGCCCTGGGGTAAGTCACCACCTCAAAGTTATCTTTCCCATGATGCCTCAGCTGGGCGGCGGCCTGCTGGCCAAAGAGACAGCTGTTCCAGTTCCTGTCGTCCTCAGAGACAACAAAAAGGAACCTAGAACCGGCTCGTTCTATCGGGATCACGGAACCGCGGTTCCTTTCTGTTATCTGATCCGGTAAGGCATCTCGGACGTCGAGAAGGCCGTCCGGTGTGAGGGTGATGTTCTCTAGGTTAGGCATGAGGGGAGGGATGACGAGGTCTTTGTAGTGCAGTGGCGTTATGACATTAGCGTTGCAGCCGTTGATCCAGACTGTGGCTGAGATGCCAGAGAGAAAAGAGGCCATGGACAGAGCCAGTTCGCCACTCTTCGAGATGGACAGGATTCCTATTCCTGGACCCTGGACCTAGAGAAAAAGACAATGGTTTGCCAAGAGATAAAAATCATTAGAGACAATCAAAGTAACCTGGTTTTGACAAACCAATAAATAGGATGGTTAAACTGAACACATAAAGAGCATTGTTGTTATGTTGTCATTGTTATGAGTGTGTCTGCTTAGTTGATATGATGTGTAGAGAAACAGCAGCCATTAGGTGGCAGCAGTTACACAGTTAACAAAATATTGAAGTCCAGTGAAAGGAACCTGAAGGTGTCATTTTACCTCTCATGGATGGAACAAATGGCCCATATTCACGACGCATCTCCTAGTAAGAGTGCTCGATATTCTATAGCCACGAGGAGCGTAATCCTTGATCAGCACTCTTACTCTGAGATGTTTTATGAATACAGAGCCTTGTTCTTCTTCTGCAACTAACCTGTGGCTGTCTCCTCAGGAATGCGATGGCCTCTTCAAAGTACTCCAGGTCAAAGTATTTGGGCATGGTTTTGGGCAAGTCCTGGAAGCCAGAGTAGGCCAGCGCCAGAACAACAAAGCCTTTGTTAGCCAGCAGACTGGCCCGGACCTCAGATATACCTCCACCCAGAATATACACATCCAGGACACCAGGAAATGGACCTGGCCCTGAGGATGTAGCAATAGGAAAGGGTTGTTGCACAACTGAAATGCATTTGAACCCAGACCCTCAATCAGAGAGGATGTTTTTAATCGACATCCACGTCACGGGGAAAAGTTGTTGGGGGGTTTACTGCCTTGTTCAAGGGCAACCCTTCGGCTACCTGCCGCTCTCTTGCAGAGAGATAGCGACATATTAACGTATGGCTGTTCTGTAACGGTTTCCTTCAAAACACATACACATTCTGTTTTATGAGTCTATGATGCAAAGTTGAATAGCCTAATAAAAAGGCCTATTATCCTACAAGTGTCATTTGTGTTTTTCTGAGGAGACACATGTTGTTTAGAACACTTTCAAGCATATGTGCAAGATAAACGATAGATGACAGAGAAGAGAACGATGTGATAGGAGAGAAATATGAAACCACATACACTTCACAACGGCAATGGAAATATATATAGATATTTTTTACTATTCATCAAATTAATGGATAGGCCAAGCCTACATAACTAACCTGGTGGTAGAAAGAGGGTCCCCCGAATTCTCCCATTTTTCATGTCCAACGGTATCCTCCTCAGCCCTTCCGTCATGAACTGCCTCTCGACAGTCTCTGTTGCCAAGATCTCACCTGTGTCCTCGTGCAGCGCGTCTATATCAACCATCATTGAACTCAACACATTATTTTTCGATAGTTTGCGGTGTGGAGTCTCGGGCGTCATTGCCCAAAACAAGCCCATGGGTTCAACTCCTGTATAACTTCCACCCAGAGAGGGAGAGAGGCACAGGTCTACCTGTCCTGTAGAATCTGCGGAGTACAGAGCGGAAGCTTTGAAGATGATCCCTTTATCATCCCTGAATTTGGACCTCAATTCCACTTTCTGGTGCGGAGAAAGTCCATCTACCTTCACGTGCATCGGTTCGTCGAAGAAACAGCGAGGATTGGGGAGAAGACGGACGCGAACCTGTTGCGAATTCGACCGCATTGGTGTGCATAACCATAGAAACCATGGTTTTGTTTTTGAGAGAAATTCCTTGTACACCAATTGGGCCAACATGACTCCAACTCTTTTAATCTTATTTCCAAAAGAATGACAACAACTACTACTGCCGCTGCACTTTAGTAGGTATTTTTTTCCGTTACGCGACTCTTACTATGAGCTATAATATGACCTAGACACAACCTCCAATGTGGCCAGCCGTTATTTTCAACATAATAGAAGGTCACATATGCAGATTCGTTGAAGCCGACATCTTGTTTTTTCGTCATTAGTCTACTTTGCGCCCGAGCCGACAGAAAATCTCCCTCCTCCTTCGCGTGAACGCGCACACACTCAATTCTTCATTGCTGCAACAACGATTTCTGCTCTGTGTTCCTTTAAGGCAGCTGTCAATGATCACAATGCCTCGCAAAGAAGGGCACTTATTCTTAGATGGATTTTTTTTTTAAAGCAGACATTGAATATCCCTTTGGCAGATTCGTTGACATCTTGTTATTTCGTCATTAGCCTACTTTGCGCCCGAGCCGATAGAAAATCTCCCTCCCCCTTTCCTTCAAGGCAGCTGTCAATGATCACCTTCGGCTTCGTTTCATTTTATTTTTCATGGCGGTTTGATCGCAGGGTAGGCACTAGTAATGTCTGCAGTTTTCAGTTTAGCTATTTGTTTTAAGGTGTAAATAAATAAATATATTGGTCAAAGTTCGACATCTCTCCCATGTCTTATTCAACTAGTAGTTGTTCTGAAATGTTTATTGCTTGCCTACATTTTACTCCTTCCTCTGTTTAATATAACACACATACATTAATTATTAATTTCGGTTATCTGACCAAGTTTGTACTATACAAAGTATGTGGCACAGAAAGTATTTGACTCTAGCCACGAAGTTAGTGTAACAGGGTTGGTTATGTTTCCACTTGCCTCTAAAGAAATGTGTATTTGATGTTCAAGCATTCTTATTGGTTAGTTCAACTCTGATGACAATAAGGGGTGTTGTGATTGGCCCCGCTTGCAGATAGGGGTTTAGTACATTATACATCTGCTACATTAGGAGGGGTGGGAGTACTTCTGGTACACTTCAGGGTAATTTTGGTAGCTCATGTTGACCAGTATTGTGTGGCACAGAGAGTTTTTTTTTGGGGGGGGGGGGGGGGGGGTCAGCAGGCAAAAAAATGGCCTTGCCAAAAACCATAGCTTCAGGAAGCAGAACCACTGGAAACCATAGCTGCAGGAAGTAGGGGTGAGTAGGGTGCTGCAGCCCATGATAAATCACCATTATAGAAAATATATATTTTAAAATCTCCACCAAATGTGTACACTAGACCTTTACTGCTACTGTATTAAATATACTTAAGTACCAAACGTAAAAGTACAAATAATTTCAAATTCTTTATATTAAGCAAACCAGATGGCACCATTTTCTTGTTTTTTAAATTTACGGACAACCAGGGACACACTTCATCATTTACAAATGAATTATTTGTGTTTAGTGAATCCGCCAGATCAGAGGCATTTGGAATGACCAGGCATGTTGTCTTGACAAGTGTGTGAATTTGACCATTTTCCTGTCCTGCTAAGCATTCAACGTGTAATGAGTACTTTTGTATGTCAGGGAAAATGTATGGAGTAAAATGTACATTATTTTCTTTAGGAATGTAGTGAAGTAAAAGTTGCAAAAAATATAAATAGTAAAGTACAGACACCGCAAAAAAATCAGACTTTGGTGTAGGCTACTGTATGTTTTGACTCGGGTCCCCGAGCTGACAAGGTAAAAATCTGTTGTTCTGCCCCTGAGCAAGGCAGTTAACCCACTGTTCCCCGGGCGCCGATGATGTGGATGTCGATTAAGGCACCTTTCTGATTGAGGGGTTGGGTTAAATGCGGAAGACACATTTCAGTTGAATGCATTCAGTTGTACAACTGACTAGGTATCCCTCTTTCCCTTCCCGGTGGCTCAAGTTCGTTGATTTCAAAACAAAAAAAAATGTTTTCACTTTGTCACTAGAGGTTATTGTGTGTAGATGGGTGAGAGAAAAAATATTTATTTCATCCACTTTGAATTTAGGCTGTAACAACAAAATGTGGAATAAGTCAAGGGGAATGAATACCTTCTGAAGGCACTGTACTTTTGAAATAAGTTTCCGTAGAATCTTTAGTAACCACAGAGAACACACCCGTTTAAAGTCCCATCTTCAAATGTATTGGAAGAACATTCCATTGTTAGTTAGTAGTTCAGTATTATTCAAATTAAATGTTGTAAAAGTGTATGGTTTAAATGACTGTGGTCTGTCTTTGAACTTACTGCATTCTTGTTACTTTCAGCAGCATATTTCTTTTGTTTGACTTTTGTTTGTCCATTTTTCCCCTGGTGACATTCATACCTTTTTGTTGTGCCCACAACTTGAAAATAACACTATTGTATAGGAGAATTTTACTCTCCCAACTTAGATTATTCTTTTTCTACCAAAGGCTGTGCTTTTGTCGATGGTCAAGCATATGACATACTACTATTAGAATGAAAGGCTTGTAGGGAAACTTATAAACGTTGCTCGATCAAGTAGAGTAACTCCTCTGTGTTTGGAGGAATGGAATCACAAGATATTTCACTGGATGTTTAAAATGTGAAGCATTCGCTTGGCTTTTCCACATAATATTTGGTAGTGAGAGGAAGCCCACTTGCGGGCAGTGGGAGAAGGTTGAATGAGATGGATTTTGGCATTGATGAAACATTTGATCTCAATAGAGTTTTCTGTTTCCAAAACTAGAATCTGTTATGAACAGAGTGGACTAAGGTTTGCAAAATTTTACCTTTACAAAAGCTTTTAGGAAATGCAAAGGCGAATTGAGTTATTGCACACGCGCACTTCACAAAGTATGCGTTCCCTAACGAAAACATGCAGATGATGCTAGAACGCGCCAATAGGATCTCGCTAGCTCGTACTTGGCTCTGCCCACTATGGTGCATTTGAAACGACAGGCTGTGGTATATCTTGGTTAAGTTACAAAAATCTTTGATGGAATCCTTTATGCTAGCTAGCTCATTTTAGGCAAGAGTAAGCTATTAGTTATCTAAACAAAAAAAGACAACTTGTTTTTTCCACAAAAACGTTTGTCATTTTCTAAATGTTATGAATTTTTGTGACTCTTGTTCCCGAACGTATTTAGTCCTCAAACTTGAACTCGAGATATGCCATTTCGAAAATGAGGCGTTTCCCGATAACAGGAATACCCATCGTCACACTCCTCCATCCGATTGGTCGGCTAGGTGGACCTTATGAGCCTGCATAAGCGTCATCACTCTCCTTCATCTGATTGGTCGCGTAGGCTGGCTTTCTGAATTTGGGTTTTTGGTAACTACGACCTGGTACTGCTCGTCGCCGTAATATTTTCCTAGTTGAAAATAAGTACAAAAGGGCGCGTTCGTAAATTCACTCTGGCTATCTACTCCGATTTCAGAGCACCCTCAACTGAGTGTGCAGCGCGCAGAATAATTGATTAATTTACTAACGCTCAACATCCATTAAATATGACAGGTGCCAGTAAACGTCAGAAGAAAAAAAAAAGCATAACTACAATTGTTGCCAACATCACAGTTACAGTCACCAGCGCTCTGGATAACATGAACAATCTAACCGGCTCTGCTAGTGAGAGTAAAATGGTCAGAATAAGGTGTTCTCTCTTGTTTTGTCTATCTGTTGTCTCTCTTTTTTTAGCCTGGGTGCTTGACTGCCATTGTGAGGTCAGAGAACGCTCGGATCAAACTACTCCTCGGCCAGAGCGTCCAGTGTGCCCTCCGGAAGAGAAATGCTCTGAATTTAAGAGGACAATCTGACAACGCTCTGAATTGATGAGCATGTACTCTGAGCGCACTCTGGCACTCCAGAGTGAATTTACTAAAACATCAAAAGTTCACACCAATGATTTATAGATACACTAGATGGCATAAAGGGGGTGCTGTTTTGAAGCCCTCGCGCCTCCATCTTGGCCCTCCCCTACAATTGTAAAACATATTTTGGAAGCTATAGATATGCATTTTCCAATGTCAACATTTGTTTTAGCCAGGTTTATTCTATTACAGACACCTTAAATGCATAATTTTAAATTATATTATGTGAACTAAACATACAAATAAAATATATAAAACCATTTTCCTTAGAGTATAATTTTTTGAAAGTACTAATGTTACTCTTCCCACTACAACAACAACAAATAATACATAAATGCATATAATTTTGTCCAATAACCATTTAAATGAAATACCGTAGTATTCCATTCATTCCTATGGAATGCGGCTTTTCTACGGAGTGTCAATATGGTTTACCGGTGGGATTAAAGCTTCTCCTCAAAGATTTTTGTAACTATACCAAGATATACCTTCGCCTGTCGTTTCCAATGGGAACAATGAGCCATAGTGGGCAGAGCCAAGCACGAAAAAGCGAGATCCTATTGGCGCGTTCTAACATCATCTGCATGTTTTCGTCAGGGAACGTCTACCCTGTGAAGTGCGCGTGTGCAGTAACATTTCACCTTTGCACTCCTAAACAACGCGAGTTTTTAAACTTTTGCAAAGGTTAAAGTTTACAAACCTTAGTCCACTCTGTTCATAACAGATTGTAGTTTTGGAAACAGAAAACTATATTGAGATCAAATGTTTAATCGATAAGAACATTTGCATAATGTCGGCTAAAATCCATCTCGTTCCATCTTCTCCCACTGCGCGCCAGTGGAATTCCTCTCACTACCATATTTGGTAGTGAGTGGAAACAGTAAGCGGATGCTTCACATTTAAACATCCAGTGAAATATCTATCTGTTTGTTTTATCTGTGTTCTCATAGGGTGCGTTCGTAAATTGCCTCCAGTATGTCAGAGTGCGCTCTGGATAGTTCGTAAATTCAGAGTGTTGTCACAGTGTCCTTCGTAAATTCAGAGCGCCCACCGGACGCTCTTACAGAGGAGTAGGGTTGATTTGAGTGTTCTGACCTTACAACGGCAGTCAAGTGCTGAAGTTAACTGGCTAAAGTTGACTAGCTTGCTAGCTATTTCCAGACACAAATGAGCAACACAACAAGGGAACACCTTTGACAATTTTACTTACCCTAGCAGAGGTGGTTAGGATGTTTTCATGTTGTCCAAAGCGTTGGTGACTGTAACTGTGCTGCTGGCAACAATTTAATTACGCTTCTTTGCCGACGTTTACTGACACCGGACATATTACAAGCATTTCGCTTCACCCGCAATAACATCTGCTAACACGTGTATGTGATGGAGTAGATAGCCAGAGTGAATTTACGAACGCACCCACATGATCTGCAATCCAAGGTCTATCTATATACGTAATTGGTTCACACAGTACGTTGTGGACCTGCCCGCCCCTCTCGCAGTCAAACTATCCGCTCGGGCCAAGTCACTGGGCCCAATGATTTTCACTGCTGGCCTGGGCTTCACCGAGTAAAACAATTACTGTGATATATCACAGTTACTTAATGAATGTCCGTCTTCATTCTACAGTCGAATAATAAATATAGCCTGACCACAGTTTCTACTACTGGTTCCCATGGAAACCGTACGAAAGCGAGGCTGCTGGTTTACTAGCAGGCTGAAGTGTTTCCGCTTTCCTCTGCTCGCAGTGAGAAAGAAACGGTCTAGCTAGCTGTTTGTGACGAAGCGGAAGAAGCGACAACACCGCAGGAAAGACTATTATTTGTGATAAATTAACAAATCAATTGGAGGATAGTCTGGCTATTTGAGTCCATGACCAGACAGTGAGAACGGAGAGGAGGGCTTGAAGGTAGCCTATTCGTTGGTAAGTGTCTTCAATCTTATGTGTTTTCTCAAGCTAGCTGTACAGTAGCTAGCTAAGCATACGGGATCACTCTGGCTTGTGCCACTGCTATCGGGGTTCTCCCTCTGTCAGTATACTGCTTTTGATGTCGGCCTCCTTGGCTTGGACCTATTGTCTATGTTTTGAACCTGTGAAAACCAGAAGCCAAGGTTACTAACTACTGTGTAGCTAATACTATTGTCATTTACGATAACATCAGTCTATTAGCTGCCTTCTACCCGTGTGCGCTCAACAATGTCCTCGTTCTACGATAAGGTTGGCTAGTGGCTAGAGCTATCTACTAGCTAATGAATCTAATTTCATAGACTCTGACCCTTCAAAGGCTATTTGAACCGTCAAAGTGTTTGTACACCAACAATGACATGCATGTCTGTCAGTGGGTCTGCTGCCACAACAGAGATAGAGGGAGGAGAGAGGACGGGCAAGGGCCACTGCAATGTGGAAGGAAACCCGTTGTGGATGACGATGCCTAAGTAAAATAGATAACGATACCTAACATAATACCTCACTACCAGTATAGTAATACCATACAAACCTACTGAGAAGCAGTGGATAAAATGCATACAAACAGTGTTATTACAGTATAGAGCTGCCCATCCCTTTAAATAGGTGGTTCTACAACAGACTTGGGACTATTCTGTTACAAGAACCCTTTGTCTCTAACCTTTGTCTAATAAATCAGATCATCAGCGTTGTACAGTAGCTAAGTTATTAGTTACGGTGGTACGTTGTAATAGTGATTACGTTAGTGCTGTGCTAAGTTATTAGTTACGGTGGTACGTTGTAATAGTGGTTACGTTAGTGCTGTGCTAAGTTATTAGTTACGGTGGTACGTTGTAATAGTGGTTACGTTAGTGCTGTGCTAAGTTATTAGTTACGGTGGTACGTTGTAATAGTGGTTACGTTAGTGCTGTAGTATTGGCTCTCATTAATGATATTTCCCAACCGTATAGCCTTGTGTCCTCCTGAAATGCAAGCAGATCACTAACAATGCATGTCACCCTATATAGTGTGTTGTCATCTGCTAGGTCTGCTACACTTCATCACCACCTGTTTTGTGAAACATTGTTCCAACGTATCCGAATGTTCAACTGATTACAATGTATCAAAATGTAGACTTGTTAGGACGCTCCTTGCATATGTGACATTTTGGCATAGATGACAGTGTCGGCTCTGCTCGGTGTTCTATCCAGCAGCAGCGAATGCGTACATATACAGTCCGTCCGGCTCACTGCGATCAGTACAGTTGCACGTGTCGGTGCGTGTGACTCGGGCCATTGAAGCATCCGCTGTACTATGAGGGCATTTGCTAATTCAATTTGGCCAAGTTTACTAGGCGCAGTTAAATAAATAAATACATTATTTTTCTACCCCCCCCCCCCCCCCCCAAGCGCAAATGCTAAGCTTAAGCATTGTGGTCATATATCATAGCCCGATTAACATAATGGCTCATTACAAAGCAATAATAACAACAAAATAAGCAATAAGTATAATTTGATTACTACTTGATAACCCAAAACGTTTTGAAATCTCAGAAATGAAAAGGTAAATGTCCCTTCTCTCTCGCTCTCTCGTGCAGTAACACATAGGGATGCTCCTGCATGGGTATATACACCACTTAATGGCCTCCATAACAAAGGCTTTCTTTCTCTGCTTCCATTGCTACTCTCTCTCTCCCTCGCTTTCTCATGCTCTCCATGCCGAGTCCCTCTCTTCTACTCCCTCTCTTATACTATCTATCTTTCTCCTTCACTTATTCAATTCAAAGGACTTTATTGGCATGGGAAACACACATATGTTTACATTGACAATGCAAGTATAATAGATAATAAACAGAAATGAACAGTAAACATTACACTCACAAGACTTTCAAAGGAATAAAGGCATTTTAAATGTAATTATGTACCGTGTTGTAATGATGTGCACATTGTTAAAGTACAAAAGGGAGCATAAATAAACATAAATGTGGGTTGTTTTTACAATGGTGTTTGTTCTTCACTGGTTGCCCTTTTCTTGTGGCAACAGGACATACATCTTGCTGCTGTGATGGCACACTGGTATTTCACCTAATAGATATGGGAGTTTATCAAAATTGGATTTGTTTTCTAATTCTTTGTGGATCTGTAATCTGAGGGAAATATGTCTCTCTACTATGGTCATACATTTGGCAGGAGGTTAGGAAGTGCAGCTCAGTTTCCACCTCATTTTGTGGGCAGTGTGCACATAGCCTGTCTTCTCTTGAGCCAGGTATCCCTACGGCAGCCTTTCTCAATAGCAAGGCTATGCTCACTGAGTCTGTACATAGTCAAAGCTTTCCTTAAGTTTGTGTCAGTCACAGTGGTCAGGTATTCTGCCACTGTGTACTCTCTGTTTTGGTCCAAATAGCATTATAGTTGGCTGTTTTTTTGTTAATTCTTCCCAATGTGTCAAGTAATTATCTTTTTGTTTTCTCATGATTTGGTTGTGTCTAATTGTGTTGCTGTCCTGGGGCTCTGTGGGGTCTGTTTGTGTTCGTGAACAGAGCCACATGACCAGCTTGCTTAGGGGACTCTTCTCCAGGTTAGTCTCTCGGTAGGTAATGGCTTGGGAATCACTTCCTTTTAGGTGGTTGCAGAATTTAACAGCTCTTTTCTGGATTTTGATCATTAAAGGGTATTGTCCTAATTGTGCTCTGCATGCATTATTTGGTGTTTTACTTTGTACACAGAGGATGTTTTTGCAGAGTTCTGCATACAGTCTCAATTTGGTCTTTGTCCCATTTTGTGAATTCTTGGTTGGTTAGCTGACCCCAAACCTTACAACCATGAAGGGCAATGGGTTCTATAACTGATGTAAAAAAAAATTGTTGCCAGATCACAATTGGGATGTATGTGATGTTCCTGTTGTGATGTTCCTGTTGTTTAATGTTCCTGTTGATGCCGTAGAAAGCCCTTTTTTGCCTTGTCTCTCAGATTGTTCACAGCTTTGTGGAAGTGGTGCTGTGGTACCTGTGGTGCTGATGTTTAGGCAGAGGTAGGTATAGTTTTTTTTTGTGTTCTAGGGCAACGGTGTCTAGATGGAATTTGTATTTGTGGTCCTGACAACTGGACCTTATTTGGAACACCATTATTTTTGTCTTACTGAGATTTACGGTCAGCGCCCAGGTCTGACAGAATCTGTGCAGAAGATCTAGGTGCAGCTGTAGGCCCTCCTTGGTTGAGGACAGAAGCACCAGATCATCACCTAACAGTAGACATTTGACTTCTGATTCTAGTAGGGTGAGGCAGGGTACTGCAGACTGTTCTAGTGCCCTCGCCAATTCATTGATATACAATAGAAGTCGGAAGTGTACATACACTTAGGTTGGAGTCATTAAAACTTTTTTTTTATTTTTTTTATTTTTATTTTTTATCCCATTTTCTCCCCAATTTTTCGTGGTGTCCAATCGCTAGTAATTACTACCTTGTCTCATCGCTACAACTCCCGTACGGGCTCGGGAGAGACGAAGGTCGAAAGCCATGCGTCCTCCGAAGCACAACCCAACCAGCCGTACTGCTTCTTAACACAGCGCCGCAACAATGTGTCGGAGGAAACACCGTGTACCTGGCCCCCTTGGCTGGCGCGCACTGCGCCCGGCCCGCCACAGGAGTCGCTGGAGCGCGATGAGACAAGGATATCCCTACCGGCCAAACTCTCCCTACCCCGGACGACGCTATGCCAATTGTGCGTCGCCCCACGGACCTCCCGGTCGCGGCCGGCTGCGACAGAGCCTGGGCGCGAACCCAGAGACTCTGGTGGCGCAGTTAGCACTGCGATGCAGTGCCCTAGACCACTGCGCCACCCGGGAGGCCCCCTAAAACTGTTTTTTCAACCACTCCACAAATTTCTTGTTAACAATCTATAGTTTTGGCAAGTTGGTTAGGACATCTACTTTGTGCATGACACAAGTAATTTTTCCAACAATTTGTTTACAGACAGATTACTTCACTTATTCACTGTATCACGTGCTTCTACACCTGCATTGCTTGCTGTTTGGGGTTTTAGGCTGGGTTTCTGTACAGCACTTTGAGATATCAGCTGATGTAAGAAGGGCTATATAAATACATTTGATTTGATCACAATTCCAGTGGGTCAGAAGTTTACATACACTAAGTTGACTGTGCCTTCCAACAAATTCCAGAAAATTATGTCATGGCTTTAGAAGCTTCTGATAGGCTAATTGACATACTTTGAGTCGATTGGAGGTATACCTGTGGATGTTTTTCAAGGCCTACCTTCAAACTTAGTGCCTCTTTGCTGGACATCATGGGAAAATCAAAAGAAATCAGCCAAGACCTCAGAAAAAAAATGTAGACCTCCACAAGTCTGGTTCATCCTTGGGAGCAATTTCCAAACGCCTGAAGGTACCACGTTCATCTGTACAAACAATAGTACGCCAGTATAAACACCATGGGACCACACAGCCGTCATACCGCTCAGGAAGGAAAGGCGTTCTGTCTCCTAGAGATGAACGTACTTTGGTGCGAAAAGTGCAAATCAATCCCAGAACAACAGCAACGGACCTTGTAAAGATGCTGGAGGAAACAGGTACAAATGTAAAACGAGTCCGATATCAACATAACATGAAAGGCCGCTCAGCAAGTAAGAAGACACAGCTCCAAAACCTCCATTAAAAAAATGCAGGAGGAAACAGGTACAAATGTAAAACGAGTCCGATATCAACATAACATGAAAGGCCGCTCAGCAAGTAAGAAGACACAGCTCCAAAACCTCCATTAAAAAAATGCAGACTATGGTTTGCAACTGCACATGGGGACAAAGATTGTACTATTTGGAGAAATGTCCTGTGGTCTGATGAAACAAAAATGTAACTGTTTGGCCATAATGACCATCGTTATGTTTGGAGGAAAAAGGGGGATGCTTGCAAGCCGAAGAACACCATCCCAACCGTGAAGCACGGGGGTGGCAGCATCATGTTGTGGGGGTGCTTTGCTGCAGGAGGGACTGGTGCACTTCACAAAATAGATGGCATCATGAGGAAAGGAAAATTATGTGGATATATTGAAGTAACATCTCAAGACATTAGTCAGGAACTTAAAGCTTGGTCGCAAATGGGTCTTCCAAATGGACAATGACCCCAAGCATTCTTCCAAAGTTGTGGCAAAATGGCTTAAGGACAACAAAGTCACGGTATTGGAGTGGCGATCACAAAGCCCTGACCTCAATCCTATAGAAAATTTGCGGGCAGAAAAAGGGTGTGTGAGCAAGGAGGCCTACAAACCTGACTCAGTTACACCAGCTCTGTGAGGGGGAATGGGCCAAAATTCACCCAACTTATTGTGGGAAGGTTGGGGAAGGCTACCTAAAACATTTGACCCAAGTTAAACAATTTAAAGGCAATGCTACCAAATACTAATTGAGTGTATGTAAACTTCTGACCCACTGGGAATGTTATGCAAGAAATAATTGCTGAAATCAATAATTCTCTCTCTCTTATCTCTAATTCTCTCTACTATTATTCTGACATTTCACATTCTTAAAATAAAGTGGTAATCCTAAAACAGGGAATTTGTACTAAGATTAAATGTCAGGAATTGTGAAAAACTGAGTTTAAATGTATTTGGCTAAGGTGTATGTAAACTTCCGACTTCAACTGTACATGTTGAAGAGGGTGGGACTAAAGCTGCATCCCTGTCTCAACCCACGGCCCTGTGGGAAAAAATGTATTTTTTGCCAATTTTAGCTGCACACTTGTTTGTGTATGGTTTTTATAGTATGTTTCTCCCCCAACACTACTTTCCATCAGTTTGTATAGCAGACCCTCGTGCCAAATTGAGTCAACCGCTTTTTTGGAATCAACACGGCATGAGAAGACTTTGCCATTGTTTTGGTTTGATAGTTTTTTTATTAGGGTGTGCAGGGTGAAATATGCGGTCTGTCGTATGGTCATTTGGTAAAAAGCCAATTTGACATTTGTTCAGTACATTGTTTTCACTGAGGAAATTATAGGAGTCTTCTGTTAATGATAACGCAGAGGATTTCCCTCAGGTTGCTGTTGATCTCCCACGGTAGTTATTGGGGTCAAATTTGTCTTTACTTTTGTGGATTGGTGTGATCAGGCCTTGGTTCCAAATATTGAGGAAGATGAGAGAGCTGAGGATGATGATTTTAAGTATAGCCAAATTGTGGTTTGTATATTTTGTAATTTCATTTAGGTTACCATCAACTCCACGGGCCTTTTGGGCTTATATTTTGTCCTGTAGTTCATTCAATGTAAATGGAAAATTCAATGGGTTCTTGTAGTCTTTAACAGCTGATTGTAAGATTTGTAATTGATCATGTATATGTTTTCGCTGTTTGTTCTTTGTTTTATAGAGCCAAAAGTATTGGAGAACATCCCTGTTTTGGATCAATAACTTTTCTTGTTTGTTTAGTGTGTTATAATTCTCCCAGAAGTGGTTATATGCTATGGATTCTTCAGTTACATTGAGCTGATTTCTGAAGTGCTGGTCCTTTTTCCTTACATTTCTGTATGTCGAGTCTGTCTTCTATTATCCAGAGTTCTTACATTCTTGAAAATCCTGGAGAAGTCATGGAATTTTAAAATGGTGTTTTCCAGGCCTGGAAAAGTTTGGAAAATTATAAAATCTGAAACATTTAAGAAAAGTAATGGAAATTAATTTAATACATAATTTTATTACATTTTTTATTTAGGCACAGTTTTTAAATATTTAATAAATAAATAAATAATCATCATATCGACCAGGATCGGAATGACTCTAGCACGTCTGTGTTTGCGCTCTTATCCTGCATAGTGCGAGTCAAGGGGGCCATTGCTCAAGGTGTGAGAGACAGTCGGACAACCATCCTCCGGGAGAGCTCATGGGTGGTCAACCATCCTCCGGGAGAGCTCATGGGTGGTCAACCATCCTCCGGGAGAGCTCATGGGTGGTCAACCATCCTCCGGGAGAGCTCATGGGTGGTCAACCATCCTCCGGGAGAGCTCATGGGTGGTCAACCATCCTCCGGGAGAGCTCATGGGTGGTCAACCATCCTCCGGGAGAGCTCATGGGTGGTCAACCATCCTCCGGGAGAGCTCATGGATGGTCAACCATCCTCCGGGAGAGCTCATGGGTGGTCAACCATCCTCCGGCAGAGCTCATGGGTGGTCAACCATCCTCCGGGAGAGCTCTTGGGTGGTCAACCATCCTCCGGCAGAGCTCATGGGTGGTCAACCATCCTCCGGCAGAGCTCATGGGTGGTCAACCATCCTCCGGGAGAGCTCATGGTTGGTCAACCATCCTCCGGCAGAGCTCATGGGTGGTCAACCATCCTCCGGCAGAGCTCATGGGTGGTCAACCATCCTCCTGGAGAGCTCATGGGTGGTCAACCATCCTCCTGGAGAGCTCATGGGGGCTCAACCATCCTCCTGGAGAGCTCATGGGTGGTCAACCATCCTCCGGGAGAGCTCATGGGGGCTCAACCATCCTCCTGGAGAGCTCATGGGTGGTCAACCATCCTCCTGGAGAGCTCATGGGTCGTCAACCATCCTCCGGGAGAGCTCATGGGTCGTCAACCCTCCTCCGGGAGAGCTCATGGGTGGTCAACCATCCTCCGGGAGAGCTCATGGGTGGTCAACCATCCTCCGGGAGAGCTCATGGGTGGTAAGCCATCCTCCGGGAGAGCTCATGGGGGCTCAACCATCCTCCGGGAGAGCTCATGGGTGGTCAACCATCCTCCGGGAGAGCTCATGGGTGGTCAACCATCCTCCGGGAGAGCTCATGGGTGGTCAACCATCCTCCGGGAGAGCTCATGGGTGGTCAACCATCCTCCTGGAGAGCTCATGGGTGGTCAACCATCCTCCTGGAGAGCTCATGGGGGCTCAACCATCCTCCTGGAGAGCTCATGGGTGGTCAACCATCCTCCGGGAGAGCTCATGGGGGCTCAACCATCCTCCTGGAGAGCTCATGGGTGGTCAACCATCCTCCTGGAGAGCTCATGGGTCGTCAACCATCCTCCGGGAGAGCTCATGGGTCGTCAACCCTCCTCCGGGAGAGCTCATGGGTGGTCAACCATCCTCCGGGAGAGCTCATGGGTGGTCAACCATCCTCCGGGAGAGCTCATGGGTGGTAAGCCATCCTCCGGGAGAGCTCATGGGGGCTCAACCATCCTCCGGGAGAGCTCATGGGTGGTCAACCATCCTCCGGGAGAGCTCATGGGTGGTCAACCATCCTCCGGGAGAGCTCATGGGTGGTCAACCATCCTCCGGGAGAGCTCATGGGGGCTCAACCATCCTCCGGGAGAGCTCATGGGGGCTCAACCATCCTCCGGGAGAGCTCATGGGGGCTCAACCATCCTCCGGGAGAGCTCATGGGGGCTCAACCATCCTCCGGGAGAGCTCATGGGGGCTCAACCATCCTCCTGGAGAGCTCATGGGGGCTCAACCATCCTCCTGGAGAGCTCATGGGTGGTCAACCATCCTCCTGGAGAGCTCATGGGTGGTCAACCATCCTCCGGGAGAGCTCATGGGTGGTCAACCATCCTCCGGGAGAGCTCATGGGTGGTCAACCATCCTCCGGCAGAGCTCATGGGTGGTCAACCATCCTCCGGGAGAGCTCATGGGTGGTCAACCATCCTCCTGGAGAGCTCATGGGGGCTCAACCATCCTCCGGGAGAGCTCATGGGGGCTCAACCATCCTCCTGGAGAGCTCTAACAAACCACATTTGAGAGAGCAGCTGTTCAACCCGACCTTGATAAACTTGTGTTTGAGCAGGGCTTGATCAAAAGCCTGCACACCCAGTAACTCTGACTGAGGGTTGACCACATGTGTTTATACAGTTGCCTAACAGGTATTCTACTTTGTTGGGTGGGGGTTATTAGTCTAGGTTCCAAGCTATCTGCGCTAATGTTGCTATTTTGTAGAATGCCCTTGATGATACTAACCAGATGGACACAACTAGATAACTACCTAGCAAGATGACAAAAAAACAATAAAATTCACTCTCCATAATCACATACTGCCAATTGCCAGCCCATAGCCAAGTGTTTAGCTAGCTAATGTTAGCATATTCACTAGCTAGCTAGCACATCATAGTGCAGTGTCCTTAGCTAGCTAGCTAACATGGGCACCTGTTTAATGGAAACTAGCTAATCCATTGTGATTTTATTATAATGTCAATATTAGGTACAGTGGTTAGCTAGCTTGCAGGAAGTAGTTAGTGTTTTGTCCATTGCGTCTGTGCACTTAGCTAGCTAACATCCCATAGCCTACATTGCATATGAAGTGTGACTAGCTCATCTGTGGACGTACGGAGAAAATGCCCACTCTAAAGAAATATAGATATTTGTTTCGTCCTGCACGTGGGGGTTTGTGTTCTCTGATTGGCTCGAAGTCAAGTTGTTGGCCACTGACAAATATTTTGATTCTACAAGTAGAAACGGTCGGATCATCTACCGGGTCGGCACGCAGCAGGTACGCTGCCCACTGTGATAAGGCCGTACTTCTAGCCAGACGGGTTCCTGTTCTGTTCAGACTGGCCTCTTGGCATGATGTAGTGCCACTGTGCCAACGTAGTCCTTGCCAAAGGCCCATGCGTCACTCTCTGCCACCTCCCACCAGCATGCATGCAGGTAACTCTGTTGCCTCTCCACTGGGGAACAGAAAGGAAAGGTGGTGGCAGGAGGCTACCGGACCTGATTATCAAGGGCCGCCAAGTGTGTGTGTGTGTGTGTTTCTCCCAGGAATAGGCCTATGTGTATACTTACTCTATGGTCTATTTCTGTGAGCGTCGCCATCAGGTGTACCTGTCTCACCCACTGATAAGTGCCTATCGGCAGTGAGATTCTTGGTGTGTTTAATGCTTTTAAGGAGCGTTACTCCTTTAAGGTCCAAGGACCACATACACTATATATATACACCAGTATGGGAACACCCCTTTAAATTAGTGGATAGAGAATAACGTACTACTACCCGGGACATTACTGAGGTTAGAGAATAACATACTTAAAGTGTATATATAGTGTATGTGGACACCCCTTCAAATGAGTGGATTCAGCTATTTCAGCCACACTCATTGATGACCGGTGTATAAATCCAGCACAGCCATGCAATCTTCATAGACAAACATTGGTAGTAGAATGGCCTTACTGAAGAGCTCAGTGACTTTCAAAGCATGCCACCTATCCAACGAGTCAGTTTCGTCAAATTTCTGCCCTGCTAGAGCCGTCCCGGTCAACTGTAAGTGCTGTTATTGTGAAGTAGACACTTATTTAAGGCGCAACAAAGGCTCAGCCGTGAAGTGGTAGGTCACACAAGCTCACAGAACGGGGACCGCCGAGTGCGGAAGCGTGTAGCGCGTAAAAAATCTTCTGTCCTCAGTTGTAACACTCATTGCTGAGTTCCAAACTGCCTCTGGAAGCAAAACATCAGCACAAGAACTGTTTGTCGGGAGCTTCCTGAAATGGGTTTCCATGGCTGAGCAGCTGCACACAAGCCTAAGATCACCATGCCCAAATGCATAGTGCCAACTATATAGTTTGGTGGAGGAGGAATAATGGTCTGGGGCTGTTTTTCATTGTTCGTGCTAGGCCTCTTCGTTTCAGGGAAGGGAAATCCTTAACGCTTCAGCCTACAATTACATTCTAGACGATTCTGTGCTTCCAACTTTGTGGCAACAGTTTGGGGAAGGCCCTTTTGCTGTTTCAACATGTCAATGCCCCCGTGCACAAAGCGAGGTCCATACAGAAATGGTTTGTAGAGATCGGTGTGGAAGAACTTGACTGGCCTGCACAGAACCCTGACCTCAACCCCATCGAACACCTTTGGGATGAATTAAAACGGCGACTGTGAGCCAGGCTTATCGCCCGACATCAGTGTCCGACCTCACTAATGCTCTTGTGGCTGAATGGAAGCAAGTCCCGGTTGCAATGTTCCAACATCTAGTGGAAAGCCAATGAAATATTCGACGAGCGGGTGTCCACACACTTTTGGTCATGTAGTGTATATGTTATTTTCAGAGGTAGAGTGGCCAGCCAAAACTGTCAAATACTCAATGTAAACGTGAATGGATTCTCAATGGCAGTATGGTTCTGGAAACATAAAGCCATTTTTTAAACTTTCAAATCAAAATCATTTCTCAATTGCAAAATACACACTTACTGTACACCATTTTAACCAGCTTTATCACAGTTGCAGCTGACAGAATTTTTCAGTGACCACACATTTCTGGCGGCCTTCTTCCATTCCACACAGGTTTTCGGAGCATGCTAGATAGAAAGACCACGTGTTAATTAGCTGTCTTCCGTCTACCAGTGTAACATGGAGATATGGCCATGTGGGAACACTAACCAAATATAAAGGTGTTTATCAATGTGACGTTATTATTATTATTTTAATGAAAGATAAGGTCCTTATTCTTCCAAAGCCGTACCGCAAGAGATGTGTGTTAATGATCAGACCAAGCATCGGGGCTCTTAACAAAAAACTGGATCATGAGGCATGATCAAGGGCGATCTTTCTCTTCTACTCACTCTCACTCATCTCTCTTTCTCTGGGCTCTCTCTCCCTCTTCCCTCAGCCCCAGCCTGGCTCCATCAGAGCAGAGGGCTGAATTCAAGGCATTAGTCAGGCCTATCAGATGGCAATCTCTTCACTGCTGTTCCCTGGCACACTGAGTGCTCTGTGTTCCCAGACACCTGCCTTCTCTCCCCTGCTCTCTGTGTTCCCAGACACATACCTTCTCTCCCCTGCTCTCTGTGTTCCCAGACACATACCTTCTCTCCCCTGCTCTCTGTGTTCCCAGACACATACCTTCTCTCCCCTGCTCTCTGTGTTCCCAGACACATACCTTCTCTCCCCTGCTCTCTGTGTTCCCAGACACATGCCGTCTCTCTGTGTTCCCAGACACATGCCTTCTCTCCCCTGCTCTCTGTGTTCCCAGACACATACCTTCTCTCCCCTGCTCTCTGTGTTCCCAGACACATGCCTTCTCTCTGTGTTCCCAGACACATGCCTTCTCTCTGTGTTCCCAGACACATGCCTTCTCTCCCCTGCTCTCTGTGTTCCCAGACACATGCCTTCTCTCCCCTGCTCTCTGTGTTCCCAGACACCTGCCTTCTCTCCCCTGCTCTCTGTGTTCCCAGACACCTGCCTTCTCTCCCCTGCTCTCTGTGTTCCCAGACACATGCCTTCTCTCTGTGTTCCCAGACACCTGCCTTCTCTCTGTGTTCCCAGACACATGCCTTCTCTCCCCTGCTCTCTGTGTTCCCAGACACCTGCCTTCTCTCCCCTGCTCTCTGTGTTCCCAGACACATACCTTCTCTCCCCTGCTCTCTGTGTTCCCAGACACATGCCTTCTCTCCCCTGCTCTCTGTGTTCCCAGACACATACCTTCTCTCCCCTGCTCTCTGTGTTCCCAGACACATACCTTCTCTCCCCTGCTCTCTGTGTTCCCAGACACATGCCTTCTCTCCCCTGCTCTCTGTGTTCCCAGACACATACCTTCTCTCCCCTGCTCTCTGTGTTCCCAGACACATGCCTTCTCTCCCCTGCTCTCTGTGTTCCCAGACACATACCTTCTCCCCATCTGTAAGTGACCCCAAACGTTTCAACAGTAGTGTACATTAAGCTGACATGACTGGTCAAGAAGAAAATGATAGTTGGAGACCTCATGACCCGATAACATAAGGCCTACTTCTGAGGACAGAGTTGGTCAGATTCACGGTGTTTAATGGTCACATGTACAGTGAAAATCTTCACGCTCCAACATGGAGGACTAAATCAAATAAGAGTAGAATAACACAGTAAGAATTGTCCACTTTTCAAGATTAGACACTATTTTCCACCCAGGTTTTGCTGAGTTTGTAATCTGATTTACAGCAGCAATCTGATTTACAGTAGAGTAGTACTGATTTACAGCAGCAATCTGATTTACAGTAGAGTAGTTCTGGGAGTTTTCCCCTCTTAACCAGACAGAAAGCTGAGTCCAAATGGCTCCCTATAAAGTGCACTACTTTTCATATATTTAATGCACTACTTTTGACCGGAAACCTATGGGCCATGGTCAAAATTAGTGCACTAGACTATACAGGGAATAGGGTGCCATTTGGGACAGGCCCAAGATCAGATTTAAATAGTCTGGCTCCAGCAGATCCACCCTTCTCACACCACAGACTCTGAGACATACAAGATGAGACAGGATGTGGAATTGTGCCAGAGAGGATGGCCCGTTACCACCACAAACGGCACGGTTGGTGAAATTTAATTTAGAATTAGAAGATGGGTACTAGCTAGCGTGTACGTGCTAGCTAGTGTTGGGCTAGCCTGCTCGTGTTGGGCTAGCCTGCTCGTGTTGGGGCTAGCCTGCTCGTGTTGGGGCTAGCCTGCTCGTGTTGGGGCTAGCCTGCTCGTGTTGGGGCTAGCCTGCTCGTGTTGGGGCTAGCCTGCTCGTGTTGGGGCTAGCCTGCTCGTGTTGGGGCTAGCCTGCTCGTGTTGGGGCTAGCCTGCTCGTGTTGGGCCAGCCTGCTGCACATGTAACATTGGTTAACATAGATACTCTGTTTCGTCTGTCACAAGACTACATGGGTTGTAAGTGAATTAACTTGCCTACTACACGACATCCAGAATAACATCTGTCGTGGGCACCAATTCACATATCTAGCCTAAATGTATTTATTTTGATCATTTGTTTTGCTGCTATCGGTTTTGTTGTTTTTCTACCAATTAATGTCCAGTCAGATATCTGTTTTCAGCAGTGGTTGTATTGTGTGGGCCAGCGTGTTCTGTTGACAGACTGGTTTGTTCAAACTGTGCAGATGGGTCTATTCCTGGCCGTATCAAACCAGGAAACACTCATTTCTATTGTCATTGGATGACAGAGACCAGAACTATTCTTAGAATGCTTTGATGAAGGGCCAATAGGAGCAGAGTAATATTAAGGTTATTGCAACTTTAATGTGTTTTATTACATAAAAAACTCTTATTACACAGTTATTATCATTAACACCAATCAGTGTAATCCAATCTGAAGTAGTAGGTGTGGTGACGCCATCATCCTAGAGTGAATGGATCGCGCAGCACGTGTTCACGCCCCTGGTGACCTCTGGTTACGTGCCTCTGCAGAGGACAAGAAGACCGTGGAGGAGACACATATGAGGTCAGATGATTTAGGAATATAAAGGAGAAAAATAGATTTTGCACAACACAAGGGGAAAGAAGTAAAAGATGCTCTCCTGGTACTCTTAGGAATGTAGTTAGGCTACAGGCTAATCGGGCTGCTTTGTGTTGAAGGATTTCACAACCTTGGATTTAATAGGTTTTGATTTACTTTTCACATTCTTAGACTTGAGAAAGGGATCAAACTCATTGTGCTTTCGGCTTCCCTTCACAGATCACAGCCTCTGCTGCAGCACTGCTTTGCAAACAGTCGTACAAACAGCTAGGCTACACCTGAAGAGCTCCTTCGAACTAACACAATATAACAGTTGATGTAGATTTTGTGTTTGTTTTTTGTCGATTAGAGAGGTGGGCCATCTTGTCCTTACAGAGTCCCATATGCGTCAACAAAGCTCTTTGTCATATTCTGGAGTGCATTACAAGTGCAACCAATGCACTGATAACAATAACACCCAACATTTGACAGTTTTTCTATCTGCTGGCCGTATTTCTAGCCAGACGGGTTGTTGGCATGATGCAGTGCCACCGTGCCAACGTAGTCCTTGCCAAATGCCCATGCGTCACTCTCTGCCACCTCCCACCAGCCATTTTTGAGCGTCGCCATCAGGCATGTGTGTGTCTTGCCGCTAGGTCTGTGCCGGTCTCGTGTCGTTACCTACCGGGCCTCCATTCTAGTGCAAGCAAAAACAGGAGCCAATCACATTTCCCCCCTGCTCTTTTCTATTCAGCTCAGCAGCTCCATGCTATTAGCTAGCAGCTACAAGGCGCTCATCAGGCTGGCTCTACTCTCCTGAGGCATGCTGCCTGGCCTGCTGGGATAGCTTGCTACTGTTATGTTCAGTAGCCATGCTATTAGCTTATGGCTATCAATAGCTACCAGATCAGCAGGCTGGCTGTGACTAATGGCTATCTCTGAGCTAATGGACCCGCTGCCCTCTCTCCTGAGGTACGCTGCCTGCCAGGCTACCTCCCCTGCCTGCTGACTAATGACTAATGCAGCCTAGCGCTAGGCTATCGCTCCCTAGTCGCTACCCAGCAATCAAACTTCTGCACCTGGATCTCATTTGTGTTTTAATGATCTTGATTCCTGGATGTGGATTTGATTTGTCCGTTTTGTTTTCACCCCTAGAGCGATAGTGTTACGGGTTGTTTCTCTGGGAGGGCTCACTCAGGCCCTGCTAGTTTAAAGGGGTTTAACTGTAAAACTTCTCTCTCTCTCTCTCTCTCTGCTGACTTTGCTCCTTCTCTTCATCCCCAGCTGTTTCTAGGAACCCAACGATTAATTTCCCTTCTGGGTTCTGGGCTGGGGGGGGGGGGGGGTGCGGGTGGATGGGGCGGCGGGATTTCCGCTTCTGCTCTGAATACTGGAAGTCACTACTGCTCCCTCTCTTTCCCGCTGTGTGTCTCTCTCTCTCTGTCCCGCTGTGTCTCTCTCTCTGTCCCGCTGTGTGTCTCTCTTTCTCTGTCCCGCTGTGTCTCTCTCTCTCTGTCCCGCTGTGTGTCTCTCTTTCTCTGTCCCGCTGTGTGTCTCTCTTTCTCTGTCCCACTGTGTCTCTCTCTCTCTGTCCCGCTGTGTGTCTCTCTCTCTCTCTGTCCCGCTGTGTCTCTCTCTCTCTGTCCCGCTGTGTGTCTCTCTCTCTCTGTCCCGCTGTGTGTCTCTCTTTCTCTTTCCCGCTGTGTGTCTCTCTCTCTCTCTCTCTCTCTCTCTCTGTCTCTGTCTCTGTCTCTGTCTCTGTCTCTCTCTCTCTGTCCTGCTGTCTCTCTCTCTCTCTCTCTCTCTCTCTCTCTCTCTCTGTCCTGCTGTCTCTCTCTCTCTCTCTCTCTCTCTCTGTCCTGCTGTCTCTCTCTCTCTCTCTCTCTCTCTCTCTCTGTCCAGCTGTCTCTCTCTCTCTCTCTGTCCCGCTGTGTCTCTCTCTCTCTCTCTGTCCCGCTGCCTCTCTCTCTCTCTCTCTCTCTCTCTCTCTCTCTGTCCGGGGGTGTCTCTCTCTCTCTCTGTCCCGCTGTCTCTCTCTCTCCCTCTCTCTCTCTCTCTCTCTCTCTCTGTCCGGGGGTGTCTCTCTCTGTCTCCCCCCCCCCTGTGACCTCAGCTCCAATGTCTGTGTTATTGTTTTACTGTTTTTTTTCTTCTTGACATATTTCTCGTCCATCCCAGTAGATTAGCTAGCATATTAATATAGCTGGCATATTATATTTCCCGGTGTAGTCCTCCACAGTTCAGAATGTCTGTTTTGTTTTTAGTGTGACAGTAGCAGTGTGAGCAGACCACAGCAGAGATCAGAGGAAGTTTTCAAGCTGATGGTGATGAAACTGATGTGTTCTGTAATGGGAGAGCTAATGTAACAATACGTAGGCCTCTGTCTGAACCCTCTGTCTGTCTCTGATACTGTCAGAGTGTAAACAGTACTATCTCTCTCTGTCTGTCTCTGATACTGTCAGAGTGTAAACAGTACTATCTCTCTCTGTCTGTCTCTGATACTGTCAGAGTGTAAACAGTACTATCTCTCTCTGTCTGTCTCTGATACTGTCAGAGTGTAAACAGTACTATCTCTCTCTGTCTGTCTCTGATACTGTCAGAGTGTAAACAGTACTATCTCTCTCTGTCTGTCTCTGATACTGTCAGAGTAAACAGGACTATCTCTCTCTGTCTGTCTCTGATACTGTCAGAGTAAACAGGACTATCTCTCTCTGTCTGTCTCTGATACTGTCAGAGTAAACAGGACTATCTCTCTCTGTCTGTCTCTGATACTGTCAGAGTAAACAGGACTATCTCTCTCTGTCTGTCTCTGATACTGTCAGAGTAAACAGGACTATCTCTCTCTGTCTGTCTCTGATACTGTCAGAGTAAACAGGACTATCTCTCTCTGTCTGTCTCTGATACTGTCAGAGTAAACAGGACTATCTCTCTCTGTCTGTCTCTGATACTGTCAGAGTGTAAACAGTACTATCTCTCTCTGTCTGTCTCTGATACTGTCAGAGTAAACAGGACTATCTCTCTCTGTCTGTCTCTGATACTGTCAGAGTAAACAGGACTATCTCTCTCTGTCTGTCTCTGATACTGTCAGAGTAAACAGGACTATCTCCCTCTGTCTGAACCCTCTGTCTGTCTGTCCTGTTTACACTCTGACAGTATCAATCTCTCGCTCTCTCTGACTCTCTCAATTCAGTTGACTTTATTGACATTGACAATGGAAGTGTTTTACTTTCAAAGTAAACATATAAGAACGATGGTCAAAGACAGGATTATACCAGACTGTTTGTAATGAGGCAATAAGAACGATGGTCAAAGACAGGATTATACCAGACTGTTTGTAATGAGGCAATAAGAACGATGGTCAAAGACAGGAATATACCAGACTGTTTGTAATGAGGCAATAAGAACAATGGTCAAACCAGCCCATCAAATTGTCAGAGACTCCAGTCACCCAAGTCATAGACGGTTTTCTCTGCTACCACATGGCAAACGGTACCGGAGCACCAAGTCTTGGACCAAAAGGCTCCTTAACAGCTTCTACCACCAAGTTATAAGACTACTGAACAATTCATCAAAATGGCCACCGGACTATTTACATTGACCCCCCCCCCATTTGTTTTGTACACTGCTGCTACTCTGCTGCTACTCTTTGTAAATAAGAATTTGTTCTTAACTGGCTTACCTAGATACATTTTTCATTGTATTATTGACTGTATGTTTGTTTTACTCCATGTGTAACTCTGTGTTGTTGTATGTGTCGAACTGCTTTGCTTTATCTTGGCCAGGTCGCAATTGTAAATGAGAACGTGTTCTCAGTTTGCCTACCTGGTTAAATAAAGGTGAAATAAAAAAATAAAATCTATTTTTACATGTAGGTGTAGATGCATGACACGTCCGGAGCCCTATGTCCGGAGCCCTATGTCCGGAGCCCTATGTCCGGAGCCCTATGTCCGGAGCCCTATGTCCGGAGCCCTATGTCCGGAGCCCTATGTCCGGAGCCCTATGTTCAGACTACTAAAGCTGCATGAACTGTCAAATCTAGACACAGCCTTGGTTGGGCGGTACAAGTTAGTGAATTGAGCCTCGGGACCAGCTGGCTGAGGGGACTCGTCTCTATGGTCACCTCTTGGCATCTCTCTCTCCTCCTGAGCAGATCCGCGCGCTACACACACTGTCAATCTGCCATCCACTTGATTAGTAATCTAACTGAAATGTGCTGCGGAGAGTTCAGACTGCAGAGTAAACCCTCTGCCTCTCTCACGTTCTCCCTCTGTTATCTAATCATTGCTGCATGTTGATACTGTACTAATCTGCCCCCCCCCCCCCCCCCCCCCCCCCCCGCGCCACCCTGCAGGTTAGGCCTTAGAGGACTGTAGAGTTTCCAGGGGAAAAGATGAGTGATGGAATGGTATTGTGTGAGACGAGAGCCCTGGCCTCCTCTTCCTCTCCAGTCCACAGGCTGGCTACGTCTGCAATCCTCTTCCTCCTCCTCTCCCTGCTCCACCACGGGCACGCATCAGGTAAGAGACAGCGCCATCCAAAGAAATACCCACACTGACGCAGCACTGACGCACTGACGCAGCACAGACACGCTGACGCAGCACAAACACGCTGACGCAGCACAGACACGCTGACGCAGCACTGACACGCTGACGCAGCACTGACACGCTGACGCAGCACAGACGCGCTGACGCAGCACAGCCGCGCTGACGCAGCACAGCCGCGCTGACGCAGCACAGACGCGCTGACGCAGCACAGACACGCTGACGCAGCACAGACACGCTGACGCAGCACAGACACGCTGACGCAGCACAGACACACAGACACACTGACGCAGCACAGACACACTGACGCAGCACAGACACACTGACGCAGCACAGACACGCTGGCGCAGCACAGACACGCTGACGCAGCACAGACACGCTGACGCAGCACAGACACGCTGACGCAGCACAGACACGCTGACGCAGCACAGACACACAGACACGCTGACGCAGCACAGACACACTGACGCAGCACAGACACACTGACGCAGCACAGACACGCTGACGCAGCACAGACACGCTGACGCAGCACAGACACGCTGACGTAGCACAGACACGCTGACGCAGCACAGACACGCTGACGCAGCACAGACACGCTGACGCAGCACAGACACACTGACACGCTGACGTAGCACAGACACGCTGACGTAGCACAGACACTCTGACGCAGCACAGACACTCTGACGCAGCACAGACACACTGACGCAGCACAGACACACTGACGCAGCACAGACACACTGACGTAGCACAGACACGCTGGCGCAGCACAGACACGCTGGCGCAGCACAGACACGCTGGCGCAGCACAGACACGCTGACGCAGCACAGACACACGGACGCAGCACAGACACACTGACGCGGCACAGACACACTGACGCAGCACAGACACGCTGACGCAGCACAGACACACTGACACTCTGACGCAGCACAGACACACTGACGCAGCACAGACACGCTGACGCAGCACAGACACGCTGACGCAGCACAGACACGCTGACGCAGCACAGACACGCTGACGCAGCACAGACACGCTGACGCAGCACAGACACGCTGACGCAGCACAGACACACTGACGCAGCACAGACGCACTGACGCGGCACGGACGCAGCACTGACACACTGACGCAGCACAGACGCGCTGACGCAGCACAGACGCGCTGACGCAGCACAGACGCGCTGACGCAGCACAGACGCGCTGACGCAGCACAGACGCGCTGACGCAGCACAGACGCGCTGACGCAGCGCTGACGCAGCACAGACACGCTGACGCAGCACAGACACACTGACGCAGCACAGACACACTGACGCACCACAGACACACTGACGCAGCACAGACACACTGACGCAGCACAGACACACTGACGCACCACAGACACACTGACGCAGCACAGACACACTGACGCGGCACAGACACGTTGACGCAGCACTGACACGCTGACGCAGCACTGACACGCTGACGCAGCACAGACACACTGACGCGGCACAGACACGCTGACGCGGCACTGACACGCTGACCCAGCACTGACACGCTGACGCAGCACAGACACACTGACGCAGCACAGACACGCTGACGCAGCACAGACACGCTGACGCAGCACAGACACGCTGACGTAGCACAGACACGCTGACGCAGCACAGACACGCTGACGCAGCACAGACACGCTGACGCAGCACAGACACACTGACACGCTGACGTAGCACAGACACGCTGACGTAGCACAGACACTCTGACGCAGCACAGACACTCTGACGCAGCACAGACACACTGACGCAGCACAGACACACTGACGCAGCACAGACACACTGACGTAGCACAGACACGCTGGCGCAGCACAGACACGCTGGCGCAGCACAGACACGCTGGCGCAGCACAGACACGCTGACGCAGCACAGACACACGGACGCAGCACAGACACACTGACGCGGCACAGACACACTGACGCAGCACAGACACGCTGACGCAGCACAGACACACTGACACTCTGACGCAGCACAGACACACTGACGCAGCACAGACACGCTGACGCAGCACAGACACGCTGACGCAGCACAGACACGCTGACGCAGCACAGACACGCTGACGCAGCACAGACACGCTGACGCAGCACAGACACGCTGACGCAGCACAGACACACTGACGCAGCACAGACGCACTGACGCGGCACGGACGCAGCACTGACACACTGACGCAGCACAGACGCGCTGACGCAGCACAGACGCGCTGACGCAGCACAGACGCGCTGACGCAGCACAGACGCGCTGACGCAGCACAGACGCGCTGACGCAGCACAGACGCGCTGACGCAGCGCTGACGCAGCACAGACACGCTGACGCAGCACAGACACACTGACGCAGCACAGACACACTGACGCACCACAGACACACTGACGCAGCACAGACACACTGACGCAGCACAGACACACTGACGCACCACAGACACACTGACGCAGCACAGACACACTGACGCGGCACAGACACGTTGACGCAGCACTGACACGCTGACGCAGCACTGACACGCTGACGCAGCACAGACACACTGACGCGGCACAGACACGCTGACGCGGCACTGACACGCTGACCCAGCACTGACACGCTGACGCAGCACAGACACGCTGACGCAGCACAGACGCGCTGACGCAGCACAGACGCACTGACGCAGCACAGACGCGCTGACGCAGCACAGACGCGCTGACGCAGCACAGACGCACTGACGCAGCACTGACACGCTGACGCAGCACAGGCACACTGGCGCGGCACGGACGCAGCACAGACACACTGACGCGGCACTGACGCAGCACAGACGCGCTGACGCAGCACAGACACACTGACGCAGCACAGACACACTGACGCGGCACGGACACACTGACGCAGCACAGACACACTGACGCGGCACTGACGCAGCACAGACGCACTGACACAGCACAGACGCGCTGACGCAGCATACCCATTAATGTGTGGAGTCTTTGTACCCTCCCTCGGTTTTTCCTTTCTCTCCTCATCTTCGTTGCTCCAGAAGGTCGTTGCTTCGTTGCTCCTCCCCCTGCATCCCCCACACAAAAACACACTCCACACAGATTGCTTGAGAGCTTTGCTATATTTCCTTACTGACTCAGGCAGATGTCTGTGTGTAGGGGGGTGTGGTGGGATGCAGTGGCCCCAGGGACGCTTTTTTCAGACCTCTAATTGATTTCCCTTTTTAATGTGGCATCTGAAAATAGTTCCTCTCCTACCTACCCCTCTCCCTCTGTTCTCCTCTCTGTGGTGTGTGTGTGTGTTAAGGCTGGCACAATTATAACCATGTTACAGACGGTTATGGATGAAGACCGTCATGATAAATTCTTAACAACGTGATGAAACTTTGTTGCTCTTTGCTGAAACAAGCAAGGTGTTGTAGAGTCTCTCAGAGTCTTCGGTGGGGGATAGTAGATTGACATTGGCTAGTCATGTTGCTGTTGGTTACTTGTCTTGTTGGCTAGTCATGTTGCTGTTGGTTACTTGTCTTGTTGGCTAGTCATGTTGCTGTTGGTTACTTGTCTTGTTGGCAAGTCATGTTGCTGTTGGTTGCTTGTCTTGTTGGCTAGTCATGTTGCTGTTGGTTACTTGTCTTGTTGGCTAGTGATGTTGCTGTTGGTTACTTGTCTTGTTGGCTAGTCATGTTGCTGTTGGTTACTTGTCTTGTTGGTTAGTCATGTTGCTGTGGGTTACTTGTCTTGTTGGCTAGTGATGTTGCTGTTGGTTACTTGTCTTGTTGGCTAGTCATGTTGCTGTTGGTTACTTGACTTGTTGGCTAGTGATGTTGCTGTTGGTTACTTGTCATGTTGCTGTTGGTTACTTGTCTTGTTGGCAAGTCATGTTGCTGTTGGTTACTTGTCTTGTTGGCTAGTGATGTTGCTGTTGGTTACTTGTCTTGTTGGCTAGTCATGTTGCTGTTGGTTACTTGTCTTGTTGGCTAGTCATGTTGCTGTTGGTTACTTGTCTTGTTGGCTAGTCATGTTGCTGTTGGTTACTTGTCTTGTTGGCTAGTCATGTTGCTGTTGGTTACTTGTCTTGTTGGCTAGTCATGTTGCTGTTGGTTACTTGTCTTGTTGGCTAGTCATGTTGCTGTTGGTTACTTGTCTTGTTGGCTAGTGATGTTGCTGTTGGTTACTTGTCTTGCTGGCTAGTGATGTTGCTGTTGGTTACTTGTCTTGTTGGCTAGTGATGTTGTTGTTGGTTACTTGTCTTGTTGGCTAGTGATGTTGCTGTTGGTTACTTGTCTTGTTGGCTAGTGATGTTGCTGTTGGTTACTTGTCTTGTTGGCTAGTGATGTTGGTTACTTGTCTTGTTGGCTAGTGAATTTGTTGTTGGTTACTTGTCTTGTTGGCTAGTGATGTTGCTGTTGGTTACTTGTCTTGTTGGCTAGTGATGTTGCTGTTGGTTACTTGTCTTGTTGGCTAGTGATGTTGTTGTTGGTTACTTGTCTTGTTGGCTAGTGATGTTGCTGTTGGTTACTTGTCTTGTTGGCTAGTGATGTTGCTGTTGTTTACTTGTCTTGTTGGTTACTTGTCTTGTTGGCTAGTGATGTTGCTGTTGGTTACTTGTCTTGTTGGCTAGTGATGTTGCTGTTGGTTACTCGTCTTGTTGGCTAGTCATGTTGCTGTTGGTTACTCGTCTTGTTGGCTGGAGATTTAGCGGTTGGTTACTCGTCTTGTTAGCTGGAGATTTAGCGGTTGGTTACTCGTCTTGTTGGCTGGAGATTTAGCGGTTGGTTACTCGTCTTGTTGGCTGGAGATTTAGCGGTTGGTTACTCGTCTTGTTGGCTGGCGATTTAGCGGTTGGTTACTCGTCTTGTTGGCTGGCGATTTAGCGGTCGGTTACTCGTCTTGTTGGCTGGCGATTTAGCGGTCGGTTACTCGTCTTGTTGGCTGGAGATTTAGCGGTTGGTTACTCGTCTTGTTGGCTAGTCATGTTGCTGTTGGTTACTCGTCTTGTTGGCTGGAGATTTAGCGGTTGGTTACTCGTCTTGTTAGCTGGCGATTTAGCGGTTGGTTACTCGTCTTGTTAGCTGGAGATTTAGCGGTTGGTTACTCGTCTTGTTGGCTGGAGATTTAGCGGTTGGTTACTCGTCTTGTTGGCTGGCGATTTAGCGGTTGGTTACTCGTCTTGTTGGCTGGCGATTTAGCGGTCGGTTACTCGTCTTGTTGGCTGGCGATTTAGCGGTCGGTTACTCGTCTTGTTGGCTGGAGATTTAGCGGTTGGTTACTCGTCTTGTTGGCTGGAGATTTAGCGGTTGGTTACTCGTCTTGTTGGCTGGCGATTTAGCGGTTGGTTACTCGTCTTGTTGGCTGGAGATTTAGCGGTTGGTTACTCGTCTTGTTGGCTGGAGATTTAGCGGTTGGTTACTCGTCTTGTTGGCTGGCGATTTAGCGGTTGGTTACTCGTCTTGTTGGCTGGCGATTTAGCGGTTGGTTACTCGTCTTGTTAGCTGGAGATTTAGCGGTTGGTTACTCGTCTTGTTGTTTGGAGATTTAGCGGTTGGTTACTCGTCTTGTTAGCTGGAGATTTAGCGGTTGGTTACTCGTCTTGTTGGCTGGAGATTTAGCGGTTGGTTACTCGTCTTGTTGGCTGGAGATTTAGCGGTTGGTTACTCGTCTTGTTGGCTGATGAAAAGTAAATGTTGGACAGTTGTTCTAACGTCTTCAAATGACACATTGGAATTCAGTAAGAAGGGGACCTCACATCATTCCATCCTCAACTTGCATGTTCTGTTAAGATGAATTACCATAATGTGATTTCTGTCATTCTGAACATCGTGGCTGGACGCCCTAATCAGGTTAGGAACCCAATGCATATGTGCCCGGTAAATGTCCGGTCAATTTAAAATGCTGCTGGTCAAATGTCTGTGACCGCATTCTCCTAACTGTGTGTGTGTGCCTCTGCCAATGTCGCGGCCCATATATTCCCAACAGATCAAAGAGATGGCATACCTGGCAGAAACATATTATTATTATCAGCTGTACAGGCCCATGTTTATTTGATATCTCTCTCATCCTCTGGTCTAGGGCTGGATTGGTCTCCTTTACCCTTTTAGTCTCTGACTTTGTCTGAATCTTTTTCCTCTGTCCTTGTTTCCTATTTAATTCCTCTCAAAGCTCATTGGAGGAGGAGGTCAGAGGGAGGTACCTTAGATCATTCCTCCTCCCAATGAGCTTTGGGAGGAACTGAGGAAACCAGTACGGAGGTAGCAAGGATTTTGATGTTTTGAAACATCCCAGGCCTTCATTTCCTCCCCTCTAGCCATCTCACCGTGTACCCCATCATAACACATTATTCCCACAGGACACATCACATACAGGAGCCCGGAGGATTCATCTGGTGGAGCGTTTCATGAATATCAAATTCCATTACTCTTGACAGGCTTATTCCAGCCACAGAAAAAACAAAGTCACGGCAGGGGAATAGAGATGAATACTGAGCAGACATGTAGAACTATTCGTCGGGCATATTAAGACTTGTTGTGTCGAACAGGCTTCAAAGAATGTTGCCGAACAGGCTTCACAGGAACATCGGAGGCACAGGCTTCACCGGAACATTGAAGGCACAGGATGTGAAAACGGATGTATCGAGAGGTTGTACACGCATGCCTCTACGCTACAGTATGTTATTCTGTAACACACACACACACCTGTCATAAACTCACAACAAGGGGAAGCGGCTGTCTCTAGATGGCTGTGTAGTTCCAGAGAATGTGATCACAGAGAGATGGTCAGTAGGGGGAATAAAGAGGACAGAGGATAGGAAGTAAAGTGCAGTTCCCACTATTTTTTTTTATAAGTTGTTAATTCATTGTAGTCAGTTACAATAAGCTCTCTGTCTCTCCCTCTGAGACCTAGGTCTGAGGAGATCTCTGCTCTGATTCAGTCTCTTGACTTTTCTAGTAGCATAGCATTTACCAGATGTTTAGGACTAAATCTCTTACTGATTCCGAGGAAAGGCTGGGCAGGAAGTGAACAGTGGGGGTTAAAAGTCACTCTCTCACACAGACCAGGTCCCGGTTTCCCAGAAGAAACATACGGCTAAGTTAATCACTAGACCCATAGGATCCTATTGTTCCAAGAGGATCTTCGCATGATGCTTTTAGGAAACCGGGCCCTGGTCTCTGTGTGTGTGAGTGTGTGTGAGTGTGTGCGAGAGAGAGAGATACTCCCCTCTGGTCCAGAACAAACTAAAGAGAGGAGTGGAGGACAGTGGACATGAAGCTAGGGTTAGGGATGAACTGGGATATGGAGGAGGACAGTGGACATGAAGCTAGGGTTAGGGATGAACTGGGATATGGAGGAGGACAGTGGACATGAAGCTAGGGTTAGGGATGAACTGGGATATGGAGGAGGACAGTGGACATGAAGCTAGGGTTAGGGATGAACTGGGATATGGAGGAGGACAGTGGACATGAAGCTAGGGTTAGGGATGAACTGGGATATGGAGGAGGACAGTGGACATGAAGCTAGGGTTAGGGATGAACTGGGATATGGAGGAGGACAGTGGACATGAAGCTAGGGTTAGGGATGAACTGGGATATGGAGGAGGACAGTGGACATGAAGCTAGGGTTAGGGATGAACTGGGATATGGAGGAGGACAGTGGACATGAAGCTAGGGTTAGGGATGAACTGGGATATGGACAGTGGACATGAAGCTAGGGTTAGGGATGAACTGGGATTTGTCTACCACTGATGAGCTCTCACTGCTGAGGGTAATCTCAGACTGAACAGGCTGCTGCCGTTGGTTCTGGAAACACTTTGGTTTCTCTTTGTGTGAATAACTCTTGTATAAGACGTTTTGTCTTTTAGTTAAGTTGTGAAATGATTCTTGTGAAAAAGAGAAGAGAAGTTGGGGCTCGTCTAGGAACATTGTGATAATTAGAGTGTATGCTAGGCTATACGTCACCATGGCTGCCTGGCTCTGACCACACGGCAGAGGAAAATGTCAAGACCAGCCATGCCTTAGATATCTGGGAGTGTGTGTCAGCGTATTGGTGCGGAGTGTAGAGCGAGTTTCCTAAAGGCTGGAGCCACGACCTCCTCGCCCGCTCCAATTTCTCTCCAGCATGCATTTGTAGTCTACTTGTGTGCTGCTTTAGCCCCTTGCTTTAGCTACTGTCATGTAGTTCGCTAAATATTTTCGTAGAGAAACTGATAAAACACACACAGGTTCTAAATCAAGGTGACTTACAAAGATGAGAAGGACCAAGAGCAAGAGAGGTAGTGTGGTGATGTAGTGTCCACAACTGAAGAATCATTGTGGAATCTGACAAAACACGTATCCCATAAGCAGTGGTGGAAAAACTACCCAATTGTCATACTTGAGTAAAAGTGTAGATACCTTTTTTAATAGGAAGTTACTCAAGTTAAAGTGAAAGTAACCCAGTAAAATACAACTTGAGTAAAAGTCTAAAAGTATTTGGTTCTAAATAATACTTAAGTATCAAAAGTAAAAGTATAAATCTTTACAAATTCCTTATATTAAGCAAAGCAGACTGCACCATTTACGGATAGCCAGGGGCTACACTCAAACACTCATTTACAAACTATATATTTGTGTTTACGCGTGCCTTAGCCTTCAGAAATCTGCATTTCAAAAGGCAGACATCAACAAATCAGCATTTTTCTTTTTTTTCTTTCAACTGTGTGTTATTTTGAAAGTCGAACGTGATAAAAAATAAAAAAATTGCCTTCAATCGAGTAATCAAGGGCGAGAAACTATATTTTTTCTGCACACAAAATACATTTGTGCAACACCATCGGCAGAAAAGTAAATTGAGCTTAGCATATGAAAAAGCGAGGTATTTTTTTGCAGAAACTAAGCATGGCCATCATATTTCTACTGTTTATCGTAGAAAGAATTCAGCCAGCTCCATTTTACTACTGTTTTTAAGTTAATCTGGAGGAAAAACAACATGGGAGAAAAGTTTCTGAATGGTGTAATTTCATTGGTCAAGATGAGAGCAAAGGTTATTTTATCTGAGTGGAGAAGGGCAACTGAAGCACAAAATGTGCCCTTTAAAAAAAATATATATATAATAATTTTTATTCCCAATATTTAGCGTGAAACCTGACTGAAGCCGAGCAGAATTTACAATAAGACTCATTATACATCTGCAAGTAGATACTTTTGTCTTTCCTTTTCTGCGTGAAAAACAGAATCCTGCGTTTAACATGACATTTGGTGTGTGTGTGTGTGTGTGTGTGGACCCCATATGTGTTCTTCTAAACGTTGTCGTTCTCACGATAACTACAGAGGCAGGCAGGCGGGGTCATATATATTTTATATATAAAAACCACAGTGCTGTTCTGGCTCAGTCTGCTCAGTTTTCTGTTCTCTTTCTCAGCCTCATACAGGAAGTCGTCTAACCCTAAACCACGAGCCTATCTAGTAAACAAAGCCTGCCAGAAACAATGGCCTTTGTCTTCTGTTCTGTAAACCAGGTGGTGTTTTGCATGTTCCTTCCAAGGCATCCCCCTAAAGAGCTGTTAGTCAGCCCCTCCAGGCTCAGCCCCTCCAGGCTCAGCCCCTCCAGGCACAGCCCCTCCAGGCACAGCCCCTCCAGGCACAGCCCCTCCAGGCACAGCCCCTCCAGGCACAGCCCCTCCAGGCACAGCCCCTCCAGGCTCAGCCCCTCCAGGCACAGCCCCTCCGGGCTCAGCCCCTCCGGGCTCAGCCCCTCCGGACACAGCCCCTCCGGGCTCAGCCCCTCCGGGCACAGCCCCTCCGGGCTCAGCCCCTCCGGGCTCAGCCCCTCCGGGCTCAGCCCCTCCGGGCTCAGCCCCTCCGGGCTCAGCCCCTCCGGGCTCAGCCCCTCCGGGCTCAGCCCCTCCGGGCTCAGCCCCTCCGGGCTCAGCCCCTCCGGGCACAGCCCCTCCGGGCTCAGCCCCTCCAGGCACAGCCCCTCCAGCCTGCCCTGCTCAGGGAGGAGAGAAGGAGTAAACCAGTATGCTGCTTCTGTTGAAATGTGAGGACAAAGAAGTGTTTGAGCAGGGTGTTGGAGTTGGACGGAGCCCACATTCAGCTAGATCACTGGAAAGTCATTAGTGTGTGTGTGTGTGTGTGTGTGTGTGTGTGTGTGTGTGTGTGTGTGTGTGTGTGTGTGTGTGTGTGTGTGTGTGTGTGTGTGTGTGTGTGTGTGTGTGTGTGTGTGTGTGTGTGTGTGTGTGTGTGGCTCTGTGTGTGTGTGTGGCTCTGTGTGTGTGTGTGGCTCTGTGTGTGTGTGTGGCTCTGTGTGTGTGTGTGGCTCTGTGTGTGTGTGTGGCTCTGTGTGTGTGTGTGTGTGTGTGGCTCTGTGTGTCTGTGTGTGTTTGGCTCTTTGTGTGTTTGGCTCTGAAATGTGTTTTAGCACTTGCTTAGTTTCTTTGTGTGTGTTCAGTTTCTGTTTCGTGCTGTTTGTGGGGGATTACGGCTCTTCTTGTGTTTGACTTCTCTTTTCTCAGCTCAGGTGTGTGTGTGTTTTCTCCTTACAACACCGTAGTGTGTTTAACTTCTCTCTCTTCACTTCCTGCAGCTAGACAAGAGGAAGGTCTAAGGTCCACTGTTACAACCACACTGAAGAAGTGTAGTTAGTTAACATGTCACTGACCTTAGTCAATGGGCGGTGAATGACGAGCCAGCTCTCTGTAGTGAAGCTTAGTGAATGTCAGAGCAGGGGGTGAGACGAGGTGTGGCCACTTTACCAACGTGACCAGGCTATCTCCCAACATGGCTGCCTGACTACGAGGGTGTAGGTGGAGGAGGACGTTGCCCTCGAGCACTAACTGAAAGCCAGACTGGTGTTCATCGGGACACATGGTAGGCTAACGCCACACTAATGCAGAGTTGACCCAGCCGATGATGCCATGGACCGTTCATCTTGTATGTATGATGCACACTGTAACATTTAGCTAGACAAATGGACAGCATCCGACCACTGCATGTCCATTTCTATCATTTTTGGTTTCAACATTATAGATGTTGTTGACATTCCATATTTATGCTAAACTCACCTCTACGGTCTTTCTTGGCATGGGGAAAAATATGTTTACTTTGCCAAAGCAACTAAAAAAAAATCCTTAAACAAAAGTCTCTCTCATATTTATGTATATATTTATATATATATTGTTGTCCAGCATGGTAGAGAAGAGCACTTTGTGTCCATTTAGATAACAGGCTGACATTACTGTGTTTAACTGTCCTAAACAAATTACTCCATTTCATCTTTCTCAATTAAATTCTATTTAAAGGGCTTTATTGGCATGGGGGGAAAATGTTTACATTGCCAAAGGAAGTGGAAAAAAAGTGAAGCGGAGTCTGACATCATGGTTAGGTCCATATTTAGTCACAGAGAAAGGTCAGGCGGGGTCAGAGTCTGGATGACAGTTACACTGGAGGATACATCAACGCCCACACACACAGAAACACACACCAACTGTTGCAGTGTGAGGCCAGCTTGTAGATAGCAGATCGTGTGTCACTGTCAATCCCTTTTGTGCTCCCCAGGGACATTCTCCCCTGTGGCCCCCCCCCAGGCAGATACTGCCAGTAAACGGCCCTACACAGAGACGGCAGACCCTACTCTGGCCCCCCAGGCAGATACTGCCACTAAACAGCCCTACACAGAGACGGCAGACCCTACTCTGGCCCCCCAGGCAGATACTGCCACTAAACAGCCCTACACAGAGACGGCAGACCCTACTCTGGCCCCCCAGGCAGATACTGCCACTAAACAGCCCTACACAGAGACGGCAGACCCTACTCTGGCCCCCCAGGCAGATACTGCCACTAAACAGCCCTACACAGAGACGGCAGACCCTACTCTGGCCCCCCAGGCAGATACTGCCACTAAACGGCCCTACACAGAGACGGCAGACCCTACTCTGGCCCCCCAGGCAGATACTGCCACTAAACAGCCCTACACAGAGACGGCAGACCCTACTCTGGCCCCCCAGGCAGATACTGCCACTAAACGGCCATACACAGAGACGGCAGACCCTACTCTGGCCCCCCAGGCAGATACTGCCACTAAACAGCCCTACACAGAGACGGCAGACCCTACTCTGGCCCCCCAGGCAGATACTGCCACTAAACAGCCATACACAGAGACGGCAGACCCTACTCTGGCCCCCCAGGCAGATACTGCCACTAAACAGCCCTACACAGAGACGGCAGACCCTACTCTGGCCCCCCAGGCAGATACTGCCACTAAACAGCCCTACACAGAGACGGCAGACCCTACTCTGGCCCCCCAGGCAGATACTGCCACTAAACAGCCCTACACAGAGACGGCAGACCCTACTCTGGCCCCCCAGGCAGATACTGCCACTAAACGGCCCTACACAGAGACGGCAGACCCTACTCTGGCCCCCCAGGCAGATACTGCCACTAAACAGCCCTACACAGAGACGGCAGACCCTACTCTGGCCCCCCAGGCAGATACTGCCACTAAACAGCCCTACACAGAGACGGCAGACCCTACTCTGGCCCCCCAGGCAGATACTGCCACTAAACAGCCCTACACAGAGACGGCAGACCCTACTCTGGCCCCCCAGGCAGATACTGCCACTAAACAGCCCTACACAGAGACGGCAGACCCTACTCTGGCCCCCCAGGCAGATACTGCCACTAAACAGCCCTACACAGAGACGGCAGACCCTACTCTGGCCCCCCAGGCAGATACTGCCACTAAACAGCCCTACACAGAGACGGCAGACCCTACTCTGGCCCCCCAGGCAGATACTGCCACTAAACAGCCCTACACAGAGACGGCAGACCCTACTCTGGCCCCCCAGGCAGATACTGCCACTAAACAGCCCTACACAGAGACGGCAGACCCTACTCTGGCCCCCCAGGCAGATACTGCCACTAAACAGCCCTACACAGAGACGGCAGACCCTACTCTGGCCCCCCAGGCAGATACTGCCACTAAACAGCCCTACACAGAGACGGCAGACCCTACTCTGGCCCCCCAGGCAGATACTGCCACTAAACAGCCCTACACAGAGACGGCAGACCCTACTCTGGCCCCCCAGGCAGATACTGCCACTAAACAGCCCTACACAGACTCATATGCTGTTCAAAACAGACCCTGGTAACTCGTGGACAGCCGCCTGGTAACTCGTGGACAGCCGCCTGGTAACTCGTGGACAGCCGCCTGGTAACTCGTGGACAGCCGCCTGGTAACTCGTGGACAGCCGCCTGGTAACTCGTGGACAGCCGCCTGGTAACTCGTGGACAGCCGCCTGGTAACTCGTGGACAGCCGCCTGGTAACTCGTGGACAGCCGCCTGGTAACTCGTGGACAGCCGCCTGGTAACTCGTGGACAGCCGCCTGGTAACTCGTGGACAGCCGCCTGGTAACTCGTGGACAGCCGCCTGGTAACTCGTGGACAGCCGCCTGGTAACTCGTGGACAGCCGCCTGGTAACTCGTGGACAGCCGCCTGGTAACTCGTGGACAGCCGCCTGGTAACTCGTGGACAGCCGCCTGGTAACTCGTGGACAGCCGCCTGGTAACTCGTGGACAGCCGCCTGGTAACTCGTGGACAGCCGCCTGGTAACTCGTGGACAGCCGCCTGGTAACTCGTGGACAGGCAGTTGGGAGATGAACATCAGAGTTGTGGCAGTTGGTGTTTTGAACAGAACACATGCAGTATAAATGGAATGCAGTGTTTTGAACAAACCAGAGATGAAACTCAACAGCAGAGGTGTAATTTATGAAGTGGTCTGTCACTCTCTGGTCTCTGTGTTTGGGGGGGGGGGTGTCTGGTCTGACAGAGGCTGCTCTATTTGTTTGGAGCTGAGAGTAAGAATGTCTGCCTTCCAGCTGGCCGGGCTTTCCCCTGTTCCCCACTGCCCAAACGTACCATGCCCATCTGCTCCTAGAAAGTGTGTGTGCGTCCCTGTGTGTTTTTAGTTAGCGGGTCAGCCCGACTATAGCCCTTGACCTCTCATCCATAATCGACCTTGGTAGATAGGAGAGTTCAGTCGTCTCTCCTATTCAGCGTCAGCCTGCTCAATGATCTTCTGTAGTGAAAGGAGACAATAGGCCGCAGTACAGACAGGTGGCTGGCCTCCTAGTTAAAACACTTTCATTTCAGCGTTATAGAGGAAGGGCCTGTGAGATCTAGTATTTGTGTGGTCTCAATGAAACCGAGTAGGCAGCCTATGCATGGGCGGAGAATCACGTGGCAGTTCTTTTCCCCCAATTTTTTTAATAAATTGATTATTCATTTTATTTGTCTCTGTCCTCAAATCGTTTTCCTAAAAGGTAGGACACAGCTGTGTGATATCTGCTGATATAGCCCAGTAATACCGATAGCCTAATATAATGGGCCACGGTGAGATTCTCTGGTAATTTAACCTAGTTCTTAGGTTATTTTTGTGCATATTGCCTATAGGGTGTAAAATTGCTAGGCCCATGGCTGGCAGGTGAGCTGTGTCACATATATACCTGAAATAACATGGCAGGACTGTGGTTGGGTCGGGACCAGTTCTTGTGGTAACGGGTGACAGCCAGTGGTATGAAAGGCGGCAGCGGGATGAATAAATCACCCCTGCTTAGACCTCGTGTGTGTGTGTGTGTGTGTGTGTGTGTGTGTGTGTGTGTGTGTGTGTGTGTGTGTGTGTGTGTGTGTGTGTGTGTGTGTGTGTGTGTGTGTGTGTGTGTGTGTGTGTGTGTGTGTGTGTGTGTGTGTGTGTGTGTGTGTGTGTGTGTGTGTGTGTGTGTGTGTGTGTGTGTGTGTGTGTGTGTGTGTGTGTGTGTGTGTGTGTGTGATGGAAGGGCCGGAGAGAGCTGACAGTGGAAATTAGAATTCTCTGGAACATGTTCTAACTTCCGTAGAACACTCTCTGAATCCTACAGCTCCATGACTTTATATAGCCTAGTTTCCTTTTCAACTGTGGTTCTGACAAACAGCTGTTGTTGGAAGGTCAAACAATGACTAGACTAACACGGGAAGGAAGATTGGGTGTCTGTGTATGTGGGGGGGGGGGGGGTTAAGGGGTGTGAATGTTTCAACAAAATTGGGATCCTTAACTGTAAGAAAAATCCCTAACCGAAAAACGATATTTTCCCACTAAATGTTAAATCGCAATGCAGTTATCACAAAACATTATGTTCTGCGTTAAAGCCGAATTAGACGATATGCTATAAAGGCCTGGGGAAAGTTGTAATTTAAATAAAACCAGAGAGGAAGGCTTTACTTAAGGCTATTTTGGGGTAATTTGCGAGGCATGCAAACATTTTTTTTTTACGGTTAAGGATCCTAATTTCTTTTAAACGTTTTAACATTTAAACCCCTAATGTCCACATACACACAGATTACCAAGACATATGCGCGCGGTTCCTTCTGCCTGCGCCCTCCTCTCTCTCCCTCACGCTAGCTCGCTTGCTCTTTCTCTTCACTAATGATGCAAGTGTGTGTTCAGTCTGTTGCGTGTAGAATATCCGAGCCCAGCCTTTCTTTAAAGTATGTGTCGCGACTTGTTAGATTAAATGTATCATTATTTCATGAATTACAGGAATTGGTTTGGCCAAGTGCAACAGTGCTCTCTGCTTGGCAGCGGTGTCAGTCTGGCAGCTGTGGGAGTGGGAGGGAGATGCCCGTGTGCTTTGCGGTTTACCACATCTGTTTCTGCAGTTTTCTTGAAGATCACTCCTCGACCCCGACGCTGCAGCTCTGTCAGCAGCAGATGATGCGCTGTCAGCCAATGACTTGTCATTCTCACTCGCCGCTGTCTAAATTAAGGGAGCACTATCTCTTATAGTAGTAAATGTGTTTTCACTTTCTAACAATCCCCTAATAGCTAGCAAGGTAAAGTTAGCCAAAGCTAGCTACTGTTAGTGCAACCCTAAGTAACAGTACAGATGAAGATGAAAAATGATCAGGCCTACGGTACATCTTACTGTAGAAATGATCAGGCCTACTGTACATCTTGCTGTAGAAATGATCAGGCCTACTGTACATCTTGCTGTAGAAATGATCAGGCCTACTGTACATCTTACTGTAGAAATTATCAGGCCTACGGTACATCTTACTGTAGAAATGATCAGGCCTACGGTACATCTTGCTGTAGAAATGATTGTTGAAAACAAGTCTTGGTTGGAGCTATTGCTGTTAAAATACAATTAAAACAATGTATTCTGAACTGGAATAAACTGATTGAAACTAAATGTTTTTGGAGAAAAACACACTCACACAGTTCTGGGTTGCTCATCTACAGCAGGAAGTGGTCTCCTGATTGGCTGAGAACCGGTTCTGGGTTGCTCATCTACAGCAGGAAGTGGTTTCCTGCCTGACTGAGAACCGGTTCTGGGTTGCTCCTCTACAGCAGGAAGTGGTCTCCTGCCTGACTGAGACCGGTTCTGGGTTGCTCATCTACAGCAGGAAGTGGTTTCCTGCCTGACTGAGAACCGGTTCTGGGTTGCTCATCTACAGCAGGAAGTGGTTTCCTGCCTGACTGAGAACCGGTTCTGGATTGCTCATCTACAGCAGGAAGTGGTCTCCTGCCTGACTGAGAACCGGTTCTGGGTTGCTCATCTACAGCAGGAAGTGGTCTCCTGCCTGACTGAGAACCGGTTCTGGGTTGCTCATCTACAGCAGGAAGTGGTCTCCTGCCTGACTGAGAACCGGTTCTGGGTTGCTCATCTACAGCAGGAAGTGGTCTCCTGCCTGACTGAGAACCGGTTCTGGGTTGCTCATCTACAGCAGGAAGTGGTCTCCTGCCTGACTGAGAACCAGTTCTGGGTTGCTCATCTACAGCAGGAAGTGGTCTTCTGCCTGACGGAGGAAGCAGTAGATGTTCTGATCCAGTTTGGCACCACATACCTATGAGTCAGGGTTCACAACTCTGGCATACTTAAATCAAGTACAGGGTTACACTGTCAAACTGAGCCCAGAATAGACATGCTTGTTGAAACTTCAACCAGCCACAAACCTATCATTAGAGCTTTGTTTGTTTTCTGGTTTACATCTGGGTGATGTGGTCAATCAGTTTATTCCAGTTCAGAATGAAAATCATTTATTATATTTGAACAGCAACAGTTCCCAACCTAGACTGTATTTTGAATTGGGAAAAAGCAACATGAATAGCTACCTCCTTCAGAATCTAGCCAGTAAAATAGCTACTAGCTATTTCGTCAATGTTAGACGCTGCTAGCAGTCTTAACCTTTAGCATAGACACCAACCGCTTTAGCCCGGATAATATCTGCCAGTCTGTACAGCGCAATATCAGCCCTGAGCATATCGGACCTCATCATAATGAGGACAACGTGATCGGTCTCTGTTCTGAAAATACTGACTCTTTAGGAGTCGATTCCTAGCTGAATCGAATCTTGACACTCACACAAATGGGAGTCAACTGCAGGAGTCGACGTGCAAGGAGTCAGGTAATCCATTATTTTGGAGTTGACTCCCCCACCAATACGTACGTCATCGCCGTTAACGTTGGGTAAAAATGGCAGAGAAAGGCCAGCGACAGCAGCAAAGTCCTGTATGACAATACTTTGAGAAGGAAATGCAGACTTTGGGAGGTGAATTGAGGGACAGTAATGGTAGTAAAGGTACATCTGAAAGGGGACGCACGGTGAGACCCAAACCGTTTCTGGCAGCAGCTGCATTGTGAATTCATCTGGAATTTTAGTAATTTTTCTTACATTTGTTTTCCGTTAACTATATTGTTTTCCATAGTCAGATCCCTAGTGTACACACACACACAGAGCTCAACCTAACACACACCGACTACGTTTCACACACACACACACACCACCCTTCGTTGTCTGGCATCCAGAGTGACTGGTCTGTAACAGTGTGCTCAGACGTGTTGCCTTCTGCCCCATGATCCTCCCTCACTGACTCCTCTCTCCCTACGGATACGTCAGCCTGTCTGTAAGGAGCATGACTTTCACCCCGCAGCATGTTCCCTTTTCAATTGCTCAATCTCTCGCTCTCTTTCTCCCGTCATACCTTTTTCTGCCTTTCTAGAGGACATTAAGCCACCAGCTCTCCTTCTCTCTGTCTGCTTCCCTCCTTGTCTGTCTCCCTCCCGCTCTGTCTGTCTGTCTCCCTCCCGCTCTGTCTGTCTCCCTCCCGCTCTGTCTGTCTGTCTCCCTCCCGCTCTGTCTGTCTGTCTCCCTCCCGCTCTGTCTGTCTGTCTCCCTCCCGCTCTGTCTGTCTGTCTCCCTCCCGCTCTGTCTGTCTGTCTCCCTCCCGCTCTGTCTGTCTGTCTCCCTCCCGCTCTGTCTGTCTGTCTCCCTCCCGCTCTGTCTGTCTGTCTCCCTCCCGCTCTGTCTGTCTGCTTCCCTCCTTGTCTGTCTCCCTCCCGCTCTGTCTGTCTGTCTCCCTCCCGCTCTGTCTGTCTGTCTCCCTCCCGCTCTGTCTGTCTGTCTCCCTCCCGCTCTGTCTGTCTGTCTCCCTCCCACTCTGTCTGTCTGTCTCCCTCCCGCTCTGACTGTCTGTCTCCCTCCCGCTCTGTCTGTCAACCCCCTCAGCCTCTCTACTGTCAATAGAGCCAACCTCCTCAGCCTTTCTACTGTCAATAGAGCCAAGCCTCTCTACTGTCAATAGAGCCAACCCCCTCAGCCTCTCTACTGTCAATAGTCAGCCTCCTCAGCCTCTCTACTGTCAATAGAGCCAACCTCCTCAGCCTCTCTACTGTCAATAGAGCCAACCCCCTCAGCTTCTCTACTGTCAATAGTCAGCCTCCTCAGCCTCTCTACTGTCAATAGAGCCAACCCCCTCAGCCTCTCTACTGTCAATAGAGCCAACCTCCTCAGCCTCTCTACGGTCAATAGAGCCAACCTCCTCAGCCCCTCTACTGTCAATAGAGCCAACCCCCTCAGCCTCTCTACTGTCAATAGAGCCAACCTCCTCAGCCTCTCTACTGTCAATAGAGCCAACCCCCTCAGCCTCTCTACTGTCAATAGAGCCAACCCCCTCAGCCTCTCTACTGTCAATAGAGCCAACCTCCTCAGCCTCTCTACTGTCAATAGAGCCAACCTCCTCAGCCTCTCTACTGTCAATAGAGCCAACCTCCTCAGCCTCTCTACTGTCAATAGAGCCAACCCCCTCAGCCTCTCTACTGTCAATAGAGCCAACCCCCTCAGCATCTCTACTGTCAATAGAGCCAACCTCCTCAGCCTCTCTACTGTCAATAGAGCCAACCCCCTCAGCCTCTCTACTGTCAATAGAGCCAACCTCCTCAGCCTCTCTACTGTCAATAGAGCCAACCCCCTCAGCCTCTCTACTGTCAATAGAGCCAACCTCCTCAGCCTCTCTACTGTCAATAGAGCCAAGCCTCTCTACTGTCAATAGAGCCAACCCCCTCAGCCTCTCTACTGTCAATAGAGCCAATCTCCTCAGCCTCTCTACTGTCAATAGAGCCAACCTCCTCAGCCTCTCTACTGTCAATAGAGCCAACCCCCTCAGCCTCTCTACTGTCAATAGAGCCAACCCCATCAGTCTCTCTACTGTCAATAGAGCCAACCTCCTCAGCCTCTCTACTGTCAATAGAGCCAACCCCCTCAGCCTCTCTACTGTCAATAGAGCCAACCCCCTCAGCCTCTCTACTGTCAATAGAGCCAACCTCCTCAGCCTCTCTACTGTCAATAGAGCCAACCCCCTCAGCCTCTCTACTGTCAATAGAGCCAACCCCCTCAGCCTCTCTACTGTCAATAGAGCCAACCTCCTCAGCCTCTCTACTGTCAATAGAGCCAACCTCCTCAGCCTCTCTACTGTCAATAGAGCCAACCCCCTCAGCCTCTCTACTGTCAATAGACCCAACTCCTCAGCCTCTCTACTGTCAATAGAGCCAACCCCCCTCAGCCTCTCTACTGTCAATAAAGCCAACCCCCTCAGCATCTCTACTGTCAATAGAGCCAACCTCCTCAGCCTCTCTACTGTCAATAGAGCCAACCCCCTCAGCCTCTCTACTGTCAATAGAGCCAACCTCCTCAGCCTCTCTACTACTGTCAATAGAGCCAACCCCCTCAGCCTCTCTACTGTCAATAGAGCCAACCCCCTCAGCCTCTCTACTGTCAATAGAGCCAACCCCCTCAGCCTCTCTACTGTCAATAGAGCCAACCTCCTCAGCCTCTCTACTGTCAATAGAGCCAAGCCTCTCTACTGTCAATAGAGCCAAGCCTCTCTACTGTCAATAGAGCCAACCCCCTCAGCCTCTCTACTGTCAATAGAGCCAATCTCCTCAGCCTCTCTACTGTCAATAGAGCCAACCTCCTCAGCCTCTCTACTGTCAATAGAGCCAACACCCTCAGCCTCTCTACTGTCAATAGAGCCAACCCCATCAGCCTCTCTACTGTCAATAGAGCCAACCTCCTCAGCCTCTCTACTGTCAATAGAGCCAACCCCCTCAGCCTCTCTACTGTCAATAGAGCCAACCTCCTCAGCCTCTCTACTGTCAATAGAGCCAACCCCCTCAGCCTCTCTACTGTCAATAGAGCCAACCCCCTCAGCCTCTCTACTGTCAATAGAGCCAACCCCCTCAGCCTCTCTACTGTCAATAGAGCCAACCTCCTCAGCCTCTACTGTCAATAGAGCCAACCCCCTCAGCCTCTCTACGGTCAATAGAGCCAACCCCCTCAGCCTCTCTACTGTCAATAAAGCCAACCCCCTCAGCATCTCTACTGTCAATAGAGCCAACCTCCTCAGCCTCTCTACTGTCAATAGAGCCAACCCCCTCAGCCTCTCTACTGTCAATAGAGCCAACCTCCTCAGCCTCTCTACTGTCAATAGAGCCAACCTCCTCAGCCTCTCTACTACTGTCAATAGAGCCAACCCCCTCAGCCTCTCTACTGTCAATAGAGCCAACCCCCTCAGCCTCTCTACTGTCAATAGAGCCAACCCCCTCAGCCTCTCTACTGTCAATAGAGCCAACCTCCTCAGCCTCTCTACTGTCAATAGAGCCAAGCCTCTCTACTGTCAATAGAGCCAAGCCTCTCTACTGTCAATAGAGCCAACCCCCTCAGCCTCTCTACTGTCAATAGAGCCAACCTCCTCAGCCTCTCTACTGTCAATAGAGCCAACCTCCTCAGCCTCTCTACTGTCAATAGAGCCAACACCCTCAGCCTCTCTACTGTCAATAGAGCCAACCCCATCAGCCTCTCTACTGTCAATAGAGCCAACCTCCTCAGCCTCTCTACTGTCAATAGAGCCAACCCCCTCAGCCTCTCTACTGTCAATAGAGCCAACCTCCTCAGCCTCTCTACTGTCAATAGAGCCAACCCCCTCAGCCTCTCTACTGTCAATAGAGCCAACCCCCTCAGCCTCTCTACTGTCAATAGAGCCAACCCCCTCAGCCTCTCTACTGTCAATAGAGCCAACCTCCTCAGCCTCTACTGTCAATAGAGCCAACCCCCTCAGCCTCTCTACGGTCAATAGAGCCAACCTCCTCAGCCCCTCTACTGTCAATAGAGCCAACCCCCTCAGCCTCTCTACTGTCAATAGAGCCAACCCCCTCAGCCTCTCTACCGTCAATAGAGCCAACCTCCTCAGCCTCTCTACCGTCAATAGAGCCAACCCCCTCAGCCTCTCTACCGTCAATAGAGCCAACCCCCTCAGCCTCTCTACTGTCAATAGAGCCAACCCCCTCAGCCTCTCTACTGTCAATAGAGCCAACCCCCTCAGCCTCTCTACTGTCAATAGAGCCAACCTCCTCAGCCTCTCTACTGTCAATAGAGCCAACCCCCTCAGCCTCTCTACGGTCAATAGAGCCAACCTCCTCAGCCTCTCTACTGTCAATAGAGCCAACCCCCTCAGCCTCTCTACTGTCAATAGACCCAACTCCTCAGCCTCTCTACTGTCAATAGAGCCAACCCCCTCAGCCTCTCTACTGTCAATAGAGCCAACCCCCTCAGCATCTCTACTGTCAATAGAGCCAACCTCCTCAGCCTCTCTACTGTCAATAGAGCCAACCCCCTCAGCCTCTCTACTGTCAATAGACCCAACTCCTCAGCCTCTCTACTGTCAATAGAGCCAACCCCCTCAGCCTCTCTACTGTCAATAAAGCCAACCCCCTCAGCATCTCTACTGTCAATAGAGCCAACCTCCTCAGCCTCTCTACTGTCAATAGAGCCAACCCCCTCAGCCTCTCTACTGTCAATAGAGCCAACCTCCTCAGCCTCTCTACTACTGTCAATAGAGCCAACCCCCTCAGCCTCTCTACTGTCAATAGAGCCAACCCCCTCAGCCTCTCTACTGTCAATAGAGCCAACCTCCTCAGCCTCTCTACTGTCAATAGAGCCAAGCCTCTCTACTGTCAATAGAGCCAAGCCTCTCTACTGTCAATAGAGCCAACCCCCTCAGCCTCTCTACTGTCAATAGAGCCAACCTCCTCAGCCTCTCTACTGTCAATAGAGCCAACACCCTCAGCCTCTCTACTGTCAATAGAGCCAACCCCATCAGCCTCTCTACTGTCAATAGAGCCAACCTCCTCAGCCTCTCTACTGTCAATAGAGCCAACCCCCTCAGCCTCTCTACTGTCAATAGAGCCAACCTCCTCAGCCTCTCTACTGTCAATAGAGCCAACCCCCTCAGCCTCTCTACTGTCAATAGAGCCAACCCCCTCAGCCTCTCTACTGTCAATAGAGCCAACCCCCTCAGCCTCTCTACTGTCAATAGAGCCAACCTCCTCAGCCTCTACTGTCAATAGAGCCAACCCCCTCAGCCTCTCTACGGTCAATAGAGCCAACCCCCTCAGCCTCTCTACTGTCAATAAAGCCAACCCCCTCAGCATCTCTACTGTCAATAGAGCCAACCTCCTCAGCCTCTCTACTGTCAATAGAGCCAACCCCCTCAGCCTCTCTACTGTCAATAGAGCCAACCTCCTCAGCCTCTCTACTGTCAATAGAGCCAACCTCCTCAGCCTCTCTACTACTGTCAATAGAGCCAACCCCCTCAGCCTCTCTACTGTCAATAGAGCCAACCCCCTCAGCCTCTCTACTGTCAATAGAGCCAACCCCCTCAGCCTCTCTACTGTCAATAGAGCCAACCTCCTCAGCCTCTCTACTGTCAATAGAGCCAAGCCTCTCTACTGTCAATAGAGCCAAGCCTCTCTACTGTCAATAGAGCCAAGCCTCTCTACTGTCAATAGAGCCAAGCCTCTCTACTGTCAATAGAGCCAACCCCCTCAGCCTCTCTACTGTCAATAGAGCCAACCTCCTCAGCCTCTCTACTGTCAATAGAGCCAACCTCCTCAGCCTCTCTACTGTCAATAGAGCCAACACCCTCAGCCTCTCTACTGTCAATAGAGCCAACCCCATCAGCCTCTCTACTGTCAATAGAGCCAACCTCCTCAGCCTCTCTACTGTCAATAGAGCCAACCCCCTCAGCCTCTCTACTGTCAATAGAGCCAACCTCCTCAGCCTCTCTACTGTCAATAGAGCCAACCCCCTCAGCCTCTCTACTGTCAATAGAGCCAACCCCCTCAGCCTCTCTACTGTCAATAGAGCCAACCCCCTCAGCCTCTCTACTGTCAATAGAGCCAACCTCCTCAGCCTCTACTGTCAATAGAGCCAACCCCCTCAGCCTCTCTACGGTCAATAGAGCCAACCTCCTCAGCCCCTCTACTGTCAATAGAGCCAACCCCCTCAGCCTCTCTACTGTCAATAGAGCCAACCCCCTCAGCCTCTCTACCGTCAATAGAGCCAACCTCCTCAGCCTCTCTACCGTCAATAGAGCCAACCCCCTCAGCCTCTCTACCGTCAATAGAGCCAACCCCCTCAGCCTCTCTACTGTCAATAGAGCCAACCCCCTCAGCCTCTCTACTGTCAATAGAGCCAACCCCCTCAGCCTCTCTACTGTCAATAGAGCCAACCTCCTCAGCCTCTCTACTGTCAATAGAGCCAACCCCCTCAGCCTCTCTACGGTCAATAGAGCCAACCTCCTCAGCCTCTCTACTGTCAATAGAGCCAACCCCCTCAGCCTCTCTACTGTCAATAGACCCAACTCCTCAGCCTCTCTACTGTCAATAGAGCCAACCCCCTCAGCCTCTCTACTGTCAATAGAGCCAACCCCCTCAGCATCTCTACTGTCAATAGAGCCAACCTCCTCAGCCTCTCTACTGTCAATAGAGCCAACCCCCTCAGCCTCTCTACTGTCAATAGAGCCAACCTCCTCAGCCTCTCTACTGTCAATAGAGCCAACCCCCTCAGCCTCTCTACTGTCAATAGAGCCAACCTCCTCAGCCTCTCTACTGTCAATAGAGCCAAGCCTCTCTACTGTCAATAGAGCCAAGCCTCTCTACTGTCAATAGAGCCAACCCCCTCAGCCTCTCTACTGTCAATAGAGCCAACCCCCTCAGCCTCTCTACTGTCAATAGAGCCAACCTCCTCAGCCTCTCTACTGTCAATAGAGCCAACCCCCTCAGCCTCTCTACTGTCAATAGAGCCAACCCCCTCAGCCTCTCTACTGTCAATAGAGCCAACCTCCTCAGCCTCTCTACTGTCAATAGAGCCAACCCCCTCAGCCTCTCTACGGTCAATAGAGCCAACCTCCTCAGCCTCTCTACTGTCAATAGAGCCAACCCCCTCAGCCTCTCTACTGTCAATAGAGCCAACCTCCTCAGCCTCTCTACTGTCAATAGAGCCAACCTCCTCAGCCTCTCTACTGTCAATAGAGCCAACCTCCTCAGCCTCTGTTCCTTTCCAGCAGTCTCATGTAATGAGTTTAACGCTCTGATAATGACGGCTTGACTCAAATCCCTGGATTAGAGAGAGATAAAGGGAGGCATGGGAACACAACACAACACCATCCATCCAACCACTCCAACCTAACAACAACAACAAAAGACTAACAAAGAAACCAAAACATATTTACCAACCCAGGGAGAGGGGTTATCCTCCTCCTCCCAGTCTTTAGTCTAATCCTCTCTCTCTTTCTCTCTCTCCCCCCACCTCTCTCTCTCTCCCCACCCCTCTCTCACTCCCCATCTCTCTCACTCCCCATCTCTCTCTCTCTCTCTCCCCCATCTCTCTCTCTGGGTGTCTATTGTCCTGCCGTAGCCTCTCAGCAGCTGCATTACTATAATAATGTGGTCTGAGTTGGCCTCCAGCAGCTTGTAATGAAGGATAATTAGAATTTCAATTTACCGGAGCCGACTAAGACCCTCCCAGTCCCTTCCTCTCTCTCTCTCTTTCTCTTGTCTCTGTTTCTCTGCCTCTCTCTTTCCCTCTTTCTTTCTCTTTTCCAGCTCATTGTCATTGGTGACAGATGGGCGGAGAGAGGATTTTAACGCCCCCCTCCCCCGCCTCTCTCTCTCTCCCCATAGGACCCGTTGGAACCCACTAAATGCCCTTTTATTTTGAAGTCCCATCAGACACCAGGGCATTAGACTCTCACAATGAACCAAGTAATTCTTAAAGGGGCAATCAGCAGTTGAAATAATAACAAAGTGTACCCTGTTTCAGTAAAAAAGCTGAGGTATGGGGCACGAGAAATCGAACCACTCTCAAATTCGTATACAGACAGAGCTATGGATGCAAGGAATGACCATCCATTATATTAAACAAGTATAGTTTTAACCATGATTTCAGACTATTTAGTGTGTGTTTTTACATTTACATTGTTTACAAACATTGGAGTAAAACAAGCTTATATTTCGGGTTCTGACAGTTGAACTGAGCTCATGGGGCATTTATAAGTTATATTCTTTAAGAATCAATGGAAATATACACTGCTCAAAAAAATAAAGGGAACACTTAAACAACACAATGTAACTCCAAGTCAATCACACTTCTGTGAAATCAAACTGTCCACTTAGGAAGCAACACTGATTGACAATAAATTGCACATGCTGTTGTGCAAATGGAATAGACAAAAGGTGGAAATTATAGGCAATTAGTAAGACACCCCCAATAAAGGAATGGGTCTGCAGGTGGTGACCACAGACCACTTCTCAGTTCCTATGCTTCCTGGCTGATGTTTTGGTCACTTTTGAATGCTGGCGGTGCTTTCACTCTAGTGGTAGCATGAGACGGAGTCTACAACCCACACAAGTGGCTCAGGTAGTGCAGCTCATCCAGGATGGCACATCAATGCGAGCTGTGGCAAAAAGGTTTTCTGTGTCTGTCAGCGTAGTATCCAGAGCATGGAGGCGCTACCAGGGGACAGGCCAGTACATCAGGAGACGTGGATGAGGCCGTAGGAGGGCAACAACCCAGCAGCAGGACCGCTACCTCCGCCTTTGTGCAAGGAGGTGCACTGCCAGAGCCCTGCAAAATGACCTCCAGCAGGCCACAAATGTGCATGTGTCAGCATATGTTCTCACAAGGGGTCTGAGGATCTCATCTCGGTACCTAATGGCAGTCAGGCTACCTCTGGCGAGCACATGGAGGGCTGTGCGGCCCCACAAAGAAATGCCACCCCACACCATGACTGACCCACCGCCAAACCGGTCATGCTGGAGGATGTTGCAGGCAGCAGAACGTTCTCCACGGCGTCTCCAGACTCTGTCACATGTGCTCATGTGCTCAGTGTGAACCTGCTTTCATCTGTGAAGAGCACAGGGCGCCAGTGGCGAATTTGCCAATCTTGGTGTTCTCTGGCAAATGACAAACGTCCTGCACGGTGCTGGGCTGTAAGCACAACCCCCACCTGTGGACGTCGGGCCCTCATACCACCCTCATGGAGTCTGTTTCTGACCGTTTGAGCAGACACATGCACATTTGTGGCCTGCTGGAGGTCATTCTGCAGGGCTCTGGCAGTGTGCCTCCTGCTCCTTCTTGCACAGAGGGATGGAGGTGGGAAGAGCGGGAAGCGGAGGGATGGATGAGGGGAGAGAGGCGGGGTGCTCTCTCACATCTCTCCCCTCTTTCACGTCTCTCCTCACTCTGCTCTCTCTCTCTCTATTCAGAATGATTAGGCTATCTAAATGTGCTTGTACTAGAGACCTAATGAATTCTGGCCAGCCAGTGGTGATAATGTACTAGAGACGCTAGACTTAATGAATTCTAGCCAGCCAGTGGTGATAATGTACTAGAGACGCTAGACTTAATGAATTCTAGCCAGCCAGTGGTGATAATGTACTAGAGACGCTAGACTTAATGAATTCTAGCCAGCCAGTGGTGACAATGTACTAGAGACACTAGAACTAATGAATTCTAGTCAGCCAGTGGTGATAATGTACTAGAGACGCTAGACTTAATGAATTCTAGCCAGCCAGTGGTGATAATGTACTAGAGACACTAGACTTAATGAATTCTAGCCAGCCAGTGGTGATAATGTACTAGAGACGCTAGACTTAATGAATTCTAGCCAGCCAGTGGTGATAATGTACTAGAGACGCTAGACTTAATGAATTCTAGCCAGCCAGTGGTGATAATGTACTAGAGACGCTAGACTTAATGAATTCTAGCCAGCCAGTGGTGATAATGTACTAGAGACGCTAGACTTAATGAATTCTAGCCAGCCAGTGGTGATAATGTACTAGAGACGCTAGACTTAATGAATTCTAGCCAGCCAGTGGTGATAATGTACTAGAGACGCTAGACTTAATGAATTCTAGCCAGCCAGTGGTGATAATGTACTAGAGACGCTAGACTTAATGAATTCTAGCCAGCCAGTGGTGATAATGTACTAGAGACGCTAGACTTAATGAATTCTAGCCAGCCAGTGGTGATAATGTACTAGAGACGCTAGACTTAATGAATTCTAGCCAGCCAGTGGTGATAATGTACTAGAGACGCTAGACTTAATGAATTCTAGCCAGCCAGTGGTGATAATGTACTAGAGACGCTAGACTTAATGAATTCTAGCCAGCCAGTGGTGATAATGTACTAGAGACGCTAGACTTAATGAATTCTAGCCAGCCAGTGGTGATAATGTACTAGAGACACTAGAATTAATGAATTCTAGCCAGCCAGTGGTGATAATGTACTAGAGACGCTAGACTTAATGAATTCTAGCCAGCCAGTGGTGATAATGTACTAGAGACACTAGAATTAATGAATTCTAGCCAGCCAGTGGTGATAATGTACTAGAGACACTAGACTTAATGAATTCTAGCCAGCCAGTGGTGATAATGTACTAGAGACACTAGACTTAATGAATTCTAGCCAGCCAGTGGTGATAATGTACTAGAGACGCTAGACTTAATGAATTCTAGCCAGCCAGTGGTGATAATGTACTAGAGACGCTAGACTTAATGAATTCTAGCCAGCCAGTGGTGATAATGTACTAGAGACGCTAGACTTAATGAATTCTAGCCAGCCAGTGGTGATAATGTACTAGAGACATTAGACTTAATGAATTCTAGCCAGCCAGTGGTGATAATGTACTAGAGACGCTAGACTTAATGAATTCTAGCCAGCCAGTGGTGATAATGTACTAGAGACACTAGACTTAATGAATTCTAGCCAGCCAGTGGTGATAATGTACTAGAGACGCTAGAATTAATGAATTCTAGCCAGCCAGTGGTGATAATGTACTAGAGACGCTAGACTTAATGAATTCTAGCCAGCCAGTGGTGATAATGTACTAGAGACGCTAGACTTAATGAATTCTAGCCAGCCAGTGGTGATAATGTACTAGAGACGCTAGACTTAATGAATTCTAGCCAGCCAGTGGTGATAATGTACTAGAGACGCTAGACTTAATGAATTCTAGCCAGCCAGTGGTGATAATGTACTAGAGACACTAGAATTAATGAATTCTAGCCAGCCAGTGGTGATAATGTACTAGTTTCACACTGATGATGTCATAGAGGAGGTCTATTAGGTCTAGTGCAGTGCTTTCAACGCCTTGTTAAAGCAACGAGGACAAGAGTCGTTTTCTACTGAGATAATACTACTTCTAGTGCCATGCTTCTCCAAAAAATCTTCTGACTTCTCAAGGTTGTTTGTTTACTGTAGTAAAATCCTCATTCCGTTTGGCAGACTAGAAATTGTTATTCGTTACAGTCAGTCCCCTTTGGCAACACGTCAAGTTTTGGCAAGAAAATAATTTGATGGTGTGAGGTTATGTAGTAAAGCTGTAGCTGCCAAGTCTAAGTAGTAGTAGGCCTCTTCAACTCATATGGGATTTATTGCTGCAGCTTCTTGTTGTGCTTGTTGTCCTCTGTTGACCTCTCACACGCAATCGAGCGCCGACACGCAGTCCTCTGCTTAGCTCGTCCCGAGGCGGTTTGTGTCCCGCTGGCCTGCAGCGTTTGGTCATCAGCTAATCGTCCACCAGACCACATTATGAAGACTCTTAAAGATCGGACGATTAATCAGTCAATTGTCATAAGAGGAGGGAGACAGGCGGCACGTAGCCTAGCGTTTTAAGAGCGTTGGGCCAGTAACCGGTTCGAATCCCCGAGCCGACTAGGTGAAGTCTGTGCCCTTGAGCGAGGCACTTAGCTTGAATTGCTCCTGTAAGTGGCTCTGGATCAGAGCGTCTGCTAAATGACTCAAATAAAAATGATATAGCCTATAAAGTGGGTGTGCCTAATCTTCTGGTGGCAGCTACATTTCCCCCTGGAGATAAGAGAGTAAGATGGAACATGGAGGAGCAACACACACACACACACACACACACACACACACACACCGTCTATTTGTGCCAGCCAGGGCAGAAAGATACCTAAACAGCTCGGCCTGTGATTACAACAGAGAAACTCAGACAGAATGGGACCAAAAATGTCTCTCTCTCGCTCTCTCCGACTGAAGATAGTCATTCTGGAAGGAATATTGTTTAGACTCCTATTTTATATTGACTTCAAAGAGGTGCCTGCGGCTGTTCTTGACACAATGTCCGTCTCCCTGGTTTAAACTGTGTAAATGTCAGCTTGTCCTGCCACGTATAACCCGTCAAATCACTGAGATTTGCTGTTGTTTTGCTGTCCAAGCTGTTGTTAGTCCTGAAAATTTACACCGTCAATGTCTGGGATGCTAGTTTACCGTTGGAATGGTTTTCATTCGTGTAGGTGGTAGAATATCACTTTTCTCACCGTGTTTTAGTGAGGCAGGTGTGTGTGTTCGGCGCAGTGGGAAGGTACTGGCACACATTCAGAGAAGTAATGTTCTCTTCCTTTTACTGTGGTGGGAAGCGGGAACACACTCTCACTCTCTGTCTCTCTGTCTCACTCACACACACATTCAGAGAAGTAATGTTTCCTTTCTTTTACTGTGCTGGGAAGCGGGAACACACACTCACTCGCTGTCTCTCTGTCTCACTCACACACACACACACACACACACACATTCAGAGAAGTAATGTTTCCTTTCTTTTACTGTGGTGGGAAGCGGGAACACACTCTCACTCTCTGTCTCTCTGTCTCACTCACACACACATTCAGAGAAGTAATGTTTCCTTTCTTTTACTGTGCTGGGAAGCGGGAACACACACTCACTCGCTGTCTCTCTGTCTCACTCACACACACACACACACACACACACATTCAGAGAAGTAATGTTTCCTTTCTTTTACTGTGCTGGGAAGCGGGAACACACACTCACTCGCTGTCTCTCTGTCTCACTCACACACACACACACACACACACACATTCAGAGAAGTAATGTTTCCTTTCTTTTACTGTGCTGGGAAGCGGGAACACACACTCACTCTCTGTCTCTCTGTCTCACTCACACGCCAAACACACACACAGTACAGTACGGCAGCACCACAGATGAAGTATTGGAGAGTGGATCAGTGAACTGCTAGGCTCTGGGGTTCATTCTCAACCTGTCTGAGTGGCTTATAGTGCTGTAACTCTGTTCACAGTCCCCCTTCCTCTCTTCTTCAGTTAGCCACCAGTCCTTTCTGTTATGACCAAGACTATAGAGATATTAAACAGGAGAGGAGTCCTCCTCTGAGACATTTCAGGTGACAGCAGACATTCAGACTAACCTAATCCCTGTTTCTAGTGTGAATGCTGCAGTCTGAACATATTTCTGTTGAGACTGTGATGAAGCACAGGAATACAAATCCTTCCGTTCCATGAGATGTCTCGTTACCGGTGGTCTTCCATCCGCAGAGACGCATATCCTGTCTCCTATCAAATCTAAACTGCTAATATGAAACAAACACCTCTGTGTCCTCCAGGATGCCCGCAGCCGCTAGCTGTACAGCATGGGGAGCTGGTGAACCAGACTCAGGGGAACCGAGGCTACTCCCCCCCTGGTACCCTGCTGTCCTATGGCTGTGAGCCGGGCTACACCCCGGATGGAGCCACCACCATCACCTGTACCACCGCTGGAACATGGTCCCACCTGCCTCCACGCTGCATACACGCTGATGGTTAGTAGTTGTACACACACACCGCATACACACCAACGATTGGTAGTAAGTACACACACACCGCATACACACCAACGATTGGTAGTAAGTACACACACACCGCATACGCACCAACGATTGGTAGTAAGTACACACACACCGCATACGCACCAACGATTGGTAGTAAGTACACACACACCGCATACACACCAACGATTGGTAGTAAGTACACACACACCGCATACACACCAACGATTGGTAGTAAGTACACACACACCGCATACGCACCAACGATTGGTAGTAAGTACACACACACCGCATACACACCAACGATTGGTAGTAAGTACACACACACCGCATACACACCAACGATTGGTAGTAAGTACACACACACCGCATACGCACCAACGATTGGTAGTAAGTACACACACACCGCATACACACCAACGATTGGTAGTAAGTACACACACACTCACCAGTACTTGTTCTGAAGCATCTTACTGGCTTTCTGCATCGATTAGAATAGTTATCTGACTTCTCTCTCTCTCTTTACCTCTCTCTCTCTTTACCTCTCTCTCTCTCTTTACCTCTCTCTCTCTCTTTACCTCTCTCTCTCTCTTTACCTCTCTCTCTCTCTCTTTACCTCTCTCTCTCTCTCTTTACCTCTCTCTCTCTCTCTTTACCTCTCTCTCTCTCTCTTTACCTCTCTCTCTCTCTCTTTACCTCTCTTTACCTCTCTCTCTCTTTACCTCTCTCTCTCTCTCTCTTTACCTCTCTCTCTCTCTCTCTTTACCTCTCTCTCTCTCTCTCTTTACCTCTCTCTCTCTCTCTCTTTACCTCTCTCTCTCTCTCTTTACCTCTCTCTCTCTCTTTACCTCTCTCTCTCTCTTTACCTCTCTCTCTCTCTCTTTACCTCTCTCTCTCTCTCTTTACCTCTCTCTCTCTCTCTTTACCTCTCTCTCTCTCTCTTTACCCCTCTCTCTTTACCTTTCTCTCTCTCTCTCTCTACCTCTCGCTCGCTCTCTCTCTCGCTCTCTTCCACGCTCTCTCTCTCTCTCTACCTCACACGCGCTCTCTCTCTCTCTCTCTCTCTCTACCTCACACGCTCTCTCTCTCTCTCTACCTCGCGCTCTCTCTGCCACTCCCTCTCTCTCTACCGCAGACGCTGCACTTGACACATTTATGAAACTACTTATCCCAGTTACTAATAAGCACGTCCCCATTAAGAAAATTACTGTAAAAACGGTTGAATCCCCTTGGATTGATGAGGAATTGAACATTTGTTGGGATGAGGAAAAAGGTATGGCAATTAAGTCTGGCAGCCCAACTGATTGGCAAACATGCTGCAAATTAAGAAATCATGTGACTAAACTAAATAAAAATAAACTACACTATGAAACAAAGAAATTATTTGAAGAAAAACAGTAAAAAGCTTTGGGGCACCTTAAATTAAATTTTGGGTAAAAAAAGCTAACTTTTATAACTTTCATTCATTGAATCAGATGGCTCATTCATCACAAAGCCCACTGACATTGCCAACTACTTTAATGACTTTTTCATTGGCAAGATAAGCAAACTTAGGGATGACATGCCAGCAACAAACGCTGACACTACACATCCGAGTATATCGGATCAAATTATGAAAGACAAGAATTTTACTTTGGAATTTCATAAAGTCATTGTGTAGGAGTTTTTTTTTTTGTCTATCAGCAATGACATCCACTGGGGTCTGACAATCTAGATGGAAAATTACTGAGGATAATAGCAGATGATATTGCCACTCCTATTTGCCACATCTTAAATTTAAGACTACTGGAGAGCGTGTGGCCTCAGGCCTGGAGGGAAGCTAAAGTCATTCCACTAACCAAGAATAGTAATGCCCCCTTTACTGGCTCAATGTTACCGACCCTTAGTAAAGTTTGACCAGATACAATGTTATTTTCCAGTAAACAAATTGACAACAGACTTTCAGCATGCCTATAGGGAAGGACACTCAACAAGCACAGCACTTACACAAATGACTTATGATTGGCTGAGAGAAATTGATGATAAAATGATTGTTGGGGCTGTCTTGTTAGACTTCAGTGTGGCTTTTGACATTATCGATCATAGTCTGCTGCTGGAAAAAACATATGTGTAATGTCTTTACACCCCCTGATATAATGTGGCTAATGAGTTACTTGTCTAACAGAACATAGAGGATGTTCTTTATTGGAAGCCTCTCCAACAGAATCCAAGTAGGAGCAGGAATTCCCCAGGGTAACTGTTTAGGCCCCTTGCTGTCTATGTATGCGGATGACTCAACACTATACACGTCAGCTACTACAGCGACTGAAATGACTGCAACACTTAACACAGAGCTGCAGTTAGTTTCAGAGTGGGTAGCAAGGAATAAGTTAGTCCTAAATATTTCTAAAACTAAAAGCATTGTATTTGGAATGAAACACTCACTAAAACTGAAACCTCAACTAAATCTTGTAATAAATAATGTGGATATTGAGCAAGTTGAGGTGACTAAACTGCTTGGAGAAACCCTAGATTGTAAACTGTCATGGTCAAAACATATTGATGCAGTAGTAGCTAAGATGGGGAGAAGTCTGTCCATAATAAAGCGATGCTCTGCCTTCTTAACAGCACTATCAACAAGGCAGGTCCTACAGGCCCTAGTTGTCACACCTGGACTACTGTTCAGTCGTGTGGTCAAGTGCCACAAAAAAGGACTTAGGAAAATTGCAATTGGCTCAGAACAGGGCAGCACGGCTGGCCCTTGGATGTAAACAGAGAGCTAATATTAATAATATGCATGTCAACCTCTCCTGGCTGAAAGTGGGGGAGAGATTGACTTCATCACTACTTTTATTTATGAGAGGAATTGACATGTTGAATGCACTGAGCTGTCTGTCTTAACTACTGGCACTCTTGCTGCTGGTGAGTCTGATCCACCTCTACGCAGACGACACCATTCTGTATACTTCTGGCCCTTCTTTGGACACTGTGTTAACAAACCTCCAGACAAGCTTCAATGCCATACAACTCTCCTTCCGTGGCCTCCAACTGCTCTTAAATACAACTAAAACTAAATGCATGCTCTTCAACCGATCGCTGCCTGCACCCACCCACCCGTCTAGCATCACTACTAAGACGGTTCTGACTTAGAATATGTGGACAACTACAAATACCTAGGTGTCTGGTTAGACTGTAAACTCTCCTTCCAGACTCGCATCAAACATCTCCAATCCAAAGTTAAATCTAGAATTGGCTTCCTATTTCGCAACAAAGCATCCTTCACTCATGCTGCCAAACATACCCTTGTAAAACTGACCATCCTACCGATCCTCGACTTCGATGATGTCATTTACAAAATAGCCTCCAACACTCTACTCAATAAATTGGATGCAGTCTATCACAGTGCCATCCGTTTTGTCACCAAAGCCCCATATACTACCCACCACTGCGACCTGTACGCTCTCGTTGGCTGGCCCTCGCTTCATACTCGTCGCCAAACCCACTGGCTCCAGGTCATCTACAAGACCCTGCTAGGTAAAGTCCCCCCTTATCTCAGCTCGCTGGTCACCATAGCAGCACCTACCTGTAGCACGCGCTCCAGCAGGTATATCTCTCTGGTCACCCCCAAAACCAATTCCTCCTTTGGCCGCCTCTCCTTCCAGTTCTCTGCTGCCAATGATTGGAATGAACTACAAAAATCTCTGAAACTGGAAACGCTTATCTCCCTCACTAGCTTTAAGCACCAGCTGTCAGAGCAGCTCACATATTACTGCACCTGTACATAGCCCATCTATAATTTAGCCCAAACAACTACCTCTTCCCCTTCTTTATTTATTTATTTAGCTCCTTTGCACCCCGTTATTTCTATCTCTACTTCTACTACATTCTTCCCCTGCAAATCTACCATTCCAGTGTTTTACTTGCTATATTGTATTTACCTCGCCACCATGGCCTTTTTTTGGCCTTTACCTCCCTTCTCACCTCATTTGCTCACATTGTATATAGATGTTTTGTTCTACTGTATTATTGACTGTATGTTTGTTCTACTCCATGTGTAACTCTGTGTTGTTGTATGTGTCGAACTGCTTTGCTTTATCTTGGCCAGGTCGCAATTGCAAATGAGAACTTGTTCTCACCTAGCCTACCTGGTTAAATAAAGGTGAAATAAAATGTTAAAACACAGCTCTGACACCCATGCATACCCCACAAGACATGCCACCAGAGGTCTCTTCACAATCCCCAAGTCCAGAACAGACTATGGTAGGCACACAGTACTACATAGAGCCATGACTACATGGAAGTCTATTCAACATCAGGTAACTGATGCAAGCAGTAAAATAGATTTTTAAAAACAGATTAAAATACACCTTATGGAACAGCGGGGACTGAAGCAACACAAACATTGGCGCACACATACACACACATGGATTTAGTACTGTAGATATGTGGTGGATTAGGGGCCTGAGGGAACACAGTGTTGTGAAATCTGTGAATCATTGTAATGTTTCAAAATTGTATAAACTGCCTTAATTTTGCTGGACCCTGGTAAGAGTAGCTGCTGCTTTGGCAGCTAATGGGGATCCATAATAAATACAAATACCTCTGTCTCTCTCTACCGCTTTCTCTCTCTACTGCTGTCTCTCTCTACCTCTCTCTGTCTCCATCTTTACCTCTCCTCTCTCCCACAGTGTGCCCCCCTCCCACGGAGCCAGAGAACGGAGGGTACAGGTGCCACCCGTCCCCCTGCCACCGCCTCACCCAGAAGACCGTGATAGAGTACTTCTGTGACGAGGGCTACGCTCTGAAGGGGGACTACAAGTTCCTCACCTGTCAGAATGGGGAGTGGGACGCACCCATGCAGATCACTTGCCGCCTCAGCCAAGGTAAGATCATCTCTCCTCTCACCCCTCACCTCATACCCCTCTCACCTCATACCCCTCTCACCTCATACCCCTCTCACCTCATACCCCTCTCACCTCATACCCCTCTCACCTCATACCCCTCACCTCATACCCCTCACCTCATACCCCTCACCTCATACCCCTCACCTCATACCCCTCACCTCATACCCCTCAACTCATACACCTCATACCCCTCACACCTCATACCCCTCACCTCATACCCCTCACCTCATACACCTCATACCCCTCACCTCATACCCCTCACCTCATACCCCTCACACCTCATACCCCTCACACCTCATACCCCTCACACCTCATACCCCTCACACCTCATACCCCTCACCTCATACCCCACACCTCATACCTCACACCTCATACCCCTCACCTCATACCCCACACCTCATACCCCTCACATCATACCCCTCACATCATACCTCTCACCTCATACCCCTCACATCACCCATCACCTCATACCCCTCACTTCACCACTCATACACCTCACCTCATACCCCACATACCCCTCATAGCCCCCACACCCCTCATACGCCCCCCCCCCCCCCTACTGTATGTAGTGTAGTAGGCCAGCATCCATATCTAGTTGTCTGAGTAGAACATCCCCCTCACATCCTACTGTATGTAGTGTAGTAGGCCAGCATCCATATCTAGTTGTCTGAGTAGAACATCCCCCTCACATCCTACTGTATGTAGTGTAGTAGGCCAGCATCCATATCTAGTTGTCTGAGTAGAACATCTCCCTCACATCCTACTGTATGTAGTGTAGTAGACCAGCATCCATATCTAGTTGTCAGACTAAGAGCTCCTGTCTCAGTAGAACGTTGAGGAACCCTTCAGTTGATTCTGTCCAAATGCTCAGAAAATATCACTCAATTTAAAAAAAATAAAAAAATTGTAAGTATCGTCCAGTGTTTGCTGTCTCCCGACTGTCTCCCTCTCTTAATTAAATTCAATTTCACAATGCTCTATTGCATAACAGAAGTAGATATTTGTTCTGCCAAAGCAACAATCCTAAACCTCTCCCCATCCATCTTTCTCTCTCTCTCTCTCTCTCTCTCGGTCTCTCGGTCTCTATGTCTCTCTGTCTCTCTGTCTGTGAATCAGATAAGGAGCTGCGGTCTCCGTTGGCGATGCCAGCGCTGTCCATCGTAGCGTCCACAGCCTCCTCTGTGGCCCTCCTGCTGCTGCTGGTGGTGCTGTTTGTTCTGCTGCAGCCCAAACTCAAGTCCTTCCACCACAGCAGGTACACACACACACACACACACACACACACACACACACACACCTTTACCTCTGCATGTGTATTTTGCTCACATTTTGAGCCAGTCAGATCCAGTTTGGTGGAGTCAAAATGTAACTGGTTTTACAAGTTAACAGGCCAAGCAGATGAAGAAACTGTTAAAGTGAAAGCTGCAGTAGAAATAGTTCAACAGTTAACTAACAGCCATACTCAAATCAAATCAAACTTTATTTGTCACACGCGCCGAATACAACAAGTGTAGACTTTACTGTGAATTGCTGATTTACAAGCCCTTAACCAACAGTGCAGTTCAAGAAAAGTTAAGAAAATATTTACCAAATAAAATAAAAAAAGTAACACAATAAGAATAACAATAACAAGGCTTTATACAGCGGGTACCAGTACCAAGTCAGGGTGTGGGGGTACAGGTTAGAGGTAATGTGTACATGTAGGTAGGGGTGAAGTGACTATGCATAGATAATAAACAGAGAGTAGCAGCAGTGTACATGTAGGTAGGGGTGAAGTGACTATGTATAGATAATAAACAGAGTAGCAGCAGTGTACATGTAGGTAGGGGTGAAGTGACTATACATAGATAATAAACAGAGAGTAGCAGCAGTGTACATGTAGGTAGGGGTGAAGTGACTATGCATAGATAATAGACAGAGAGTAGCAGCAGTGTACATGTAGGTAGGGGTAAAGTGACTATGTATAGATAATAAACAGAGAGTAGCAGCAGTGTACATGTAGGTAGGGGTGAAGTGACTATGTATAGATAATAAACAGAGTAGCAGCAGTGTACATGTAGGTAGGGGTGAAGTGACTATGCATAGATAATAAACAGAGAGTAGCAGCAGTGTACATGTAGGTAGGGGTGAAGTGACTATACATAGATAATAGACAGAGAGTAGCAGCAGTGTACATGTAGGTAGGGGTGAAGTGACTATGCATAGATAATAGACAGAGAGTAGCAGCAGTGGACATGTAGGTAGGGGTGAAGTGACTATGTATAGATAATAAACAGAGTAGCAGCAGTGTACATGTAGGTAGGGGTGAAGTGACTATGCATAGATAATAAACAGAGTAGCAGCAGTGTACATGTAGGTAGGGTGAAGTGACTATGCATAGATAATAAACAGAGTAGCAGCAGTGTACATGTAGGTAGGGGTGAAGTGACTATGCATAGATAATAGACAGAGAGTAGCAGCAGTGTACATGTAGGTAGGGGTGAAGTGACTATACATAGATAATAAACAGAGAGTAGCAGCAGTGTACATGTAGGTAGGGGTGAAGTGACTATGCATAGATAATAGACAGAGAGTAGCAGCAGTGTACATGTAGGTAGGGGTGAAGTGACTATACATAGATAATAAACAGAGAGTAGCAGCAGTGTACATGTAGGTAGGGGTGAAGTGACTATGCATAGATAATAGACAGAGAGTAGCAGCAGTGTACATGTATGTAGGGGTGAAGTGACTATACATAGATAATAAACAGAGTAGCAGCAGTGTACATGTAGGTAGGGGTGAAGTGACTATGCATAGATAATAAACAGAGTAGCAGCAGTGTACATGTAGGTAGGGGTGAAGTGACTATACATAGATAATAAACAGAGAGTAGCAGCAGTGTACATGTAGGTAGGGGTGAAGTGACTATACATAGATAATAAACAGAGTAGCAGCAGTGTACATGTAGGTAGGGGTGAAGTGACTATACATAGATAATAAACAGAGTAGCAGCAGTGTACATGTAGGTAGGGGGGAAGTGACTATGCATAGATAATAGACAGAGAGTAGCAGCAGTGTACATGTATGTAGGGGTGAAGTGACTATGCATAGATAATAGACAGAGAGTAGCAGCAGTGTACATGTAGGTAGGGGTGAAGTGACTATGCATAGATAATAAACAGAGAGTAGCAGCAGTGGACATGTAGGTAGGGGTGAAGTGACTATGCATAGATAATAAACAGAGAGTAGTAGCAGTGTACAAAACAAATGGAGGGGGGTCAATGTAAATAGTCCGGTGGCCATTTTGATGAATTGTTCAGTAGTCTTATACCTTGGGGGTAGAAGCTGTTAAGGAGCCTTTTGGTCCAAGACTTGGTGCTCCGGTACCACTTGCCGTGTGGTAGCAGAGAAAAGTCTATGACTTGGGTGACTGGAGTCTCTGACGATTTGATGGGCTTTCCTCTGACACCGCATAGTATAGAGGTCCTGAATGGCAGGAAGCTTGGCCCCAGTGATGTACTGGGCCGTAAGCACTACCCTCTGTATCGCCTTACAGTCGGATGCTGAGCAGTTGTCTCTGGTTCTGTGATTTTAACAGTCAGCACTCATTAGATCTAATGTTAGTAGGCAGCTCTGTTGATTGTGTTGTCAGGTCTGGGGGGGTGTCAGGCCTGGGGGGCCGTCAAGCCTGGCGCCATCTATGATCAGTTCCACAACCTCCTCTAGTCTACACAGGGCTTTGTTAGGACAGGAACATCACACAGCCCCACACCACTAGAAATACTGGGCGGCATGCAATAACCTAGTTCTCTCTCCTCCCTCTCTCATACACTGATTCTTTCACATTTTATTTTCTCTCCCCCCCTCTCTCTCCAGGCGTGAGCAGGGTGTATCAGGCCAGCCAGCCTCCATGGTGGTGGAAGGGCTCCAGGTGGCCCTCCCCTCCTATGAGGAGGCAGTTTACGGTAGCGGAGGTGCCTCCCTCCCACCGCCTCCAGAGTCCCGGGTCCAGATCGTCCTGTCTGAGGGGCCCCAGGGGGCTGAGGGTGGAGCCGAGGGGCCCAGCAGTAGGTCTCAGTCCCACCGTCACAGAGATACAGAGATGTGCCTCCCCTCCACGTCCTCCTCTTCTTCCTCCTTCCCTTCATCCTCCCGTCGCGCAGAGACCGTACTAGTCCACCAGGCCCCCTCCTCCTCCTCTTCGTCATCGTGGGTTACGGAGCACGGAGGCGGTGCGTGTGGTGGAGTGGCACCCCTGGTCACTCTGGCCAGACGTAGAGACTCCGAGAGCAGCGACCAGCACAGCCTGCTTTCTGTCACCTCCGTAGACGACTTCTCTGATGGTAGGTGGTGTCCTCAACTGTCAAAGGCTTAGCATTGGCCGTTTAACATTGTGACTGGACTCTCATCCCATCTTCACTTCTACCTGAGTTTATACATACTGTAGCCTGATGTTATGATCTCTTATCTCTCCAGATATCCCCCTGTTAAAGGAAGCCTGATGCCCCTGCAGCAGCACCACTCCACCCTACAGCTGACCAGGAAACACTGAGGCTTCTGCTGGGGCCTTCTACCTGAACTATACCACCCTACCCTACAGCTGACCAGGAAACACTGAGGCTTCTGCTGGGGCCTTCTACCTGAACTATACCACCCTACCCTACAGCTGACCAGGAAACACTGAGGCTTCTGCTGGGGCCTTCTACCTGAACTATACCACCCTACCCTACAGCTGACCAGGAAACACTGAGGCTTCTGCTGGGGCCTTCTACCTGAACTATACCACCCTACCATACAGCTGACCAGGAAACACTGAGGCTTCTGCTGGGGCCTTCTACCTGAACTATACCACTCCACCCTACAGCTCTGAACCACAGAACTACAAAATTACCCAGCGTACCAAAAACAGGAATCATGTCAAAGAAACTCAACCTCCCTCCACGTCTGCAACTTCTCACACGGCTCAAAGACAAGAGCAGAGTCCAACCTCACCCCCAACTATTACCAACCGTGCACAGAAATTAGACAAACCATTTCCACCACCAGTATCCTCTCCTCGTGTCCTGGCTACCCCTTCTGCAATGATCCCTAAACTACCACCCATGTGCAGAAAACTGCTCCCTTTCTCTCTTACTGGGAACTAACGAGCCCTTAATACCTACAGCCCCCTCAGCTTCAGAATGGACCTCAACACAGACAGGCAGACAGGCAGACATGCATCAAGTGGTTTCAGCTGAATATAGATACATATGTATAAAAGCATACATACTCAGAGTCCAGGTTTGGTACTGTCTGTGTCTCTATGTACACAGCAGAGTCCAGGATTGGTACTGTCTGTGTCTCTATGTACACAGCAGAGTCCAGGTTTGGTACTGTCTGTGTCACTATGGACACAGCAGAGTCCAGGTTTGGTACTGTATGTCTGTGTCTCTATGTACACAGCAGAGTCCAGGTTTGGTACTGTCTGTGTCACTATGTACACAGCAGAGTCCAGGTTTGGTACTGTCTGTGTCACTATGTACACAGCAGAGTCCAGGTTTGGTACTGTCTGTGTCACTATGTACACAGCAGAGTCCAGGTTTGGTACTGTCTGTGTCACTATGTACACAGCAGAGTCCAGGTTTGGTACTGTCTGTGTCACTATGGACACAGCAGAGTCCAGGTTTGGTACTGTCTGTGTCTCTATGGACACAGCAGAGTCCAGGTTTGGTACTGTCTGTGTCACTATGTACACAGCAGAGTCCAGGTTTGGTACTGTCTGTGTCTCTATGGACACAGCAGAGTCCAGGTTTGGTACTGTCTGTGTCACTATGTACACAGCAGAGTCCAGGTTTGGTACTGTCTGTGTCTCTATGGACACAGCAGAGTCCAGGTTTGGTACTGTCTGTGTCTCTATGGACACAACAGAGTCCAGGTTTGGTACTGTCTGTGTCACTATGTACACAGCAGAGTCCAGGTTTGGTACTGTCTGTGTCACTATGTACACAGCAGAGTCCAGGTTTGGTACTGTCTGTGTCACTATGGACACAGCAGAGTCCAGGTTTGGTACTGTCTGTGTCTCTATGGACACAGCAGAGTCCAGGTTTGGTACTGTCTGTGTCACTATGTACACAGCAGAGTCCAGGTTTGGTACTGTCTGTGTCACTATGTACACAGCAGAGTCCAGGTTTGGTACTGTCTGTGTCTATGTACACAGCAGAGTCCAGGTTTGGTACTGTCTGTGTCACTATGGACACAGCAGAGTCCAGGTTTGGTACTGTCTGTGTCACTATGGACACAGCAGAGTCCAGGTTTGGTACTGTCTGTGTCTCTATGTACACAGCAGAGTCCAGGTTTGGTACTGTCTGTGTCACTATGTACACAGCAGAGTCATTTATGTATAGCTCTGTTACACAGAACACACGTCTGTCTAGGCCTGCACCTAATCAACCGCACTCCCAAAGGCTTTATCTCCAACTGCAAGGTTAGTGGCAAACATCATGATGTTTTTATCACTGATGGTGATGATGACTGTGGATACAGACTTGAACTTGTGCATCTCCTTACTCTAATGGGGATAAAGAGAGTCTCTCTCTCTTCAGTGAGGACTGTCTTGGTTTGTGCCTGGGCTGGCGTATGCTGCATGTTCTCTCTCTCTACGATGACGTCCTGCAGCCCACACGGTAACCCTGTCTGTCTACTCTGCATGAAGTCCCTCTGCAACTCTGCTGCCACTCTGGCATCTCCCAAGTAGGGCATTGTCTTGGGTCAGACAGCGCCACTTTTGTCTCGTGTTTCGTCGGAGTGAGGCCACCTGTCAGAAGATGGATTGAGCACGTCACCAGAGCCAGCGACAGGGTTATAAACACACAGGCTTGCCCAGACACTACTGTATCACGATAAAAGAAGATTACCGACACGCTTGCCTTTTTTTCTGTTCATCACAACAACCGATATGTGTTCTGCTCCCTTGTTGATGTGGCTATCTGGGGTGTTGTTCCGTTGTAGTGGCTACAGTATCTTCTAGACACCTGGCTGTGTGTGTATTTGACCGTGGAACTGAACAACACGTCATGACTGTTTCATGAATGAAGAGTGTTCCGCTATAATGTTAAATTCAGCAAGGCCTTGTTCTGTTATTTTGTTCAAAGCAGGGGAGTTTATTTTTTCATGATGAAAACATGTTGATTTTTGTGTTTGGTGACTGCACATTGGGTAATATATATTTGTTTTTCCAATCTATTTATTATGTGTGTGTGGTGTGTGTGTGTGTGTGGCCAGGTTGGGTTCACAAGGATGGAATATCGTCCAGAGTTGCTTCAAAACGGTTAGTAAACCTGTGCATCTGCATCTTTAAAAAGCTGAAAATCCTTGCTCAAAACCAGCGCATTGTAAACAACTATTTTTCTTTTGTTTTAAATGTTCAGTTCAAAGTTGAATGAGCACAGCTTTAATTTATCTCTGGTATGTGATGAAAGCAGTTCATATGCGTTTGGGACTTGAGGTCATCACCTTAGCCCGTTAGTTTCAGACGGGGTCTGAGTTGAGTGGTTGTTTGAATTACTTTTTCCACATTAAATTTTTATTTGTGACTGTCTGTCCACCTGTCATTGTCAATTACTTCATAAACGCAAGCAGAGAGTGTTGCCTTTCATTAGATTTTGTTTGTAATTGCATCGCAAGTTTCCTCCATCTTTACCTGCGATACGATGTTGAAACGTCTTCAGTGTTTCCCCAGTGGCCTTACTTTTGACTTTACTAGTCATACAACTGTCTTGTGTATTTTTCAATGGGTTTTATTTTTGTTTTTGGATGTGATTTTAGAGAAAGTCCATCCTCTTCTCTCTGTCCTCCCCAAAAGGCTTCTTCAGCAACTGTGATATTCAAAAGCCTAAGCACCTAAAACAAATACTTTTTTTTCTGTCTGTAAGAAATTTTAACTGTTGCATTGAAGTGTAAAAAAAAAGAAGAAGTTTTGAACCATTTTTCTGGCGTCCAGACCACTGATCTAGTGTTTCCTAGAAAATGACAAAAGAAAATCATGTCCATCTCTTGATTCTGCATTTCAATGATTTCATGTTTTGGTTTTCCTCTGTACATTGCAATGGGCGTGAAGATAGTATTTTAATATTTGTATAAAGTTTAATTTAATTCTACATGTGTGTATATAACTATTTCTAATTAAAGCTTTCTTTTGAAATGTGTGAGACCTGATATTGTTTTTTTTGTTTTTTTTACATTGAAAATCATATTGGGTGGGTGTCCAAAATGGCACCCTATTCCCTATATAGTGCACTACTTTTGACCAGAGCCCTATGGCACCCTATTCCCTCTATAGTGCACTACTTTTGACCAGAGCCCTATTGATCCTGGTCAAAAGTAGTGCATTATAGGGAATATAGAGCAATTGGAGGCAAGCAATATTGACATTTCTATACTGGAAAAGAATGCAGGCCAGGGGTATTCCACTACAAATTAAAAATCAGCTGAACATGGTTTCCGCTGACACTGCATGGCCAAAAAAAAGTAACTTGTTATTTGTGTTCAATTCATCCAGGCAAACATTGCATTTCGTTACTCAAAAAGGTTGTATAACATAAATTAACGTTGTGGCCTTTTTATTGATTCGGCAAAACTGAACATTTGTACCTCTACTTTATAAGAGGTCATCTCCTTACCTCTACTTTATAAGAGGATTCTGACCTTCTGTAGCCTCCATGTTTTTTTTAAATTATTTAACCAGGCAAGTCAGTTCAGAACAAATTATTATTCTCAATGATGGCCTAGGAACAGTGGGTTAACTGCCTTGTTCAGGGGCAGAACGACATATTTTTACCTTGTCAGCTCGGGGATTTGAGCCAGCAACCTTTTCAGTTACTGGCCCAATGCTCTAACCACTAGGCTACCTGCCACCTGACTTCGTAAGGAAGTAGAGAAGAATACACTGTTTAAGATCAGCTGAATTGATGCCTAAAATAGGTCAAATCTGTGTTAAAAGGGTTTTTATTCCGCGGCCCAAAGACTGACATAATAGTAATGTAGTAATAAGTAAGCAGGATAAAATATTGATATACTTATGTGTAGTAAACTTATGAGTGAAAGGCCTGTCGAGAAAATATGCTTGAAGGCCTACCCACTGTTACCTCAAGGACACTCCAGGATAACCACATCTGATTGTACAGGGTGAATGTGTGTCTAACGGCAGTCATATTATCATGATACTAATTAGCTAGTTGCGTATCTTACGAACAGTAAAGCGCCATGCCATTTTCACCCTGTACTGTGACGACCAACACCAACCATTGTTTTATGTAGATTGTGAACCTTGTGACTGGGTGACATCTAGCGGCTGCTAGATAGTACTGCAACGTGTCATTGAAAAGCCGAGAGAATACGGACTCCATTTTGTGTCCTTCTCGCTGTTTTTAAGAGGCAGTAAGCAGCAAGACAATCCCTCCGAAGAAAAAACCCCACAAAGGTATATTAACATTAACGTTTGTACAATTTAAATGGACGTAACTAATGTTAATGCATTATTGCACTAGTATTGCCAGTGGGAAACGTTAACAAGCTAGTTAGCGTTAGCTTTGTTTATCTTGCGTTTGCAAATGCAATCACAAGGCCCCAAAAAATGCACAATGACTGTCGCAGCTAACGTTAAGGTCACGATAAACGTTCGGTTTTGAAACCTCTTCGGGAAGAGTATACAGGACTACGTGGTTTATAACGTAATTTGTTTATTTCTCTAAAAATGTGTATACCTTTTTTTTTAAATACTCCAATTTGTTTACTATAGAATTCTAGTTAGCTAAAATTGCTAATGATGTGGGTGTACGCAGAAAATATTTATGGCGTCTTGAGTTAACTGCCACGACGTTCTAACAACATTCCTTCCACATAGTGTTTTTTTAGTTTAAAAACGTGTCATCTTAGGGATTTTATATATATTTACTGTTTCGCTTTCGGATAGACATCCTACAGCCAGAATGAGTGGCTGCCGCATATTTGTCGGCCGGTTAAACCCGTCCGCCAGAGAGAAGGACGTGGAGAGATTCTTCAAAGGATACGGCCGCATCCGAGACATCGACCTCAAGAGAGGCTTTGGTTTTGTGGTAAGTACACACACCTACACAATGTATTTTCACTGCATTGTTCTTAGCCCCAGGCTAAGGAGGCAGTTAGGTCTTGGCTAAGTATGGCGCATACAGGTTGGCGCATACAGGTTTTGGGGTCAGTATACACACCATGACTCACATATCTGAACTCTACTACTTACTAGCTAATTGAAACCGTAGCTAGCTACATGGTTTTGAAAACCTTGTAGAGAGGTCTAGAATTGATCGTCTGAATGTTATAATGTTCTCCAGGAGTTTGATGACCCTAGGGATGCTGAGGATGCAGTTTATGAGTTGGATGGCAAGGAGCTCTGCAATGAGAGGTAAAGCAGTATCTCTGTTCATGATGGACATTTACACATCACCACGTTGGCTCACATATCAATAAATAGTCCTGGGTTATTATAACAGCCTTCCATAACCTGTTTATGTGTCTCAAGGCCTCATTTTCTCTCTCTCTCAGGGTGACCATTGAGCATGCTCGTGTGCGCCTGCGTGGTGGGCGGGGACGTGGTGGTGACAGAGGAGGAGGAGGGGGAGGAGGAGGAGGCCGCTTCCCAGATCGCTATGGCCGTGGCTCCCAGGATAGTCGGAGGTACATGGACTTAAATATTATCAGCTAGCCTCTCTTACAATTCCCAGTGTGGACTTTCCACACTAGTCGCTAAACAAATAGATTCCGGAAGACTGTACAGTCCCTTTACAAGTGGAAATTTTAGACAAAATATCCCCAAGGAAAAAATTATTATTAAACCAACTTCAAAACTCTGCTTTCTGTGTTTGGCTTTCATGGTTTGTTTATCCCCTGAGGCACGCATACACAATGTAAATGCATACATACGGTGCATGCATATGCCAGGTGATAGAAATATCGACGGCAGTACCAGCATTTTTTTTAAAGTATGTTTTAATAATACTTTCCTGTGGATATTTTGTCTCAAATTTCCATAAGGACCAACCAACCAAGTGGACAACCGGCAGAGTAAGTTCAAATGACAGTTTATTCAACATTCTGTCTATACAAATGCACCTTTCGGAAATGTGCAATGGATATAAATCCAACCGAATCTAGGAAGTTAGCAAACTATCAGCTCAGTGGGAGGGGCAACACTGCTCTTTATGTCATTGATTATAATCCCGGTTGTACTATTTGATAGCTCTGTTATTTCTAGTCAGAATCATGGGTCTGTATACATATAAAATCTGAATAGGCATGTCGATCTAGGGTCTGTTAAGGATGTTAAACTATAATGAATGGACAAGGGGAAACTGATCCTAGATCAGCACTTGAGGTGCTCGTGTTCTCTCTCTCCCACTACAGCAAAAGGTAATAGGCTACTAGTCAGGATCAAATCCAAGCTTTCAGCTAGAAGGAAGGAACTAGCTGTGGATGACTCGCCAATGGCTTTTAGCCCGCTGTTTTGGAACCGCGGTTCTAGATTATCTGCAAGGTTTTCATGTTTATCTCTCTCTCCCACCACAGTAGGAACCCCCCGCCGATGCGTACGGAGAACCGTCTCATCGTGGAGAACCTGTCATCTCGCGTCAGCTGGCAGGTGAGTTCCTTACCTGGGCGTGTCTGCTCATCTACTGTGTCCGCCTGTTAGTAACGACACCAGGTGCTGAGTAATCCGAGGGAGAGAGTGACAATGCTCAGCTTTTATACCTTCACTAGTAATGATCTCAAGGCAACTGCCTGGTTCACTCCAGGTAAAGAAATTCAGTCATGTTTTTTTTTTTCTACGTTCAATTGGAGCAATTGTAGTAATATTTAATGGGCTGAGAGCACATGCATATGAAAATCAGCAGCACTAGCCAAATGTGTTGTTGGTCTCATTTCTCCTTACACATTATTGAACTATAAAGGGCTCTCAATACATAGCCTATCTAGCTCTCTCCTGAGAGCTTCCAGTCAAAATAACCAGCCATAGATATTTACTGCATCTAAAGAATACAGTTTGACTAGATACAAAAGAGAGAAAAAACAAAACTAATTTGTCTGTTTTTTTATTTATTTTATTTTAACCAATTCTTCACCCCTTTATTTGCCAGCCTGACTGTTGTGTCGTATGGACGAGAGCGCTTCTTATGGTGGAGTTAACCCAATCAGGGTCCCTCTCTCTGGGTTGAGCCATGTCGTGCCAGCCAGTGTGCCTGTCGGCCTACTCCTAGTTGGTATCCTCCTGCTGGTCGTATGAGTGCTCCCTCGCTTGGTTGGGGGGTGAGGTCCCACCCCTCCCGGGTCCCACTACCCACTCTGCTCTAGAAGCACTGGCGTGGCCGGCGACCACTTCGCTTGCACTCGCTGCACGGCGGGAGCGCTGTGCTGACAGAGAGGGAGAAATCGCAAACAGAGAGGCAGATGGGCAGAAAGAGAGGAGAGGAAAGAGAGTCGATGATGGTGTTGATGGTGGCTGGCGTGTTGGTCTGATCGATGGTGGTTCGTAAATTTGAGAGGCTTCAATCGATCCATACACCCCCCCCCCCCCCCCTCATTACCCCCCCCTCCCCTTCGTGTGCTGTGATTCCGTCCGCACATCGTGAGAGGTGCCCAGAGGTGGATAAAATCTGCTGAGCGAGGTCACGAGAGGTCAAGGTTGGATGACGAGGTGCGATCAAGGTGGTTATGGTATGGTGGACTAGGAGAGCCTGCTGCGGCCCGCTCCAAGGGGGGTCTCAGGTATTGGTTTCCTCTCTTCCTCTGTACTGAGACTGAGGGGGGGTGCCGAGCCCTAGACAGGGTACCCGTCCCAGGCGTTAGGGGGCAGGGAGCCCTGTGCCCTCGGCTCCTAGCTAGCAAGAGACAACTTTATTCAATATGCTGCTCAACACAGCTCCTCTACTGCTCATTCAGTATGTTCTATTTGGACTGTTCTATGTAGTTGTTTAAAGTGAGTGGGGTCCAAGAATATAAATTTAATGCAAAATTCAAAGTTTTTTTTTTTTTTTGATCAACCTGGTATCTTTTGTCTTTTTTTAGCTTCCTCCATTTTACAGATCTGATTTAGAGAGTACATTTTTATGTACTTCTGGGAGGGCTTTATTTACATTTCCATTTGCCAAGCTCTTTTCGCCTTGCTGCAAAGGAGTTTCTTAAGGAAGTGTGTGACATTTCCAAACAGTTTCTGTCCATTTGGCTTGTCCCATATATCAACATGCACACAGACACCTAACTGGTAATTGGAACAACTACTTTAACACACTGACTTTGTTGCTGGACCAGGCAGCCAGGAATTCTGCTGTGATCTCTGAGGTTCTTGGACCCCTCTCGTCATCCCCGTTAGTCTCTGTAGTTCCTCCTATGATATCTAACCTTTTTCTCTCGTTGGTGAATATAATACATTATGATGACTGTTGTCCTGGTCCAGTCCTAACTTAGCCTGTTGTTGTGTAGGACCTGAAGGATTTCATGAGACAGGCTGGGGAAGTCACGTTTGCAGACGCCCACCGCCCCAAACTCAACGAAGGGTAAGAATAATCAAATACTGTTCTTTCTATACGTGTACACTTGCCAACATCCACACACTCCTAAAACGTTTTTACATTCAACCCACCGTGTCAGTTGTATTCTTCTGACCTCTTTTGTTTTGTCGGTCTTCAGAGTGGTTGAGTTCGCTTCTTACAGTGATCTGAAAAACGCCCTTGAGAAGCTGTCTGGCAAGGAGATCAATGGAAGGAAAATCAAGCTGATTGAGGCAGCAAAGAAGAGGTGAGTGGTCTGGAGAATAAGCCCTTCTAGATGTTTCTACTAGTGTTTCCTCTAAGGAACTGAGGACGGCAGGATGCATTATCAGTAAAGTGATGAGACGGTTGGTTTCACCTTTTCCTCTTTCTCCTTCTCCAGGGGTTCCAGGAGTCGTTCCCGCTCTGAGAGCTCTTCTCGTTCACGCTCCCGTTCTCGTAACCGTTCCCCGTCCCGCTCCAGGACCCCCCGTCGTTCCAGGTCCCACTCCCCCAAATCCCGCTCCCCCAAGAGGGACTACAACCGCTCTCGTTCTCGTTCCCACAGCGGCTCCCCAGCCCCCCGTGCTGCTGCCCCTGGCTCCCCACCTCCCAGGGCCAAAGAGACCTCCTCCTCCTCTAAACGGCCCTCCAAGCCCAGCAAGTCTGCCTCCCCCCACTCCCCTCCCCCTGCACAGCGTGCACCTTCCAGGTCTCCTTCCAGGTCTCGTGGCTCTCGCTCTCCGTCTACGGACAGCCGCCACTGAGTATTGAGAACACCTAACGCAGGAGTATACACATTTTTAAATGAACACACACCTAGTACATAAATACTCACATTCAGACAAATGTGAACACACACTAACCCCACTGTTATAGTAAGACGACAGGGCAGGAACTGTTTTACCCAGCGGTTCTTGCCTGTCCCTGTATTTTCCCTCAATGTTTCCTCCCTCCAACCCCCTCTTCTCTTCTGACATAGCTGACCCTTGACCTACTTTTGTATGGTGGGTGTTTTCAGTAGAAGCAAGTCTCTTGCTGTGAACACGAGGGCTTTGTTTTCAATTTGAGCATCAAGTTTAAAACCTTCTGGGGTTTTGTTTTGGTTAGTATTTTTATTTGTAATAATGGATGTAATTCTTGGTAAGGTATTACATTATCTTTTTTATCATTCAAGGCTCGTGTGGTGACTCCCCCTCTACCGGCTTTTGGTTGTCAGCTCTGATATCATGAGCTGTTGAGAATTAAAATCCCGTTCCATGATGGCTATGAATGTGATTGGCTTAGGTTTTGGGTCGAACCATTCTCATCTCCAATGTAGGGTTCGTGTAAAGTAACCTTTTTGGGATTTGATTAGTTTTATGCTGTGATTATTTTATTGAATGCCATTTTTTCTTTTTGGGGGGTGTATCAGATTGTGATCTGTTTTTGTTTTTGTGGCGGCAGTAAAGGTGTTTTATCCTCAGTTAAGACGCCTGGTGAAAACATTGTGGCAGGCTGTGTTATTATTTAACCCGTTTTGTATTGAAGGTTAAACAGTTGGTTAGGGTTAGATGCACATCGCCATTAACCCATTTTATATTGAAGGTTTAAACGGAGTGGTTGTCTGTATCTGTACTCTGTGTTTCTATAAAGCATACACGTTTCCTTTCACAATGTATTGTAATGAAGCGTCAACACAACCTAGAGAATCGTTTGGAAAATAACTATTTTTCATGCTAAATTAAGTGTTTTTTTTCTCTCTCTCTCCGTGTTCAATATAAGGGTTGTATTTGTACTTAATTGAAAAAGAACAAGACACAGCAAACGACAAATGAGAACAGTTTTAAATAAAGCGTCCAAGACATTTTGTATGTCAGAACTTGAGAATAAAGTTAAACTTCCACAAAGAGTTGTGCCGAGTAAGATGTTCTTAGTAATGGATCTAGATTATATATATTTTTATTTTATTTAATCAGGTAGGCAAATTGAGAACACGTTCTCATTTACAATTGCGACCTGGCCAAGATAAAGCAAAGCAGTTCGACACATACAACAACACAGAGTTACACATGGAGTAAAACAAACATACAGTCAATAATACAGTGAAAAATAAGTCTACATATATTTTTTGTTGAAACGTTCAGTATTAAAACGTCACTTATTACAATGTTTTCTAGAGCTAGTACACACAGATATACTGCACTGGCTTGCCTTGATCATAAATACACATGTAGTACAGGCGGTACGTAGTTATAATTATTTCCTTCCAGAAATTTGTCATACGGTAATCAATTGGTGCAATCACTCCACCTTTTCAAAATGGCCGTGGCCTCACCGTCAATGCAGACTCCGATTGTAAATGCAGTTACTGAGTGTTTTCAAGTCGACTACATCAGACTGATGTGATTGTTTCTGGATGCTCAGAGAGAAATACTGATCATTCAGAGTGTAAATTCCGGAACATTCTGTGACTGTTAGGGATCCCTGTTAGTACATGCCGATGCAGCAGCTACTCTGCCTGGGGTACAAAAACATTAAGGCACTTACATGATAAAACAGTACATCATAGCTACATTCTGCATCGTACATATGTGGTGTATAATACCACCATACAACAGTATTACAATGTTTGTGTGCATATGCATGTGTCTGTACCTTTGTGTGTGTCCACAGTCCACGCTGTTCTATAAGGTGTATTTTTACCTGTTTTTAAATCTGATTTTACTGCTTGCATCAGTTACCTGATGTGGAATAGACTTCCATGTAGTCATGGTTCTATGTAGTTCTGTGCGCCTCCCATAGTCTGTTCTGGACTTGGACTGTGAAGAGACCTCTTGTGGCCTGTCTTGTGGGGTATGCATGGGTGTCAGAGCTGTGTGCCAGTAGTTTAGACAGACAACTTCTAACCTTGATTTTCATTCTGATACCATATCTACAGTCTTTCACCTTTTAATGTGTATAGTGTTACTTACTAGGTGTTGTCCAATGAATTTCTGTAACCATTCCCTCTTCAAATCAGGGTTGATTGGAAAAAGCTGTTCAAAAGAGGATAATGCATATCTTTGTACTCCCCGACGAAGGCCATGCAGCCGAATTGTGTTAAGTTTTTCATCTTTGTTTCCACTGAACATGCCATTCAAATAAAGGCATTTTAATTAATTATATGAATAAACCTTGGAAACCTTGGATCTCCTTTTTGAAGACTGCTCAGTCCATTCAGCTTGTCAACACTTCTTACAAAAACAAGTAGTGATGAAGTCTGCTCCACTTTGAGCCAGGAGAGATTGACATGCATATTATTAATGTTATCTCTCCATGTACATATAAGGGCCAGCCGTGCCGCCCTGTTCTGAGAAGAATTACAATGGTCCAAGTCCCTTATGTGGCACTTGACCACACGACTGAACAGTAGTCCAGGTGTGACAACTAGGGCCTGTAGGACCTGCCTTGTTGATAGTGCTGTTAAGAAGGCAGAGCATCGCTTTATTATGGACAGACTTCTCCCCATCTTAGCTACTACTGCATCAATATGTTTTGACCATGACAGTTTACAATCCAGGTTTACTCCAAGCAGTTTAGTCATCTCAAATTGCTCAATTTCCACATTATTACAAAATTTGGTTGAGGTTTAGGGTTTAGTGAAGGATTTGTCCCAAATACAATGCTTTTAGTTAATTAAGGAAATATTGTATTCCTTGCCACCCACTTCGAAACTAACTGCAGCTCTTTGTTAACTGTTAGTCATTTCAGTCGCTGTAGTAGCTGACGTGTATAGTGTTGAGTCATCTGCATACATAGACACACTGGCTTCACTCAGAGCCAGTGGCGTGTCGTTAGTAAAGATTGATAAAAGTAAGGAGCCTAGAATTCCTGCTCCTACTTGGATTATGTTGGAGAGGCTTCCAATAAAGAACACCCTCTGTGTTCTGTTAGACAAGTAACTCTTTATCCACATTATATCAGGGGGTGTAAAGCCATAACACATGTTTTTCCAGTAGCAGACTATGATCGATAATGTCAAAAGCCACACTGAAGTCTAACAAGACAGCCCCAACAATCATTTTATCATCAATTTCTCTCAGCCAATCATCAGTCATTTGTGTAAGTGCTGTGCTTGTTGAGTGTCCTTCCCTATAGGCGTGCTGAAAGTCTGTTGTCAATTTGTTTACTGTAAAATAATATTGTATCTGGTCAAACTTTACTAAGGGTTGGTAACAGGCTGATTGGTCGGCTATTTGAGCCAGTAAAGGGGGCTTTACTATTGTTGGGTAGCGGAATGACTTTATCTTCCCTCCAGGGCTGAGGGCACATACTTTCTATTTGGCTTAAATTGAAGATATGGCAAATAGGAGTAGCAATATCGTCTGCTATTATCCTCAGTAATTTTCCATCCAGATTGTCAGACCCTGGTGGCTTGTCATTGCTGATAGACAACAATAATTTGTTCACCTCTTCCACACTCACTTTACGGAATTCAAAATTACAATTCTTGTCTTTTTCATTATTTGGTCACTTATACATGGATGTGTAGTGTCAACGTTTGCTCTGAATTTGATCTGATCAAACGGCCACATCGCTGGGCTGACTGGCTTCCTCTGACTCTACTGCCTCGTGCACCTGCTTCTCTGTGGGAGAGAGAGAGAGAAAGGAGGAGAGTTAGAGCTAGGGAGGAGCAGTGCACCTGCTTCTCTGTGGGAGAGAGAGAGAGAAAGGAGCAGAGTTAGAGCTAGGGAGGAGCAGTGCACCTGCTTCTCTGTGGGAGAGAGAGAGAGAAAGGAGGAGAGTTAGAGCTAGGGAGGAGCAGTGGTGTGAAGTTCTAAAGTAAAAATAGTTTGAAGTACTACTTAAGTAGTTTTTTTGGGGTATCTATACTTTAGTATTTATATTTTGTAAAACTTTTACTACTTTCCTAAATAAAATAATGTACTTTCTAGTCCATACATTTTCCCTGACACCCAAAAGTACGCGTTACATTTTGAATGATTAGCAGGACAGGAAAATGGTCCAATTCACACATTTATCAAGAGAACACGTGGTCAGGCCTCCCGGGTGGCGCAGTGGTCTAAGGCACTGCATCGCAGTGCTAGCTGTGCCACCAGAGATTATGGGTTCGAGCCCAGGCTCTGTCGCAGCCGTCCGTGACCGGGAGGTCCATGGGGCGACGCACAATTGGCCTAGCGTTGTCCGGGTTAGGGAGGATTTTGCCGGCAGGGATATCCTTGTCTCATCGCGCACTAGTGACTCCTGTGGCGGGCCGGGCGCAGTGCGCCCTAACCAAGGGGGCCAGGTGCACGGTGTTTTCTCCGACACATTGGTGCGGCTGGCTTCCCGGGTTGGATGGGCATTGTGTCAAGAAGCAGTGCGGCTTGGTTGTTTCGGAGGACGCATGGCTCTCGACCTTCGCCTCTCCTGAGTCCGTACGGGAGTTGCAGCGATAAGACAAGACTGTAACTATTACCAATTGGATACCACGAAATTGGGGAGAAAAAATAGGTAAAATAAAAATGTTAAAAAAAGAGAACACGTGGTCATCCCTACTGCCTCCGGCCTGGCGGACTCACTAAACACACATGCATCTTTTGTAAATGATGTCTGAGTGTGGGAGTGCGCCCCTGACTATCCATGCATTTTAAAAACAAGACAATGGTGCCATCTACTTTGCTTAAAAGAAGGAATTTGAAATGATTTAACTTTTTAATATTTAAGTATATTTTAGCAATTATATTTACTTTTGATAAATACGTATATTTAAAACCAAATACTTTTAGACTTTTACTCAAGTAGTATTTTACTGGGTTACTTTCACTTTTACTTGAGTCATTTTCTATTAAGGTATCTATCATTTTACTCAAGTATGACAATTGGGTTATTTTATACATAAAACGTCTCAGTGTAAAAGTGTTGATCTTGGATCAGTTTTGCCTTTTAACAAAATAAAGAATAAGACAAGGGATACCTGATCTTAGATGGTCCCTAGCTGTGTGTTGCCGCTTTCCATGTCTGTTGTCTGTAACTTGTGAGGTGTGGAAACACTGTTGCTTTTATGAATTTTGTCTTGCTGCTTTTTGTTCTATGTTGCTCTGTCTGTATGCTACGTCTTGCTTGTCCTATGTTGCTCTGTCTGTATGCTACGTCTTGCTTGTCCTATGTTGCTATGTCTGTATGCTATGTCTTGTTCTATGTTGCTATTGTCTATATTGTAATTGTTTTTAATAACCTGCCCAGGGACTGCGGTTGAAAATTAGCCGTCCGGCTAAAACCGGCACTTTTACTGAAACGTTGATTAATGTGCACTGTCCCTGTAAAAATAAACTCAAACTCAACTCAAACTCAGATCAGTACTCCTCCTCTGAGACAGTTTATGATTACATCAGTTTCGTCATCACAAGGGACCTGATGCCCAGGTCTCAGACTAAGATGCTTTTTGTAACTGTATACCATTCAAGGACAAGGGTCAGTCAAGCCTACCTTTCTTTGTTGTTTTAAAGAACCTCTGGTGAACCCAGAAGAGGACGATGAGCAGTAAAGCCTCTCCCACCTGGAACACTATGTAGACTATAGGGAAGAGGTAGAGCGGACCAATCACATCGGGAGGGAACGCCACCTTCAAAATGGCGGAACACAGCTGGATGTTCTGACATCCCGTCTCCATGGCGATGGTCCTCTGCCCCTTGAGGAAAGAAGGAAGGATGTCCAAATAAGAACTGATTGATTGACATTGAATTCTAGCTGAAGTATATGAGTTTCTTTCCTCCAAGCATTTAGCATTAGAAATGTACTGAGCTGGAATATACTTTTACTAGAGGAATAGGAAGATACGTTGTTGTTTTTTTACTATAGAAAAACTTCACATGCAATCTATCAACATAATTATAATCTTGATCTTCACCATCATTGTAATCCTCATCCTAATCTTCATCAATATCATATTTTACCTTCAATATCATCCTCAACATCATCCTCATCACCGTGACTTACGATCTTATTGAGTCTGAACAGGTATGAAAGGACGTATCCGAAAGTGTAGCCAATGAGGGGCATGAGGGCAGCAGTGGCCATTAGTTGAGGGGACAGGACGGTCAGCATCATATTCATTCTTCCTCTGGTCACGCTGGCCAATAGGCCGATCACTACCATGGATATCAACAGGAGGGACAGCCCGATCTGAAGAGCAGGGGGACATTCAGCCATGTAATGTATATTATTATCAATGTATGCTGGGCTGTCTAAAACAACCTGTATGTTTTGAATGTTTTGAACTTTTACAATGAGGCCCTTTACCAGATTTGTGTTTTTCAACAAGATTGTAAATCTAACTGTAAACCTAACTGTACCCCAGTAGAAGATATTACTCAAAAGCTAGCCTCGAAGCCAATCAGGATTCGCTAGAACGGGAAGGGAGTTGCCCTAAAACTCCAAGGAAGGCGTGACAACGACATAATTTTGGAGGTATGGCAACGCGAGACTACCCAAAAGCTGACCATTATCGGTCATACCTTGGTAATGGTCTTGGAGTACTGTGGCCTGTAGTAGTTGATGAGGATGCCGATGCCGCAAGGGAACAGAGTCATGACCAGGGCCAATGTGATACCAGTGTAGGGAACAGCACTCTCCAGGTTGGAGAAGCCCTGGCAATACAGGTAGAGGAGCAGTGGCATCATACCCAGGGCTAGGAATGTAGAGCAGGTAGTCATCACAATACTGAGAAGGAAGAGAGGGAGAAAGAGAGAGAAGGAGGGATGGAGAGAGAGACAGAGTGGGGGGATAGAAAGGAGGGGGGATGGATGGAGAGAGAGAGTGAGGGGGGGTAGAAAGAATGAGAGGGAAGGAGGAGGGATGGATGGAGAGAGAGAGTGAGGGGGGGTAGAAAGAATGAGAGGGAAGGAGGAGGGATGGATGGAGAGAGAGAGTGAGGGGGGGTAGAAAGGAGGGGAGGGAAGGAGGGGGGATGGATGGAGAGAGAGAGTGAGGGGGGGTAGAAAGGAGGGGGGATGGATGGAGAGAGAGAGTGAGGGGGGGTAGAAAGAATGAGAGGGAAGGAGGAGGGATGGATGGAGAGAGAGAGTGAGGGGGGGTAGAAAGAATGAGAGGGAAGGAGGAGGGATGGATGGAGAGAGAGAGTGAGGGGGGGTAGAAAGGAGGGGAGGGAAGGAGGGGGGATGGATGGAGAGAGAGAGTGAGGGGGGGTAGAAAGGAGGGGGGATGGATGGAGAGAGAGAGTGAGGGGGGGTAGAAAGAATGAGAGGGAGGGAGAGAAAGAGAAAGAGGGAGGGGTGGGTGGAGAGAGGGGGAGATAGAGAAAGGGAAGGAGAGAGAGAAGGAGGGAAAGAGAGGGGGAGAGGGAGAGATAGGCATGTGTATAAACAGCAGGGTTAGTTACACATGTGTGTATTTCCATTCTTCCTAACCTGGCGAACGTGCTGTTATGGTATCAGAGTCATGCTCAATATTACACATTGACAGAACGTGGAACAACACATAGCTGTGACCTTGAAATCCCAACTCTGACATTTCTCTATTGGGTCAATGCCAAGGGGCCAGTCATCTCAATAGAAGGATCAGAAGTCCATGTGTTGTGATTCTGGATGGCCGGTGACCTAGCAACAACGACGTTTCAGCTCCTTGTATCTTGATACCATGTCTCGTTTTGAGGTGTTTTGAATAATGGCATGTCTAATCCTAATATGGTAATACATTCCCTAGTTAGCTAACCAACAACTGTAACAATGTATTTTTTGAGACTTATCGTGCAAATGTAGTTATGTTTTCAATAAACATTTGGAGACTAACTAAAGTCAGCAATTTAAGCCAAGCCCATCTGTTTTGTCCCGTACTTCTGTTTCTTGCTAAACAACCAACCCGTCTATAGTGTCATTCCTGTTGTTCTGTTATCTAGTTTGTCTTTTTCTGTGGATAATACGTGTATATGTCATCTCTGCACACATAAACAAGAGACTAGTGTGAGTAAAATATTTGTCAGTTGGCATTATTAATAATTAACAGTAGGCAAGTTCTTGAGACTGTCAGAGACATTGTTCTTTCAGATGATACCTACGGGGGTAGTTAGAGGAGGAATGTCTTCCAGGTACATTGTGAAACTGAAGGGGTTAATGACCGACCAGGTGGTTAAAAGTAGCGTGAAAGGTGTGACGCGGTATCTGATGACGTTGATTAAATATCTATGATAATTATGTTAAAGGTCTTGGACGGGTAGTGTCCAATAGAAGAGTTAGTGATCTGTCGGTTCAAACTAAAACATGGGATGGAGGGGGTGTCTGATGGTGGAATTCATTCATATAATAGTTTTATGATCTGGGTCAGGGATCATCAACTAGATTCAGCCACAGACTATTTTTTCTTAAGCGGATGGTCAGGAGGCAAGAATGTATAATAAGACACCAATAAGAAGAAGGGACTTGCTTGGGCCAAGAAACACAAGCAATGGACATTAGACCGGTGGAAATCTGTCCTTTGGTCTGATGAGTCCAAATTTTAGATTTTTGATTCCAACCGCTGTGTCTTTGTGAGACGCAGAGTAGGTGAACGGATGATCTCTGCATGTGTGGTGTCCACCGTGAAGCACGGAGGAGGAGGTGTGATGGTGTGGGGGTGATTTGCTTGTGACACTGTCAGCATGGCTACCCCTGCATTCTGCAGCGATACGCCGTCCCATCTGGTTTGCACTTAGTGGGACTGTCATTTGTTTGTCAACAGGACAATGACCCAACACACACCTCCAGGCTGTGTAAGGGCTATTTGACCAAGTAGGAGAGTGATTGAGCGCTGCATCAGATGACCTGGCCTCCACAATCACCCAAACTCAAAGATGTTGCTTTTCTTTCAAAAACAAGGACATTTCTAAGTGACCCCAAACTTTTGAATGGTAGTGTATGTAAAACGAGTTGTAGTTACCAGGAATATGTCAAATTTGGAGAACAGTGACTGATGAGACCAGTCTTTAGGGTGGAGACCCAGTCAGAAACAAGATGATTTTCTACTGAACGTTAATGCCACACTGTGACAACGGGGACATTTGGAGGAGAATAGATCACAGTGTATAGAGGTTCATATGAATAGTTACGAATGTTGTCTACCTGAGGTTCACGTCTCCCTTCAGTGCCAGGGCCAGTATATTGGAGACGTTTCCCCCTGGACAGCATCCACAGATCAGCACCGCTACAGCCTCCATTGGCCCCAGCTGTAACACCTGAAGACACAGGACAGGACACACACCTGAGGCTACACTCCTGAAGGCCTGGGAACTAGACTGTAGAACGCCAAGACAGCTATGGAAACTACTAACCTGAGCCAATGAGAAATACTAGCCTGAGCCAATGAGAAATACTAGCCTGAGCCAATGAGAAATACTAGCCTGAGCCAATGAGAAATACTAACCTGAGCCAATGAGAAATACTAGCCTGAGCCAATGAGAAATACTAGCCTGAGCCAATGAGAAATACTAACCTGAGCCAATGAGAAATACTAACCTGAGACAATGAGAAATACTAACCTGAGCCAATGAGAAATACTAGCCTGAGCCAATGAGAAATACTAACCTGAGCCAATGAGAAATACTAACTTGAACCAATGAGAAATACTAGCCTGAGCCAATGAGAAATACTAACCTGAGCCAATGAGAAATACTAACCTGAGCCAATGAGAAATACTAACATAATACAGGCCAGGTCTATTATAGTACAGACCAGGTTTAGAGGCCAGGTCTATCATAAAACAGGCCAGGTCAATTATAATACAGGCCGGGTTTACAGGCCAGGTCTATTATAAAACAGGCCAGGTCTATTATAATAAAGACCAGGTATATTATAATACAGGTCAGGTCTATTATAATACAGGCCAGGGCTATTATAATACAGACCAGATCTAATATAATACAGCCCAGGTCTATTATAATACAGGCCAGGTCTATTATAATGCAGGCCAGGTCTAGTATAATACAGGCCAGGTCTAGTATAATACAGTCCAGGTCTATTATAATACAGGCCAGAGAAATACTAACCTGAGCCAATGAGAAATACTAGCCTGAGCCAATGAGAAATACTAACCTGAGCCAATGAGAAATACTAACCTGAGCCAATGAGAAATACTAGCCTGAGCCAATGAGAAATACTAACCTTAGCCAATGAGAAATACTAACCTGTTCCAATGAGAAATACTAACCTGAGCCAATGAGAAATACTAGCCTGAGCCAATGAGAAATACTAACCGTAGCCAATGAGAAATACTAACCTGAGCCAATGAGAAATACTAACCTGAGCCAATGAGAAATACTAGCCTGAGCCAATGAGAAATACTAACCTGAGCCAATGAGAAATACTAACCTGAGCCAATGAGAAATACTAACCTGAGCCAATGAGAAATACTAACCTGAGCCAATGAGAAATACTAGCCTGAGCCAATGAGAA
>NC_074691.1:37167224-37232224 GCF_029448725.1 Salvelinus fontinalis
CAAAACAGATGGCACTGTGATAGACTACATCCAGTTTGCTGAGTAGAGTGTTGGAGGCTATTTTATAAATGACATCGCCGAAGTCGAGGATCGGTAGGATAGTCAGTTTTACGAGGGTATGTTTGGCAGCTTGATTGAAGGAGACTTTCATGGGAAATAGGAAGCCGATTCTAGATTTAATTTAGCTTAATATGAGTCTGAAAGGAGAGTTTACAGTCTAGCCAGACACCTAGGTATTTGTAATTGTCCACATATTCTAAGTCAGAACCGTCCAGAGTATCGATGCTAATCGAGGCGAGCGGGTGCGAGCAGCGATCGGTTGAAGAGCATGCTTTTAGTTTTACTAGCGTTAAGAGCAGTTGGAGGCCACTGAAGGAGTGTTGTATGGCATTGAAGCTCGTTTGGAGGTTTCTTAACACAGTGTCCAAAGACGGGCCAGATGTATTACAGAATAGTGTCGTCTGCGTAGAGGTGGATCAAGGACTCACCCGCAGCAAGAGCGACATCATTGATGTATACAGAGAAAAGAGTCAGCCCGAGATTTGAACCCTATGGTACCCCCATAGAGACTGCCAGAGGTCCGGACAACAGGCCCTACGATATGACACACTGAACTCTATCAGAAAAGTAGTTGGTGAAACAGGCGAGGCAGTCATTTGAGAAACGAAGGTTGTTGAGTCTGTCGATAAGAATACGGTGATTGACTGAGTTTAAAGCCTTGGCCAGGTCGATGAAGACGGCTGCACAGTACTCTCTTTTATTGATGGCAGTTATGATATTGTTTAGTACCTTGAGCGTGGCTGAGGTGTATCCATGACCACCTCGGAAACCGGATTGCACAGCGGAGAAGGTACGGTGGGATTCGAAATGGTCAGTGATCTGTTTGTTAACATGGCTTTCGAAGACTTTAGAAAGGAAGGGCAGGATGGATATAGGTCTGTAACAGTTTGGGCCTAGAGTGTCACCCCCTTTGAAGAGGGGGATGACCTTTCAGCTTTCCGATCTTTAGGAATCTCGGACGATACGAAAGAGAGGTTGAACAGACTAGTAATAGGGGTTGCAACAATGGCGGCATCATTTTAGAAAGAGAGGGTCCAGATTGTCTAGCCCAGCTGATTTGTACGGGTCCAGGTTTTGCAGCTCTTTCAGAACATCTGCTATCTGGATTTGGGTGAAGGAGGCGCTGGGGAGGCTTGGGCAAGTAGCTGCGGGTGGTGCGGAGCTGTTGACTGGGGTTGGGGTAGCCAGGAGTGTCATGTTTTGTCATTGATTATCATGTCTTGTCCCTGTGCTTCCCTTCTATTCGTTTCCCTCTGCTGGTCTTATTAGGTTCTTTCCCTCTTTCTATCCCTCTCTCTCCCCCTCCCTCTCTCCCTCTCTCGCTCTCTCTCTCTATCGTTCCGTTCCTGCTCCCAGCTGTTCCTCATTCTCCTAACTACCTCATTTACTCTTTCACACCTGTCCCCTATTTTGCCCTCTGATTAGAGTCCCTATTTCTCCCTCTGTTTTCCGCTTCTGTCCTTGTCGGATCCTTGTTTGATGTTTGCTGTTCTGTGTCCTTGTTCCGCCCTGTCGTGTTTTTGCCTTCTTCAGATGCTGCGTGTGAGCAGGTGTCAGCTACGACCTGTGTCTTCCCGAAGCGACCTGCAGTCAGTGGTCACGTCTCCAGTCGTTCCTCTCTACTGACGAGAGGATTTCAGTTTTCCTGTTTTGTATTTACCTAAGATAGATCCAGGAGTATCGTTTTTGTTTAAGACTGGAATAAAGACTCTGTTTCTGTTAAGTCGCTTTTGGGTCCTCATTCACCAGCATAACAGAAGGATCCGACCACGAATGGACCCAGCGACTACGGATTCTCGCAACACTGCCATCGAGATCCAGGGAGCAATGCTCGGCAGACACGAGCAGGAATTGTCTACTGCTCGTCATGCCGTTGAGACCCTGGCCGCTCAGGTTTCCAACCTCTCAGGACAGTTTCAGAGTCTTCGTCTCGTGCCACCAGCTACTTCCTGGTCTTCCGAGTCTCCGGAACCTAGGGTTAATAACCCACCATGTTACTCTGGGCAACCCACTGAGTGCCGCTCCTTTCTCACCCAGTGTGATATTGTGTTCTCTCTCCAGCCCAACACATACTCAAGAGAGAGAGCTCGGATCGCCTACGTCATATCACTCCTTACTGGTCGGGCTCGGGAGTGGGGCACAGCTATCTGGGAGGCAAGGGCTGAGTGTACTAACGATTATCAGAACTTTAAAGAGGAGATGATACGGGTTTTTGATCGTTCAGTTTTTGGGAAGGAGGTTTCCAGGGCCCTGGCTTCCCTATGTCAAGGTGATCGATCCATAACGGATTACTCTATAGAGTTTCGCACTCTTGCTGCCTCCAGTGACTGGAACGAGCCGGCGTTGCTCGCTCGTTTTCTGGAGGGACTCCACGCTGAGGTTAAAGATGAGATTCTCTCCCGGGAGGTTCCTTCCAGCGTGGACTCTTTGATTGCACTCGCCATCCGCATAGAACGACGGGTAGATCTTCGTCACCGAGCTCGTGGAAGAGAGCTCGCGTTAACGGTGTTCCCCCTCTCCGCATCTCAACCATCTCCTCCCACCGGCTCAGAGACTGAGCCCATGCAGCTGGGAGGTATTCGCATCTCGACTAAGGAGAGGGAACGGAGAATCACCAACCGCCTTTGTCTCTATTGCGGTTCTGCTGGACATTTTGTTATTTCATGTCCAGTAAAAGCCAGAGCTCATCAGTAAGCGGAGGGCTACTGGTGAGCGCTACTACTCAGGTCTCTCCATCAAGATCCTGTACTACCTTGTTGGTCCATCTACGCTGGTCTGGTTCGGCTGCTTCCTGCAGTGCCTTGATAGACTCTGGGGCTGAGGGTTGTTTTATGGACGAAGCATGGGCTCGGAAGCATGACATTCCTCTCAGACAGTTAGGGAAGCCCACGCCCATGTTCGCCTTAGATGGTAGTCTTCTTCCCAGTATCAGATGTGAGACACTACCTTTAACCCTCACAGTATCTGGTAACCACAGTGAGACCATTTCCTTTTTGATTTTTCGTTCACCTTTTACACCTATTGTTTTGGTTCATCCCTGGCTAGTATGTCATAATCCTTCTATTAATTGGTCTAGTAATTCTATCCTATCCTGGAACGTTTCTTGTCATGTGAAGTGTTTAATGTCTGCTATCCCTCCTGTTTCTTCTGTCCCCTCTTCTCAGGAGGAACCTGGTGATTTGACAGGAGTGCCGGAGGAATATCATGATCTGCGCACGGTCTTCAGTCGGTCCAGAGCCAACTCCCTTCCTCCTCACCGGTCGTATGATTGTTGTATTGATCTCCTTCCGGGAACCACTCCCCCTCGGGGTAGACTATACTCTCTGTCGGCTCCCGAACGTAAGGCTCTCGAGGATTATCTGTCTGTTTCTCTCGACGCCGGTACCGTGGTGCCTTCTTCCTCTCCCGCCGGAGCGGGGGTTTTTTTTGTTAAGAAGAAGGACGGTACTCTGCGCCCCTGCGTGGATTATCGAGGGCTGAATGACATAACGGTTAAGAATTGTTATCCGCTTCCCCTTATGTCGTCAGCCTTCGAGATTCTGCAGGGAGCCAGGTTCTTTACTAAGTTGGACCTTCGTAACGCTTACCATCTCGTGCGCATCAGAGAGGGGGACGAGTGGAAAACGGCGTTTAACACTCCGTTAGGGCATTTTGAATACCGGGTTCTGCCGTTCGGTCTCGCTAATGCTCCAGCTGTCTTTCAGGCATTAGTTAATGATGTACTGAGAGACATGCTGAACATCTTTGTTTTCGTTTACCTTGACGATATCCTGATTTTTTCACCGTCACTCGAGATTCATGTTCAGCACGTTCGACGTGTACTCCAGCGCCTTTTAGAGAATTGTCTCTACGTGAAGGCTGAGAAGTGCGCCTTTCATGTCTCCTCTGTCACATTTCTCGGTTCTGTTATTTCCGCTGAAGGCATTCAGATGGATCCCGCTAAGGTCCAGGCTGTCAGCGATTGGCCCGTTCCTAAGTCACGTGTCGAGTTGCAGCGCTTTCTCGGTTTCGCTAATTTCTATCGGCGTTTCATTCGTAATTTCGGTCAAGTGGCTGCTCCTCTCACAGCTCTGACTTCTGTCAAGACGTGCTTTAAGTGGTCCGGTTCCGCCCAGGGAGCTTTTGATCTCCTCAAGAAGCGTTTTACATCCGCTCCTATCCTTGTTACTCCTGACGTCACTAAACAATTTATTGTCGAGGTTGACACTTCAGAGGTGGGCGTGGGAGCCATTCTGTCCCAGCGCTTCCATTCTGACGATAAGGTCCATCCTTGCGCTTATTTTTCTCATCGCCTGTCGCCATCGGAACGCAACTATGATGTGGGTAACCGCGAACTGCTCGCCATCCGCTTAGCCCTAGGCGAATGGCGACAGTGGTTGGAGGGGGCGACCGTCCCTTTTGTCGTTTGGACTGACCATAAGAACCTTGAGTACATCCGTTCTGCCAAACGACTTAATGCACGTCAAGCTCGTTGGGCGTTGTTTTTCGCTCGTTTCGAGTTCGTGATTTCTTATCGTCCGGGAAATAAGAACACCAAGCCTGATGCCTTATCCCGTCTATTTGGTTCTTCTGTGGCTTCTATCGACCCCGAGGGGATTCTCCCTGAGGGGCGTGTTGTTGGGTTGACTGTCTGGGGAATTGAGAGACAGGTAAAGCAAGCACTTACTCACACTGCGTCGCCGCGCGCTTGTCCTAGTAACCTTCTGTTCGTTCCTGTCTCTACTCGTCTGGCTGTTCTTCAGTGGGCTCACTCTGCCAAGTTAGCTGGCCACCCCGGCGTTCGGGGTACGCTTGCTTCTATTCGCCAGCGGTTTTGGTGGCCTACTCAGGAGCGTGACACGCGCCGTTTCGTGGCTGCTTGTTCGGACTGCGCGCAGACTAAGTCAGGTAACTCTCCTCCTGCCGGTCGTCTCAGACCGCTTCCCATTCCTTCTCGACCATGGTCTCACATCGCCTTAGACTTTATTACCGGTCTGCCTTCGTCTGCGGGGAAGACTGTGATTCTTACGGTTGTCGATAGGTTCTCTAAGGCGGCACATTTCATTCCCCTCGCTAAGCTTCCTTCCGCTAAGGAGACGGCACAAATCATCATTGAGAATGTGTTCAGAATTCATGGCCTCCCGTTAGACGCCGTTTCAGACAGAGGTCCGCAATTCACGTCACAGTTTTGGAGGGAGTTCTGTCGTTTGATTGGTGCTTCCGTCAGTCTTTCTTCCGGGTTTCATCCCCAGTCTAAAGGTCAAGCAGAAAGGGCCAATCAGACGATTGGTCGCATATTACGCAGCCTTTCTTTTCAAAACCCTGCGTCTTGGGCAGAACAGCTCCCCTGGGCAGAATACGCTCACAACTCGCTTCCTTCGTCTGCTACCGGGCTATCTCCGTTTCAGAGTAGTCTTGGGTACCAGCCTCCTCTGTTCTCGTCCCAGCTCGCCGAGTCCAGCGTTCCCTCCGCTCAGGTTTTTGTCCAACGTTGTGAGCGCACCTGGAGGAGGGTCAGGTCTGCACTTTGCCGTTACAGGGCGCAGACTGTGAGAGCCGCCAATAAACGTAGGATTAACCTGTCTAGGATCAGCGTGCCTAGCGGCACACCCCCCCCCCCCCCCACTGAAAAACCAGTGCCGCGAAATTCAAAAAAAAAATTTTTTTTTAAATATTTAACTTTCACACATTAAAGTCCAATACAGCTAATGAAAGACACAGATCTTGTGAATCCAGTCAACATGTCCGATTTTTAAAATGTTTTACAGGGAAGACACAATATGTAAAGATGTACATCTATTACCTAAAAACACATTAGCATAATCCACCATCTTTTATTTGTCCACCAACACCAGTAGCCATCACCAATTCGGCTAAACTAAGATATTTATAGCCCCTAACCAACAAAAAAACTCATTAGATGACAGTCTGATAACATATTTATGGTATGGGATAGGTTTTGTTAGAAAAAAGTGCATATTTCAGGTAGATGGCATAGGTTACAATTGCACCCACCGTCACAAATGGAATAGAAAAACTACTTAGAGCAACGTGTTTACCTACTTACTAATCATCAAACATTTCGTAAAAATACACAGCATACACGAATCGAAAGACACAGATCCTGTGAATACAGACAATATTTCAGATTTTCTAAGTGTCTTACAGCGAAAACACAATAAATCGTTATATTAGCATAGCACATAGCACATAGCAGCCCAGCATTGATTCTAGCCAAAGTGAGCGATAAAAGTCAACATCGCCAGAAGATATTAATTTTTTCACTAACCTTCTCAGAATTCTTCCGATGACACTCCTGTAACATCATATTACACAATCCATATAGAGTTTGATCGCAAATGTTTATATTTAGCCACCAAAATCATGGTTAGACAATGTGAAATGTAGACAAGCTGGTCAGAAAAATGTCCTTGCGCCACTTAGACAGTGATCTACTCTTATACATAAATACTCATAAACGTGACTAAAAAATATAGGGTGGACAGGGATTGATAGACAATTTAATTCTTAATACAATTGCGGAATTACATTTTTTAATTTATCCTTACTTTTCAATACAGTTTGCGCCAAGCGAAGCTACGTCAAAAAACATGGCGTCCTAAGCCACTAAAATGTTTCGACAGAAACACGATTTATCATAATAAAAATGTCCTACCTTGAGCTGTTCTTCCATCAGTATCTTGGGCAAAGGATCCTTTCTTGGGAGTAATCTTCTTTTGGTGGAAAGCTGTCCTCTTGCCATGTGGAAATGCCAACTGCGTTCGGGATGAACTGAAAAGCGTGCCCGGCTATTCACATCGTTTCAAAAATAAATGTCCCAAAATCGCACTAAACGGATATAAATTGCTATAAAACGCTTTAAATTAACTACCTTATGATGTTTTTAACTCCTATAACGAGTGAAAAGATGACCGGAGAAATATAACAGGCTAAACTAACGCTTGGAACAGGAGCGGGTCGGTGTCCAGCACGCGCGTTACGCACCAAGGAAAGACTTGCTAGCTACAGGGTTTTTTAATTTATAGGGCCTGTGAACACGCAATCGACCCCATTGGAATCGTCATCACGTAAAGGCATCCAGGGGAAGACGTAAGAAGTGTCCGTATAGCCATAGCAATAACAGTGCCCTTTTAACTGACTTCAGAACAGTGGCCAACATTTCTCAAATCTGACTCCATGTCAGGGAAATTGCTGTAGAATGGGCTCTGTTCCACTTAGAGACAAAATTTCAACTCCTATAGAAACTATAGACTATTTTCTATCCAATAATAATAATAATATGCATATTGTACGATCAAGGATTTTGTGGGAAGCCGTTTCAAAGATTACCCAATTAGCATGAATAGTCTAAACAGCGCCCCCATCCCCAACAGGTTAAGAGTCCTAGGTATTGTCGCGGTCAGAGAGTGTGGCTTTTGTTAGTAAAACGTTTACTGTTGACAGGAGAACAAGAGGAGACAATAGGACGAGGTGGATAATTTTATAATAAGGCCGTTTAATCACATGTAAAGATATCTTAGTAAAATCTTGCAGCAAGGCTCTTTCTGTCTGACTCCTAGTGAATCGTCCGGGAAAGAGGCCAGTTTCCAGAATTGTACAGTACTATATAGACAACAAGCAAAGTAGGTAGATCTGCGAGTCCGGCCTTCCGATTGGTCGATCTGGGTCTTGGGTAGTCCTGATCAGGCCTGGTGTCCACGTTCCATTGGTTCCTGAGATACCCTCTTTGTCCTGAGGTCCAACAATGGGTTGGGTGTGTCTGTGTGATTGTCATGGGGGAGGGGAGTTGTGGGTGTCGTGTATATGTCTAATGAGTCCAGCATATGTCCAAGAGAAAGAGGGGGTGTGTATGTTGTGTCAACTATAGCTAATGTTGAGAAGTTGTTAAAACAAGTTACCAATATCTAATACAATTTCTTACAAATCCCCCTCTTCACGTCTCACAAGAGACGTGACATAAAAGTATATAAAAAGACAAAACTAAAGGATAAAATTTGTCAGAAGACAAATTTTTAATTCCCTCTCTTCACGTCTCACAAGAGACGTGACATAAAAGTATAAAAAGACAAAGCTAAGGGATCAAATTTGTCAGAAGACAAATTTTTAATTCCCTCTCTTCACGTCTCACAAGAGACGTGACATAAAAGTATCTTAGTCCTCAAATAGATAGACAGGTCCAGCTTCCCCATCATCAAGCAATGGGAACATTTGGGCCCTTTCCTGATTAGGGTCTATGGCGGCAGTTATAACACGGCTAACAAGCGTGCGCGCACATGGAATGCAACAGCATCCACAAAGTACAAGAATGGCCGCAAAAACAGAAATTGATACTAGGATGGAAGAAACCAGCGTCTTATATTTACCAAAAGCATCCATCCATGAGTCCCACATAGTAGTGTCCACTCCAGAATGCTGTTTCATCTTACCATTAAGGGTACGAAGTCCCTCCAATGCTACAGTTAGACTCCCATCCGTAGCTGTGTTATTGGGAATGAAAGTACAACACTGTTCACCAAACATTGCACAGACCCCCCCCCCGTTCAGCCAATAACATATCAACCGCGATTCTATTTTGAAATGCCATCAGGGACGTAGCTGCCAGTTGTCCATGGACCGCCTCGAAGCCTTGTTGAGTCCAATTGCCCAGTTTCTGGACATTAAAATGAATGTAGCTAATTCTGTCCACATTTTTATTAACTGTACACCACCAACAAAATGATGATTCAAAACCTGCGGCCACTTGGTCAACCAGTTTATACTTATCTGGTACCCCCCTGGGGACACCAATTGCATCAATGTAAGTTGGGTCCTAAATGAGCAAGGACCAAAAAGGAGACCACTCCAATAACTACCCCTGGAGTGGCCAACCACACATTAGTAAACCAAAAAACGAGAATATGTTAAACCCTCAGGTCCATCCCTCTATGCAACCTGTACCAGGTGGGCTCGTCGCCACCCGGGAACTTCAAACCTTCACAACAGGGAGGACAAACATCACTTTTTATTCATTCAACATCAACTACAGCAAACCAAGGGTCCTCCTCTGTCAGCCCACTCTCCTGCGGAAGCTCGTTTTCGTATCAGCCTCTCCAACTGGAGCATCAAGCAACGGCATCATACTAGAGGCCCCTTACACATCTGTAACAAACTTCTTCAAACAAGGTATGATACAGGCAACACAGAAATGAAAAACAACAACTAGTGTCAGAAATCCAGTAATCATCATTGCAGTGTACTTACCAAAACAACCACCCAGCCAGGGGAACAGTCCACTCTCCTCCACACCTGCAAGACCCTTCATCTCCACTGATAACCTTGCCAACCCACTCAGAGCTTTTGAAATGCTCCCATCCGGACTAGTGTTGTTAGGAACAAACGTGCAACACTGTTCTACAATCTTTTTACATACACCTCCCTGATTGGCCAGACTTATGTCCAGTGTTAGTCTATTGTGTCTACTGGTTTGTGAGGTAGCATCCAATTGTTCAGCCATCCCTGTAAGTCCTGTGTGGGTGTGTTTCACAAATCATCATTAATTATAGTAGATTTAATTGATCCAGACCTTTTGTTTTAGCATCAACAATAGCTGGGCCAATGATGGGCATCAGATGCCACAGGCCATCATTCCTGTTTAATGTCTGGAATTCGTGGGGGACCCCTATTGGGACCCCAACAGGTTGGTGTGCATGTTATCTGTACCCTCGGACCAAGGAGCGTCACGTTTCTGCCGTCTCCTGGGTTTGTCCCAAGCCTCTGTGTCATGTGTAGCTCCCAGAAGTTGATTAGCTATAATAAAAGGCAATGGTGGTATCAGACTGGCCAAAACACATGAGCAACGACAATTTCCTTTCAAAAATGGGGTCAACCGCCTGGCAGGTCCACACATCCACCATACATCAGCAACACCTCTAGTTAATAGTGGTATTAGTGATGCAGGTAGTAGCAGGGAGCCTTCCATAGTCTATACCTCTACCTGTACCAGTGTTACAGCTGTTATGTCCCCCATATGCCTTAACTCCCCACGGTACCTTCTGGGGAGGGACTTCTGGGAACACAAGACTCAGAGTTTTACACAGGGTTAAATTTGGCTTGAACTTTCCAATATGCACATCCAACCTTCCCCATTACTTAGGACAAATGGGTGAGCAGCCAGAATAGGTCTGGCATGTCCACATACGACACAGTCCTTTCTATTAAGTGTTTTGTAGGCCAACCACATATTCTCCCTTTCCTCATAAACAGTTTCAGTCCCCAAATGTTCACTATCTGAGATGTCTTTTATATTTATTATCTGTACCAGATTGGAGAGCTTAGGTGATGGTGTGGGACTTGGTCTTGAAGTGGTGGAGGAGGCCGGCTGAACCCTGGTCCGTTGGAACTGGTGGTGGTTCTGGCAGCACTGCGATGGTATCATCCCCATCGTATCCTGATCAGACAGCTCAGGACTACAAGCAGTCCTGTAAAACCCCACCCTCTCCCAGAGAACACATCATCAGCCAGAGACCAAGCAACACTTTCACTTCTATGAACGAACACAGTGAGGAAAGGTCGGGGGCAGGGAATTCTTCATTAAGGAGTTGATCCCCGAGCTCCATTAGCAACGGTTCTTCTCCTTAACTCTGTGATCATTCGGCAGTGTCAGTGTGTCTCACCCTCCAAGTGCGATATGCCCCCAGGTCGAGTGATTCACCTTCTCCCTTAATTCACCTGCAATGTATAAACTCTTGGACATACAGGTTTGGTTAGCAAACAGTTCCTCATTTGTTCTTTCTGATTATATATTTAACTTCTATGCCTAATTTTTTTTAGCTATAAATGTTTAATTTTAAATAAGTTTATTATCCAATAGGCCCCATCCTTTCCTAGTCCACAATGTACCCTCCTTCGTTTGATACCTGGCTCTGGCCAGGTATCAACCTTACCTACTCTAAATAATAACTTAGTACATCATATTCTAGGAACGTCCCTTTTATTCCCCGCATATCCAATTCTCCCTTGGGCGTACATTCATATCTATTCTTTTCCAATTCTCTGTCAAGTGACTTATCTACTTTGAAATGTATCTGTGCTGCTTATATATGTTAACCCCTTTCTCTCCTATCTTATTTCACAGCCTACCTTGCTCATTTCCTGGTCCACCCTCCCCACTCTGCTCTCAAACCTTCAAGGTCTCAACAGTGCGGGGTAGACCCATCTGTCTGCCTTTTTCTATGTGTTCCTTTACAATATTAACTAAGTGTCTCACTGTTTTGACTTTATCTGCATGGATTTAAAAATAACAACAGGTCTTATAGTGTCAATCTTTAAAGTCCTAACATAACCTTAATTAACCTATCTCTATCTTCTAATGGCCAATACAAATGCTTACCTTATGGTCAAGAGTTATAAACTCTATTATAATCAATTTACCTCAAAACTAGTATCCCAAATGACACAATCTCATTATTCTCACTACATTTCCCCGCGAGTGATCAAGTCGCCGGAAAATGCAATGGAAACAGAAAACAGGTCAAAATGTTACACCTACATTCGTGTTCCATATCTAGACATACCAAAAGAACCCTTTATCTTCTCAAAGTCCCTTGCCTAAATAAAACTCAGAAAGTAAAACTCCTATTCCCATATGAGTGTATTCTTTTAAGATATCTTATCTCTGGGTACACGGAAACCCTTAACCTTAATGTTTACTCCAAAAAACAAAATTATGTCACCAGCATTCAACCAGGCCCCCCCGTCGGCTGGGAGACCATTGGGTGCTGCAATACTGCCATCTTCTGTCCATTCTCTGCACAGCTCTCCACCCACTCTTATTCAACCTTCTCAATTTGAGCAATGTTAGTTCCTTATTTTAACTATTGTTTTCCAAATTTTTAATTTTTTTAATCTATTATTATCTAGTTAGACTAGAGTGTCCGTGACATCCATCCATGGGGATCCGGTTATAGTTATTCTATTAACCATGTGAAAGTGCCCAGGGACACCCCAAATATCAGTAGGAATATCACAAATAAGGGGCCAGATATCCCTAGCCTTGCCCAGGGAGGGAGAAATATCCCTCTAACTGGGCGAGGTTCCTTCATCAGGGGAGGCGGAGTTTGATTCCGCATCACCTGAGTCAGAAATGTCTTCATTTGGAATCGAATTTAAGCTGTTTAAATCAGCTCTGACTTCTGTCAGTGTTCTAGAAGGGATTGGGGCTGGAGTGCAATGTGTGAGGTGGTGCCAAGGTGCGCCTGATTTACCTTTGACCTGGACTGAGTGTGAAGTAACCTCCCTCACTTCGTACAGTCCAGTCCACCTGGGTTCTAGCCACTTTCTCTTGTGGACTTTCACCGCACCCAGTCACCAATTTTTACCTTCAGTAGTGCCGGATCTCCCGTCAGCTTCCCCATTGGACCTTGTGAATCTGTGTGGAGAGAGCTGCAGAAAGTTCCGTCAATTATCAGACATTACAATTTGTTGTACATCAAGGGCGGGCATATGACCTCCCTTCCTTGGTGAACCCAGCATGACTCCTCCAGCCATTGTCTCATGAGGAGAGAGATGGGTGCCTGCACCTGGAGAGGCTATCATGGCCAGCAACGCCAGGGGCAGGACTTTAACCCAAATCAACTTCAAACCTGCACATACATTTGATTGGCGCGTTCCACGAGACTTATGAGATTGTGGCCTGTACACTAACCCCATCATTAAACAACATCCATTAATCAGTTGACATTTACACATCCGACCCTATTGGTACATGGAGCGTTTGTCATTACACAATACACATTAATCAGTTGACATTTACACATCCGACCCTATTGGTACATGGAGCGTTTGTCATTAAACAACACACATGAGTTCGGTTTGCAGCCACTTAATGACCTATTTTGCATCCTCCCCTGCTGTTGGTATTGCCTCAACCCATTTAGAGAACCTGTCTACCATAACTAACAGGTACCTTTTTCCATTTGTCACATTGTCTTTCCCCATATCTGTGTGTGTTGGTGAGTGGTTCGTTCCCCAGGTCAGGTCTCCGTTTCAGTTCCTGTGCAGCTCTTTCTGCACAGGAGTGGGGTAGACCTTCAGCATTGAGTGCGTCTGCCATGTTTTTGTCAGTGTTGACAAATGTGATGTGTGATTGTGTGCATTTATTGTGGATTTTCGTTTTCCTTTCAGCGCTGAACGTGAATTCTTTGCTCATCAGATATGCTGCAACCCCATGGTGGGTGTGGATTTCCAATGGATGGCACATTATCATGTGGGCTGTTTTTCCAATAGCTTTTGCCACTGCAGCCACATACCTGGAGCATGTGATTTGTCCTTCTTCAATGTGGCCCAGTTTGGAGGAGTGATACATCAACACTCTTCTCTCCCCCTCTAGGTTCTGGAAAAGGATGGATGATGTAAATCCTTCTTTTTCAGAAACATCCAGATGGAACTTGTTTTTTTTTAGTCAGGTGCTGTTAGGGCTACTGCCACTTAGAGATCTGTTTTCAAGAGTGCAAAAGCCTTTGATGCTTCAGTAGTCCAGGTCAATGATGAGTGTAGGTTAGTGGTGAGCAGCTTCAGGGCCATGGGGCATATTCGTCAGCCATGCCCTGAAAAGGGGGAGGTGATTGCTGATTCGGGTCTGGATTGGGGTGACTGTATGCGGGTTGAAGGGCCGCACGTGGTTGATACATCATTGGCCTGACTCCCCCTTGGTCTAGGGGCGTATCCTCGTCCCCTTTTGGCCAGAAACTGGCTTTGGGCCGGGGTTATTGGGTGCGGACACTGTCGCACCATATGCCCAGCTTGTTTACAATTATGACAGCTTCCATAAGATCCAGAGTACCTCTGGGGCTGTCCCCATGTGGGTGAATAGTTTGATTGTGGTAGTGGGTAGTAGGGTTGTAGTGGTGGTTCCGACGAAGGGTATGGCTGAAACGGGTAGGCATACGGCAGTTGGAATGGCTGCTCCTGGGGTGGGTGTATAGGTGGTCCCTGCTGGGTGAAGATGGGTAGTTGTTGTTGCTGTATCATTCGGGAAACAGTTTTTTCAATGATTTGTGAGATTTCTTGTTGGTCTTCAGCCACCATCTGTTTCTTGGGTTTCTCTCCTTTCTGGGCCTCTTTCAATTGTAGTTTCAAAAGTTGTACCTGTAGGGACTGGATTTGTGTTTCAGCCCCTCCCTTATCCTTATTGTATTGGGTAATGTGGTGATGCACATGGGAGTTGAACTGAGCCTGGGGAATTGCCATTAACCCCACAGTGCCCCTGAGATGGGTTGGGGCCGATGGGGCTGCTGTGGTGGTAGGTGGGGCGTCATTATTGTTGGGCCTGCCCTCTTTGGTGTCAGTTGGTGCTCCAGTGACCACTCCCATCGTATCAGGTTTCCGGTAAGGGAGAGCTTTTCTAATTTCCTCAATTGCCCATAATCCTATTTTCATCTCAGCCTCTGCCTTCTCCCTCTGCTTTGTCCCTTCTTTTTTAAATAAGTGACTCTTATTCTTATCAACTTCACATTCTATCCCTTGCTTCACTGCTTCCTCCAATTCTTTCTCCATAATGAGGAGTTGCCCTTTTGATGGGGCGACTCCACTAAGGAAGCCTGCTTGAATCCATCTCAGCCTCACTTCCTCCCAAATCTTTTTAACGGGTTTGTAGTGTAATTTCCCGCCTGCTCTGTCTTTCATTCTCTGATCTAAATATTCGTTGAATTTGTGTTTGGGGACGATAGTCGTGGTCATTTTGTCGTTAAGCTATGTCTGGGTCTATTATTATCTTTGTATACTTTAGCCCGTCACTGATCGAAACCAGCGATGTATTTTTCTTCCCCTAACCTCCCCCAGTCTCGTGTCCGACTCGCGTGGACAAAGGATTTTATTGCCGTGTATTCGATGAATTATTTTCGTTTTCCAACAATATTTCAGCTTTATCTCTTTGAAACAATATGCGAATATATTCACGCGCTCCTGTTATAATTGGAATGACAGTTTTAGGTACTTATAATAAAAAATATTATTGCTTTTCGCTAATTTAATTAATTAAATACTTTGGCAAAATATTTCAGAAGTTTCCTTTGGGGACAATATACTAGTAATTCAGGCGCTCCTGGTATAATTGGAATGGCAATTATAAGATATATAATTCGAAAGATATTATTTCTATTAACTTTTCCGATTAATTTGAACTTTTTCCGATTAATTAAATACTTTGCCAAAACATTTCAGAAATTTCCTTTGGGGACAATATACTAGTAATTCACGCGCTTCTATAATAATTTTCAAATTGATTCTAACCCTTAGGGATTTATCAACAGTAGGAGAGGGAAAAATCCGGTCAACTCATCAGCAGAAAATAGTTGCTTCACAGCAATATATACACATCGACACGGCGGTCACTTTAGCACAGCCTCAACTTAGCATATGGCTAGTTAGTAGCAATTGGTCTCGTGGAACGTTCAATCCCCCACATTGCGACAACACAACTTACACATACAATTACAACACACCTTACACATGCAATATCACATTAGATTCCTCACGTAACACCTAGCTAAGTATAGCTACTGCACGACTATTTGAATCGTATTATATTCACATTAGATTTCTCACGTAACACCTAGCTAAATATAGCTACTGCACGACTATTTGAATCGTATTATATTAATTATGGATTCTTCACGGTACCCCTATCTGATCGACTGTCAAATATGGCCCGACTGTGTGAATCGTTATATATTTTTATTTTTATTTTTTATGGGTCTTCACGGTAACACTTAGCTGATTTGCCAAATCTAACTACTGCCCGGCTATATGGATCCCATCTTTTAATTGTGGATTCTTCACGGTAACCCCTATCTGATCGACTGTCAAATATGGCCCGACTATGTGAATCGTTATAAAGCTTATCCTTCACTGTACACCTACTCGATCAGCATACCGCGTAGTGCCAGACTATGTGAATAAGTCGTTGACCTATTAATACTTAGATATCTGTACACAATGCCTTAAATTCTAAACAATTCCACATAAATTTAGCAACAATTCACACTCACCACAGTACTCCTGATCATTGAATTTAGATATTGGCTATAATACAATATACAGATTTTGGTTAAACGGGCATCTGCTCACCTCTTTAGTTTCGAGCTCTCTGATCAGTTTCCTGTGTGGGTTGAATCGCGATTCTCCCTCAAAGGTCACCTCTCCTCTGGAATCTTTCTCCCTCTCGTCTCCTGTCCGATGAATTTTCTATTGGGCCGAATACAAATGTGTTTTGACCATCCTCTGCTTCCAAGTTTGTTAGTAAAACGTTTACTGTTGACAGGAGAACAAGAGGAGACAATAGGACGAGGTGGATAATTTTATAATAAGGCCGTTTAATCACATGTAAAGATATCTTAGTAAAATCTTGCAGCAAGGCTCTTTCTGTCTGACTCCTAGTGAATCGTCCGGGAAAGAGGCCAGTTTCCAGAATTGTACAGTACTATATAGACAACAAGCAAAGTAGGTAGATCTGCGAGTCCGGCCTTCCGATTGGTCGATCTGGGTCTTGGGTAGTCCTGATCAGGCCTGGTGTCCACGTTCCATTGGTTCCTGAGATACCCTCTTTGTCCTGAGGTCCAACAATGGGTTGGGTGTGTCTGTGTGATTGTCATGGGGGAGGGGAGTTGTGGGTGTCGTGTATATGTCTAATGAGTCCAGCATATGTCCAAGAGAAAGAGGGGGTGTGTATGTTGTGTCAACTATAGCTAATGTTGAGAAGTTGTTAAAACAAGTTACCAATATCTAATACAATTTCTTACACTTTCCACTCGTAACCTTCCCCTTACGACAGCTTCTCGCAAGTTGACTCCGCGGTTCATTGGTCTGTTCCGTGTCTCTCAGGTCGTCAATCCTGTCGCTGTGCGACTGCTTCTTCCGCGACATCTTCGTCGCGTCCACCCTGTCTTCCATGTCTCCTGTGTCAAGCCTTTTCTTCGCGCTCCCGTTCGTCTTCCTCCCCCCCCCCCCGTCCTTGTCGAGGGCGCACCTATTTACAAGGTACGGAAGATCATGGACATGCGTTCTCGGGGACGTGGTCACCAGTACTTAGTGGATTGGGAGGGTTACGGTCCTGAGGAGAGGAGTTGGGTTCCATCTCGGGACGTGCTGGACCGTTCGTTGATTGATGATTTCCTCCGTTGCCGCCAGGGTTCCTCCTCGAGTGCGCCAGGAGGCGCTCGGTGAGTGGGGGGGTACTGTCATGTTTTGTCATTGATTATCATGTCTTGTCCCTGTGCTTCCCTTCTATTCGTTTCCCTCTGCTGGTCTTATTAGGTTCTTTCCCTCTTTCTATCCCTCTCTCTCCCCCTCCCTCTCTCCCTCTCTCGCTCTCTCTCTCTATCGTTCCGTTCCTGCTCCCAGCTGTTCCTCATTCTCCTAACTACCTCATTTACTCTTTCACACCTGTCCCCTATTTTGCCCTCTGATTAGAGTCCCTATTTCTCCCTCTGTTTTCCGCTTCTGTCCTTGTCGGATCCTTGTTTGATGTTTGCTGTTCTGTGTCCTTGTTCCGCCCTGTCGTGTTTTTGCCTTCTTCAGATGCTGCGTGTGAGTAGGTGTCTATGTCAGCTACGACCTGTGTCTTCCCGAAGCGACCTGCAGTCAGTGGTCACGTCTCCAGTCGTTCCTCTCTACTGACGAGAGGATTTCAGTTTTCCTGTTTTGTATTTACCTAAGATAGATCCAGGAGTATCGTTTTTGTTTAAGACTGGAATAAAGACTCTGTTTCTGTTAAGTCGCTTTTGGGTCCTCATTCACCAGCATAACAAGGAGGAAAGCATGGCCAGCCGTAGAGAAATGCTTATTGAAATTCTCGATTATCGTGGATTTATCGGTGGTGACAGTGTTTTCTAGCCTCAGTGCAGTGGGCAGCTGGAAGGAGGTGCTCTTATTCTCCATGGACTTTACAGTGTCTATTGGACTTTACAGTGTCCCAGAACTACTTGCAGTTATTGCTGCAAGATGTAAATTTCTGTTTCTGTATTAGTTCCTGACTTCCCTGAACAGTTGCATATCGCGGGGACTATTCAATATCCTTCCAGGATACCCGGGCCAGGTCGATTAGAAAGGCCTGTTCGCAGAAGTGTTTTAGGGAGCGTTTGACAGTGATGAGGGGTGGTCGTTTGACCGCGGACCCGTAACGGATGCAGGCAATGAGGCAGTGATTGCTGAGATCCTGATTGAAAACAGCAGAGGTGTATATTTGGAGGGCAAGTTGGTCAGGATAATATCTATAGGGGTGCCCATGTTGACGGATTTAAGGTTGTACCTGGTGGGTTCCCTGACAATTTGTGTGAGATTGAGGGCATCTAGCTTAGATTGTAGTTAAGTTTGTTGGAGTTCGTTAGAGTTACCAGCCTCAGAAATTGCAGCCCAAGTCAAATCAAGAAAAACGCTGGAATGAGTAGGTTTGTCCAAACTCTTGACTGGTACTGTATATCTGTACTCTATTCTACTGTATTGTAGTCAATGCCACTATGACATTGTGTGATGTAATATTTATATATTTCTTAATTCCATTCGTTTTACTTTTAGATTTGTGTGTGTTGTTGTGAATTTCTTTTAGATAATATTGCATTGTTGGTGCTAGGAACACGAGTGTCACGCCCTGACCATAGAGAGCCATTGTTTCTCTATGGTGTAGTAGGTCAGGGCGTGACTAGGGGGTGTTCTAGTTTTTTTATTTCTATGTTGTGTTCTAGTTTATATTTTCTATGTTGGTGTTTTGTATGATTCCCAATTAGAGGCAGCTGGTAATCGTTGTCTCCAATTGGGGATCATATTTAAGTTGCTATTTTTCCCACCTGTGTTTTGTGGGATATTGTTTTGTGTTTGTGCACGTGCACCACGTAGTCACGTTTAGTTGTTCGTTTATTGATATATTTAGTTTTGTTTAAGTTTCTCTTTGAATTAAATATGTGGAACTCAACATCCGCTGCGCCTTGGTCCTGTTCTTACGACAGCTGTGACTACAAGCATTACGCTACACCCACCATAAAATCTACTAAATATGTGTATGTGACCAATGAAATTTGATTTGAATGACAAATACAAAAAACAGAAATACCTTATTTACATAAGTATTCAGACCCTTTGCTATGAGACTCTGTGCATTGGCAAGACAGAACAGCTGCCTCTGCTAAGGCAAGGGGTGGCGGTATGTGTCTATTTGTCAATAACAGCTGGTGTGCAAAATCAAATATTAAGGAAGTCTCAAGATTTTGCTCGCCTGAGGTAGAGTATCTCATGATAAGCTGTAGACTACACTATTTACCAAGAGTTTTCATCAATATTTTTAATAGCTATCTATTAACCACCACAAACCGAAGCTGGCACTAAGACCACACTCAGCGAACTGTTATAAAGCCATAAGCAAACAAGAAAATGCTCATCCAGAGGCGGCGCTCCTAGTGGCCGGGGACTTTAATGCAGGGAAACTTAAATCCGTTTTACCTAATTGTGCAACCAGAGGGAAAAAACTCTAGACCACCTTTACTCCACACACAGAGACACGTACAAAGCTCTCCCTTGCCCTCCATTTGGCAAATCTGACCATAATTATATCCTACTGATTCCTGCTTACAATAAAAACTAAAGCAGGAAGTACCAGTGACTCGCTTAATATGGAAGTGGTCAGATGACGCAGATGCTACGCTACAGGACTGTTTTGCTAGCACAGACTGGAATATGTTACGGGACTCATCCGATGGCATTGAGGAGTATGCCACATCAGTCACAGGCTTCATCAAAAAGTGCATCGATGAAGTTGTTCCCACGGTGACAGTACGTACGTATCTCAACCAGAAGCTTTGGATTAAAGGCAACATCTGCACTGAGCTAAAGGGTAGAGCTGCTGCTTTCAAGGAGCCGGACTCAAACCCGGACGCTTATAAGAAATCTTGCTATGCCCTCAGACAATCCATCCAACAGGCAAAGCGTAAATACAGGACTAAGATCGAATCGTACTACACCGGCTCTGACTCTCGTCGGATGTGGCAGGGCTTGCAATCTGTTAAGGACTACAAAGAGAAGCCCAGACGCGAGCTGCTGAGTGACACAAGCCTACCAGACGAGCTAAACGACTTCTGTGCGTGCTTCGAGGCAAGCAACACTGCAACATGCATGAGAGCACCAGCTGTCCGGACGACTGTGTGATCACGCTCTCCGTAGCTGTTGTGAGTAAGACCTTTAAACAGGTCAACATTTACAAGGCCGCAGGGCCAGACGGATTACCAGGACGCATACTCCGAGCATGCGCTGACCAACTGGCGAGTGTCTTCACTGACATTTTCAACCTGTCCCTGACTGAGTCTGTAATACCTACATGTTTCAAGCAGACCACCATAGTCCCTGTGCCCAAGAACACCAAGGTAACCTGCCTAAATGACTACTGACCCGTTGCCATGAAGTGCTTTGAAAGCCTGGCCATGGCTCACATCAAAACCATCATCCCAGAAACTCTAGACCCGCTCCAATTTGAATACCGCCCCAACAGATCCACAGATGGCGCAATCTCTATTGCACTCAACACTGCCCTTTCCCACCTGGTCAAAAGGAACACCTACGTGAGAATGCTGTTCATTGACTTTTATTATGACGCGTCGACTATTTCTCTCTATACCATTTGTATTTCCTATACCTTTGACTATTGGATGTTCTTATAGGCACTTTAGTATTGCCAATGTAACAGTATAACTTCCATCCCTTTCCTCGCCGCTACCTGGGCTCGAACCAGGAACACATCGACAATCTCGGGAGTTGATAGGCTTGAAGTCATAAACAGCGCTGTGCTTCAAGCATTGCTAAGAGCTGCTGGCAAACGCAGTGCTGTTTGAATGAATGCTTACGAACCTGCTCCTGCCTACCACCGCTCAGTCAGACTGCTCTATCAAATATCAAATCATAGACTTAATTATCATATAATAACACACAGAAATACGAGCCTTTGGTCATTAATATGGTAAAATCCAGAAACTATCATTTTGAAAACAAAACGTTTATTCTTCCAGTGAAATACTGAACCGTTCTGTATTTTATAGAACGGGTGGCAATCCTAAGTCTAAATATTCCTGTTACATTGCACAACCTTCAATGTTATGTCATAATTATGTAAAATTCTGGCAAATTAGTTCACAGTTCGCAACGAGCCACGTAGCCCAAACTGTTGCATATACCCTGACTCTGCGTGCACAGAACGCAAGAGAAGTGACACAATTTCTCTAGTTAATAGAGAATATTGCCTGCTAACATGAATTTCCTGCTAACATGAATTTCTTTTAACTAAATATGCAGGTTTAAAAATATATACTTCTGTGCATTGATATTAAGAAAGGCATTGATGTTTATGGTTAGGTACATTTTTCATGAATGCGCTTTTGTTAAATCATCACCCATTTGGCGAAGTTGAAGTAGGCTGTGATTCAATGATAAATTAACAGGCACCGCATTGATTATATGCAACGCAGGACAAGCTAGTTAACCTAGTAATATCATCAACCATGTGTAGTTAACTTGTGATTATGTGAAGATTAATTGTTTTTTTAAGATAAGTTTAATGCTAGCTAGCAACAAGCTCGAGCCTCCCGGGTGGCACAGTGGTCTAAGGCACTGCATCGCAGTGCTAGCTGTGCCACCAGAGATTATTTTGTCCCAGTGTCGTCCGGGTTAGGGAGGGTTTGGCCGGCAGGGATATCCTTGTCTCATCGCGCACTAGTGACTCCTGTGGCGGGCCGGGCGCAGTGTACGCTGACCAGGTCGCCAGGTGTACGGTGTTTCCTCCGACACATTGGTGCGGCTGGCTTCCGGGTTGGATGTGCATTGTGTCAAGAAGCAGTGCGGCTTGGTTGGGTTGTGTTTCGGAGGACGCATGCCGATTAATGCCATGCCGATTAATTAGCTCTCGACCCACGCCTCTCCTGAGTCCGTACGGGAGTTGCAGCGATGAGACAAGACTGTAACTACAACCAATTGGATACCACGAAATTGGGGAGAAAAAAGTAAAAAAATAAATATACTTACCTTGGCTCCTTGTAGCCACAAGGTCCTTTTGACGCTGCGCGCGCGTAACAAGTGGTCAGCCTGCCACGCAGTTTCCTCGTGGATTGCAATGTAATCGTCCATAATCGGCATCCAAAAAGGCCAATTACCGTTTGAAAACTTGAAACATAGAAAACGGAACATAGACAACCCACCCCAACTCACGCCCTGACCATACTAAAACAAAGAAATAACTAAAGAACTAGGGTCAGAACGTGACAATGGCTCACATCAACATCATCATCCCAGAAACCGATTAATTAGTTGACCTCTAGTCCAAACCCACCAAGAAAGTCATGAAGAGGGCACGGCCTATTCCCCCTCACGAGACTGAAAAGATTTGGCATTGGTCCTCAGATCTGTAAAAAGTTCTACAGCTGCACCATCGAGAGCATCCTGACTTGTTGCATCGTCGCCTGGTATGGCAACTGCTCTGCCTCCGACCGCAATCCTGTACAGAGGGTAGTGCGTACGGCCCAGTACATCCTTGGGGGCTAAGCTTCCTGCCATGGAGGAGTGTCTTGTAGACACGGCGCTGCTTTCAGGGCTTGGAGGGGTCGTCTTCTCCTGCATTTTGGTCTGTGGAGAGGCTTCTTTTGTCTCTCTTTTTCTCTCTCCTCTCCCTCTCTCTCCGCCACTATCTTTCTGCCTCTCTCTCTCTCATTCTCTCTCTCTCTCTCTCTTTCTCTCCCTCCCTCTGCCCGCCTCTCTCTCTCTCCCTCTGTCTTTATCTCTCTCTATTTCTTTCTCTCTCTATTTCTTTCAATTAAGGGGCTTTATTGGCATGGGAAACATATGTTTACATTGCCAAAGCAAGTGAAATGGATAAACAAAAGAAAAATAAACAATTGAAAGTGAACAGTAAATATTACACTCACACAAGTTCCAAAAGAATAAAGACATTTAAACTATATACAGTGCTGTAGCAATGTGCAAGTGGTTGAAGTACAAAAGGGAAAATAACTTAATATTGGTTGTATTTACAATGGTGTTTGTTCTTCACTGGTTCCCCCCCAACCCCTCTTTTATGCTGCTGCTACTCTCTGTTTATCTTATATGCATAGTCACTTTAACTATACATCCATGTACATACTACCTCAATTGGGCCGACCAACCAGTGCTCCCGCACATTGGCTAACCGGGCTATCTGCATGGTGTCCCGCCACCCGCCACCCACCACCCGCCAACCCCTCTTTTACGCTACTGCTACTCTCTATTCATCACATATGCATAGTCACTTTAACGATACCTACATGTACATACTACCTCAATAAGCCTGACTAACAGGTGTCTGTATATAGCCTTGCTACTCTTTTTTCAAATGTATTTTTACTGTTTTATTGCTTTCCTTACCTACATACACACACACATACCTTTTTCACACTATTGGTTAGAGCCTGTAAGTAAGCATTTCACTGTAAGATCTGCACCTGTTGTATTCGACGCACGTGACAAATAAACTTTGATTTGATTTTCTTGTTGAAACAGGTTCCAAATATTGCTGTTATGATGGCACACTGTGGTATTTCACTGTGGTATTTTGTTTTCAAATTCTTTGTGGTTCTGTGTAATCTGAAGGATATTTGTGTCTCTAATATGGTCATACATTTGGCATGAGGTAAGTGCAGCTCAGTTTCCACCTCATTTTGTGGGCAGTGTGCACATAGCCTGTCTTCTCTTGAGAGCCAGGTCTGCCTACGGCGGCCTTTCTCAATAGCAAGGCTATGCTCACTGAGTCTGTACATAGTCAAAGATTTTTAGTACCAAATAGCATTCTAGTTTGCTCAGTTTTTTTGTAAATTCTTTCCAATGTGTCAAGTAATTGTCTTTTTGTTTTCTCATGATTTGGTTGGGTCTAGTTGTGCTGCTGTCCTGGAGCTCTGTGGAGTCTGTTTGTGTTTGTGTACAGAGCACCAGAACTAGCTTGCTTAGGGGACTCTTCTCCAGGTTCATCTCTCTGTAGGTGATGGCTTTGTTATGGAATGTTTGGGAATCGCTTCCTTTAGGTGGTTGTAGAATTTATCATCTCTTTTATGGATTTTGATAATTAGCGGGTATTGGCCTAATTTTGCTCTGCATGCATTATTTGGTGTTTTACCTTGTACACAGAGGATATTTTTGCAGAATTATGCATGCAGAGTCTCAATTTGGTGTTTTTCCCATTTTGTGAATTCTTGGTTGGTGAGCGGTCCCCAGACCTCACAACCATAAAGGGCAATGGGTTCTATAACTGATTCAAGTATTTTTTAGCAAGATCCTAATTGGTATGTCAAATATTTTGTTCCTTCTTGCCTTGTCTCTCAGATTGTTCACAGTTTTGTGGAAGTTACCTGTGGCGCTGATGTTTAGGCCAAGGTACGTATAGTTTTTTATGTGCTTTAGGGCAACGGTGTCGAGATGGAATTTGTATTCGTGGTCCTGGGAACTGGACCTTTTTTGGAACACCATTATTTTTGTCTTACTGAGATTTACTGTCAGGGCCCAGGTCTGACAGAATCTGTGCAGAAGATCTAGGTGCTGCTGTAGGTCCTCCTTGGTTGGGGACAGAAGCACCAGATCATCATCAACCAGTGTCCAGTGTTTTTTTAGTTTTTATTTTACTTGCTGTGTTGTACTCACTTCGCCTCCATGGCCTTTTTATATTTTTATTTATTTATACATATATCTGTTTGCCTTCACCTCCCTTATCTCACCTCACTTGCTCACATTGTATATAGACTTATTTGTTTTCACTGTATTATTGACTATATGTTTGTTTTTACTCCATGTGTAACTATGTGTTGTTGTATGTGTCGAACTGCTTTGCTTTATCTTGGCCAGGTCGCAATTGTAAATGAGAACGTGTTTGCCTACCTGGTTAAATAAAGGTTAAATAAGATAAAAATAAAAAATCATCAGCAAACAGTAGACGTTTGACTTCAGGTTCTAGTAGGATGAGGCAGGGTGCTGCAGACTGTGCTAGTGCCCGCGCCAATTCATTGATTTACATGTTGAAAAGGGTGGAGCTTTTACTGCATCCCTGTCTCACCCCACAGCCCTGTGGAAAGAAATGTGTGTTTTTTGCCCATTTTAACCGCACACTTGTTGTTTGTGTACATGGATTTTATAATGTTGTATGTTTTTCCCCCAACACCACTTTCCATCAATTTGTATAGCAGGCCCTCGTGCCAAATTTAGCCTAAAGCTTTTTTGTAATCAACAATGCATGAGAAGACTTTGCCTTTGTTTTGGTTTGTTTGTTAATTAGGATGTTCAGAGTGAAAACGTGGTCTGTCGTACGGTAATTTGGTAAATAGCCAATTTGACATTTGCTCAGTATATTGTTTTCACTGAGGAAATGTACGAGTCTGCTGTTAATGATAATGCAGAGGATTTTCGCAAGGTTGCTGTTGACACATATCCCACGGTAGTTATTTTGTGGATTGTGGTGATCAGTCCTTGGTTCCAAATATTGTGAAATGTGCCAGAGCCCAATCTTTCTCTGCCTCTCTCTCTGCCTCTCTCTCTACCTCTCTCTCTCTGTCTCTCTCTCTCTACCTCTCTCTCTTTGCCTCTCTCTCTCTGCCCCTCTCTCTCTCTCTGCCTCTCTCTCTACCTCTCTCTCTTTGCCTCTCTCTCTCTGCCCCTCTCTCTCTCTGCCTCTCTCTCTACCTCTCTCTCTCTGTCTCTCTCTCTCTACCTCTCTCTCTTTGCCTCTCTCTCTCTGCCCCTCTCTCTCTCTCTGCCCCTCTCTCTCTCTCTGCCTCTCTCCCTATCTCTCTCTGCCCCTCTCTCTCTCTGCCCCTCTCTCTCTCTCTGCCTCTCTCCCTATCTCTCTCTGCCCCTCTCTCTCTCTGCCTCTCTCTTTGCCTCTCTCTCTATCTCTCTCTCTGCCTCTCTCTCTCTCTACCCCTCTCTCTCTCTGCCTCTCTCTGCCTCTCTCCCTATCTCTCTCTGCCTCTCTCCCTCTCTCTCTCTGCCTCTCAAATTCAAATTCAAATTCAAATTCAAGCTGCTTTATTGGCATGAAAAACATTGTGTCAATATTGCCAAAGCAACAATGTATACAATATACATTGTAATAAAATTATAAACAATGACAAATAATAATATAGAATGGCAGTAAATAATAATACAAAATGAAATATAAAAATAGTAGCAATAAAATGGTAACAGTCAATAATCGAATGTAATGTAATAAAAAAATGAAACTATAACTAACTTATAACTAAATAACGGTCAACTTCACCATTACATCGGTACTACAACTACTATCATCATTACCAGTAATACCACCACCACCATCATTAAACTGCTATCATTACCATTACCACCCATACCACTACTACCACCACCACCATCATTAAACTGCTATCATTACCATTACCACCCATACCACTACTATTTGGAATGATAAACAACAATAATAATAGTAATAACAATAACATTAATAACAATAATAGTAATAATAAGTAAGTTACTGCTTACTATGCAGATTTTATTATTCAGTGTCTCTCAGGCTATGGCAGGCAAATACATATTTGGCTGCAAGAGGAGCCATTGCTCCTTCGCCCATGAGTATTTTTAGTTTTCCTCTGGGTTTAATAAGTTAAAATTTGGAATAAATGTAGACATTTCTGTGAATAATGAATCTCTTGGTGAGGAATATTTATCACAGTAAAGGAGAAAGTGCATCTCTGTTTCTACCTCCCCTGTCGTGCAGTGACCACATACACGCTCCTCTTTGGGTAGCCATGTCTTTTTATGTCTGCCGGTTTCCATTGCCAATCGGTGGTCACTCAGCCTGTACTTGGTAAGGATCGGTCTCTGCTTCGTATCTCTGACAGAGTAGAGATATTCAGCCAATTCATACTCTCTGTCTCTCACTCTCTCTCAATTCAATTCAAACGGCTTCATTGGCATTGGATTTTTTTTAAAACATATGTCAAATGGATAATAAACAAAGGTGAAATAAACATTCTCTCTCTCTCTACCTGTGTCAGACTATAGGCCAATCAATGGTTGCCACTGACAGAGTTTTTCATAGACCTCTGCAGCCTACTTCTGACAGACAGAGTTATAAGACGTCATGGGAGATGGAGGCATCAAAGGCGGTAAAACCCTCGGGATTATCATGTAATGTTGTTCTGTGTGACTGCTGCACCTTTTTGAGTCCAGTGTGATTGTTAAATACAAAAACCATGTCACACAGAAAATATGACTATACACTTAACCCAGCTTTTTTTCTGCAATATTTATATATTTTGAAATGAAACAACACTCAGGAAAATTAAAATTGAATTTTTTGACATTTTAGTTGATCATTATTATTATTTTTTTCTTCGCGATAGCTGAACAACCATATGTTTGCTCCTCCTGTCTAGAATCACACGTCCCTCCAGCCGTCTTCCTAGCCCTCCTGTGGTACTTACAGAACAGAGGAAGCTAGATGGAGAGCTCCCATCACGCCCCTCCAGCCGTCTTCCTAGCCCTCCTGTGGTACTTACAGAACAGAGGAAGCTAGATGGAGAGCTCCCATCACGTCCCTCCAGCCGTCTTCCTAGCCCTCCTGTGGTACTTACAGAACAGAAGAAGCTAGATGGAGAGCTCCCATCACGTCCTTCCAGCCGTCTTCCTAGCCCTCCTGTGGTACTTACAGAACAGAGGAAGCTAGATGGAGAGTTCCCATCATGCCCCTCCAGCCGTCTTCCTAGCCCTCCTGTGGTACTTACAGAACAGAGGAAGCTAGATGGAGAGCTCCCATCACGTCCCTCCAGCCGTCTTCCTAGCCCTCCTGTGGTACTTACAGAACAGAGGAAGTGTAACGGATGTGAAATGGCTAGCTAGTTAGCGGGTACGCGCTAGTAGCATTTCAATCAGTTACGTCACTTGCTCTGAGACTTCAAGTAGGGTTGCCCCTTGCTCTGCAAGGGCCGCGGCCTTTGTGGAGCGATGGGTAACGATCCTTTGTGGGCTACCGTTGTTGATGTGTGCAGAAGGTCCCTGGTTCGCGCCCGGGTCGGGGCGAGGGGACGACGTAAAAGTTATACTGTTACAGAAGCTACATGGAGAGCTCCCATCACGTCCCTCCAGCCGTCTTCCTAGCCCTCCTGTGGTACTTACAAAACAGAGGAAGCTAGATGGAGAGCTCCCATCACGTCCCTCCAACCGTCTTCCTAGCCCTCCTGTGGTACTTACAGAACAGAGGAAGCTAGACGGAGAGCTCCCATCACGTCCCTTCAGCCGTCTTCCTAGCCCTCCTGTGGTACTTACAAAACAGAGGAAGCTAGACGGAGAGCTCCCATCACGTCCCTCCAGCCGTCTTCCTAGCCCTCCTGTGGTACTTACAGAACAGAGGAAGCTAGATGGAGAGCTCCCATCACGTCCCTTCAGCCGTCTTCCTAGCCCTCCTGTGGTACTTACAAAACAGAGGAAGCTAGATGGAGAGCTCCCGAGTGGCACGGCAGTCTAAGGCACTGCATCGCAGTACTAGAGGTGTCACTACAGACCCTGGTTTGATTCCAGGCTGTATTACAACTGGTTGAGATTGGGAGTCTCATAGGGCGGTGCACAATTGGCCCAGCATCGTCCGGGTTTGGCCAGAGTAGGCCGCCATTGTAAATAAGAATTTGTTTTTAACTGACTTGCCTAGTTAAATAAAGGTTAAATAAAAAATTGACTGTGTCTTAAATTACACTCTATTCCCTACATAGTGCACTACTTTTGACCAGAGCCTTATGGGACCTGTATGGTTAAAAGTAGTCCACTATATAGGAAGTAGGGTTCCATTTGGGACACAAACATAGCGCTGCCTGAATGCATTATTAAAGCCTGGCCTTTTGTGTTGTCATCCCTATAAATGGACTGTTATGCTGCTACGGCCCTCTAACTGGGTGACCCTGTTTAGCCTTCAGGTTTATGTACACTGCTGCTGCTGTGGAACAGGGCTAAAGAGGGAGGGAGGGAGGGAGGGAGGGAGGGAGGGAGGGAGGGAGGGAAAGACAGGGGGTGGAAAAAGAGGGAGGGCAGGAAAGGTCTGAATCTGTGTGAGTGGGGGGTCTGGTCAGAGAGAGGGGGAGAGCTAGTCTGCGGATAGAATGAGGGATGAAGCGAGGGAAAGAGAGAGAGGAAGGATGGGGGTCACTGCGAGTGTGTACGTGGTTGGTGGGGGTGTCGTTGGCAGTTGCCAGTGCCCTCCTGACCTGTTGGGGAATGGGTGCTACTCTCACTATGCGTGTTTTTACACATTTGCCGATCCGCTGATGCAGCAGCTCAAATAATCCACTGTGTAAGCTCCTTATCTGGAGTACAATTTTGTGGAGAAAAAAAAGCCTAGATTATTCCCTATACGCTTAGGGCTGCCCCCACAATCTTATTGCAGAGTAGGGGAGCTTAATAGTTGACCTTGATGAAAAATACGTTCATTTCAAATAAGGAAAACACTTTGCACATCGATTTTACAATCAGTAGATGCGATGTAAAGCACAGTTGCAGGATTTACACAGCAAAAAGAAATGTGGTAAAATAAATGTTCATGCCTATTACACATGTATATCGCATTTGTTACTAAATATAAAAATAAAGAAGATAGTATTCAACATTGACAGTATAAGAGGCCGATATTGCTATTGTAGCGATCCACGTGTCTCAATCGTTGCCCCACTGAAGCAGCTACTGTCTAGACTACACATCCCAGCCTACATCGCGAGGAAAATAGAACGCTTTTGACGTTATTCTGACGCAATGCATTCCTTTCAGTTATGGGTAATGTAGTTAATAGACAAGCCACTTCACGGTTTTGAGTAATTGGTTATTATTGTAAGAAAACTACAAATCCCATACACCTGCAGGAATATTGCGGAACGGTAGCTGTCTGTGTTGAGGCAGTCACGTGTAAATAGTGTTCGTTGAGTCTTATTCCTTTCGTTCTTGACTGTAGGGAGAGTGGTCTGTCTGTGCATTTCCCTTATCGTTAGGTGTTTGCTTCATGTTGTGAGCTATCCTTTCATTTTAAATTCACCATTTCACCGAAGAATGAGTGATAACGATGATATCGAAGTCGATAGTGACGTGAGTAAATGTATTTTTCGTTACTTTGCTAGCTTGTTGACTAGGTAGCGAGCCATTAAAACGCCTAGTATTTATGAACCCGTGGCTGCTAGCTAGTTGCTAACTACCTAGCTAGTTGGCTAGTACAGTAACTGGTAGTGAGCTAACGTTATCCACAAGAACACCAACAGCTCATAAAAGGTTAGCTAGCTCAGCTAGTAGCAAGCAGTGCTGACTCGGAAATGGATTATGTTCACTTACCAGCTAGCTACAGATATTCTTTGCATTAGGTTTGCTGCAATTATGGGGGTAAAATTGATTGCTAACTAAGTTAGCTAGATCACGCTACATGGAATTGTGGCTACAATCGTACTTTTCTGTTCTGTTTCTTTTTACAGGAAGACTCACCGAGATATCACAATGTGGTGCGTAATGTTAAATATATCCAAATTATTGGAATTCTATCAAATGTATTGAAATTATGCCGTGATCATATCTGGCAAAAAAAAAACATGTTCCTTCTGCTAGCTAACGCTAGATGATACACATTGGCCATTCCCGGTAAGCTTAGCAAGTGATGGTGGGAATGGATACTGTGGCGGAATAAAAGGGTTTCCTGCATTTAGTGAGTGAGAATAAATCAACCAACCTTGTTGTTAACTAGCATGCAAACCTAGCCACATACTCCCCCCGAATATACCATTGCACACTACACACACGGAGGATGTAACTAGTAGCCAGAATGTAAGGAGGTAGCTGAAAGATGGGGGTTTGGACAGGAGTCAGCAATTTGTCCTATGGCAACTATGATTTTACTTTTACATAATGCCTGCGATATATCCATCAAGCCGATGTTTTTGCTTTCGCACATATCATCTTATCCATGTGTTGAAGGATATGTTCATCCCACACGCGGCTAGGAGTTGGAGACACGGAATTTATGCTATATTTAGAATAAATCCAATCCTGAAAAACACGCCAGCAAGCCGAAGCATAGGTACAAAAAAATACTAACCAGCTTCTCCTAGGCATACTGTTCACGACCAGATGCGCTTTTGCCAAATATACTTCTAGGTCATCTGTTTAATCATGAAGTGGCAATTAAATCGCAAATGCGATGCTTTTGAAATGGGAATTTACTAGCTGGCTAGTGACAATAGTATCTGTTTAGTTAATAAATGAATGCATCTTCAAGTAAGGAAAGGTGAAGTCACGGAGCCACTGTTTGTTTATAGGGGTTCAGAGTGAAAATTATATCAAATCGTATTTGTCACATGCTTCTTAAACGACAGGTGTAGACTAACAGTGAAATGGTTACTTACAGGCCGGTCCTAACAATTCAGAGTTAAAGATAAAACAAAAAGTATAACTGTGTAACAATAACATGGCTATATACAGAGAGTACCAGTACCAAGGCGATGTACTATGTAATTGAGGTAGCTATGTACATATAAGTTTACATTTACATGTCATTTAGCAGACGCTCTTATCCAGAGCGACTTACAAATTGGAAAGTTCATACATATTCATCCTTGTCCCCCCGTGGGAATTGAACCCTGGTCCCCCCGTGGGAATTGAACCCACAACCCTGGCGTTGCAAGCGCCATGCTCTACCAACTGAGCCACACGGGACCGTAAGTAGAGTTAAATTGACTAGGCAACAGGATAGATAATAGACAGTAGCAGCAGAGTATGTGGTGAGTGTCTATGGCGTCAGTATGGGTCTGTGTGTTGGGGTGTCGGTGCAAGAGCTTGCTAAATAGTTAATCAAATGGTTACACAATCTTGTTTAGCAGTCTTATGGCTTGGGGGTAGAAGCTGTTTAGGGTCCTGTTGGTTCCAGACATTGCGCTTGTACAGCTTGATGTGCGGTAGCAGAGAGAACAGTCTGGCTTGGGTGGCTGGAATCTTTGACCATTTTTTGGGGTCCTTCCTCTGACACTACCAGGTATAGAGGACCTGGATGGCAGGGAGCTCGGCCCCAGTGATGTAATGGGGCCTACTCACTACTAAGGTTGCACATGTTGGGGAATATTCAGAGATGGAAATTATCCATGGGAATTAATGCTTTGGTGCGTGCTTTGGTGTGTGTGTTCCCAAACAAGGACCAGTTGCGCTCTGAGGCGGCTGATGTTGGTGGGATTTGGAGGATGATGGAGGCAACAGGGGAAAGAGCCTCAGATCCACCAAGTCCCTTCCACCAGGTGGCTGATGAGATGTTGGCACGACTGTAATATTGCATCTCCATCCCAAAGCCCTTGCTTGGAAGTGTACTTAGCCAGACTGCCAAGAACCTTGCCCTTGTCCAGGCCAAGGTGTCGAGACACCGTAGTGATGACACCATAGGCCTTGGTCATCTCTGCACCAGACAGGATGCTCTTGCCAGCATACTTGGGGTCCAACATGTATGGGCTTCAGGCAGAAGTCTTCATGCTTTTTGATGTATTTCAGAACTGCTGTTCCCTCTGCTTGGAGCAATAGTGAAGTGGGCAGGGCAGTACGGATTTCTTCTCTTACATCTACAAGCAGAGTCTGAACATCAGACAGGATGGCATTGTCTCTCTCAATCCGTCCTATAGATTTCAGGCTGCTTACCACTCTCTCCCAAAATACATAATCCAGGAGAATCCTCTTGATGGGGCTGTCCATTTTGGCAGACTGTGATATGGCCATTTTTTTGGAGAGACTCCTTCCCCTCCGGGAGACAAACCCAATGGGTGTTGCTGGGCAGCTTCAATGCGGTGCTCTTATTCTTCTCACTTTGCTTGGTGAGGTAGATTGCTGCCTTAACTTGATGACCCTTCACATACCTAACCATTTCCTTGGCTCTCTTGTAGAGTGTATCCATTGTTTTCAGTACCATGTTGTCCTTGAGGAGCAGATTCAACGCATGAGCAGCACAGCCAATGGGTGTGATGTGAGGGTAGGACTCCTCCACTTTAGACCAAGCAGCCTTCATGTTCGCAGCACTGTCTGTCACCAGTGTAAATACGTTCTGTGGTTCTGTGGACATTGATGACTGCCTTCAGCTCATCTGCAATGTAGAGACCAATGTGTCTGTTGTCCCTTGTCCGTGCTCTCGTAGAATACTGGTTGAGGGGTGGAGATGATATAGGTTATTATTCCTTGCACACAAACATTCGACCACCCATCAGAGATGATTGCAATACAGTCTGCTTTCTCTATGAATTACTTGACCTTCACTTGAACTCTGCATCCAGCAAATTAGTAGATAAAGCATGTTGGTTGGAAGGGTGTATGCTGGGCGAAGAACTTTCAGAAATATCTTCTAATACACATTGCCTGTGAGCATCAGAGGTGAACCAGTTGCATACACCCCGCAAGCAAGACATTCATCAGCATTTCTCAGACTACGTTCCTCCATTGAGTCAATAAAACTTCTGATTCCAGGAGGGCCATGAGATGTTGCTATCGATAAGGTGTCTACTTCTATTCGAGGTGAACATGATGAATCAGAGGGACTTTTATCAGAGGTTGCTTGTTGTGAGCGCTGAGGGAACTTTATGCACTTGGCCAGATGATTCTGCATCTTTGTTGCATTCTTCACATATGATTTGGCACAGTATTTGTAAATGTACCCTGGTTTTCCTTCTACATTAGCTGCAGTGGAATGTCTCCACACTTCAGATAGTGCCCGTGGCATTTTCCTGTAAAAATGTGAAAAAATGAGTAAAAACCCAAATACAATGTACACATAGTTAATCAGTTTGATTGAACAACTCCTTTGTAAGATAAGTTTTAAAATGAAACATGTATGGAAACAGGTGAATTAACACTCCTCAGTTAGTTTTAGCTTGTTTGAGCCTGCTAACTAGCAAAAATTGTTAACAAGTTAGAAATGATTGAAACACACTTTGCTGAAAGGCTTCTATTTACTAGTTAACAGAGCATGTAGTCCTTGGCTCAGACTGTATGGTAGTGTGGGCTCAATAGCATCTCATTAGTGTGTAAGATCTTGAGAATCAGCTGTACATGTGATGGAAGAGTACACTGTGCATGCAGAGGGTTGCAATTCCATTGAATTGGGGATAGTTTAACCAAAATATGCCACAAGACCTAGAATTGCCTTGTGTATCCCACAAAAAAGATTCACTGTTATAAGCTAACATTTTGGATGAATTTAAGCAACAATTCCCAGGAATAACTTCCCAGAAAATGTATCAGCGTGTCTCCGACCCTTTGCAACCCCACTCACCACCCTATATAGCGCCTTGCGGTTGGATGCCTTGCAGTTGTCGTACCAAGCGGTGATGCAGCCAGTCAAGATGCTTTCAATGGTGCAGCTGTAGTATAACTTTTTGAGGATCTGAGGGCCCATCCCAAGTCTTTTCAGCCTCCTGAGGGGAAAAAGGCTGTTGTGCCATCTTCACAACTGTGTGTGTGTGTGTGGACCATGTTAATTCCTTAGTGATGTGGACACTGAGGAACTTGAAGCTCTCGATCTGCTCCACTACAGCCCCATCGATGTGGAAGCGTAGCTGTGAAACCTATTTGTTCTCAGATGTTCTTTTTTTCTTGACATAGCAATATATTCTGTAGTAAAAAATAAATAAATAATTTGGCACACAAACTAGAGGCCATGGGTAACTGGGTCTAAAAGAATGGCACAGATTGGCCTATAGGTGGCTCTGTTATAAAGCAGTCTTACTTAAACCCTCATATCCGTCGCCCTGTTTGATTTAGAGACTTAACTTTGTATGTAGGTGTCTTTCCTCATGCTGAACAAATTCCAGCATGTGGACCCATAAGGTCTGTCAGGATAGATTTTCCTCCGTCTCGGTCATTTTTGAAAAATATATTTTTGTGAATTATACGTACACGCCAAATTCACAATAGTCCCTAGAGAGTTTGAGAAGATAACGCTGAAGCATTCAAACATGTCCTCACTATACCAGTAGATGCACATATTCAAAAACAAAAGTGTCATACTTAAAAAATCTCATGAACCATAGGTCCAAATGACACCAAATTTAGAATATGGGCCCATGGTACATGTCTTAAATTAGTTTGAGCCCAAAGGATTGGTCAAAAGATGGCTGATTTTTACATGTCTATTTAAACTACTGTAAATCCACTCCACAGTGGCCTATCAATTTAAAGCTTGTCATCGTCATCATGGACGTCCCTAAGATGATCTGCGATAGTCTTCTCCTCATGAACCCTACGCCAGATTCACCCCATATTTTTGTATTTAGACACCTTCAATCAGTCTTTAATGGCCGCACTGTACCAATAGATGCATGTTAGCACATATGCTAACGCTAAAAATAATGTAAATTTTTTTATGTGAAATTGACTGCAGATTTGCTATATAGCCTCTAATAAATATGATATTGATTAGCTGCTTTGTTCAAAGTAACACTGAAAATATTTCACTAATCTTAACATAAACCATTAGTCAAATTGACCTCCGAATTGGTATGCTATATAAACTCAATACGTTAATGACTTTAAGAATGAATTACCTGCTGCATTCTAAGATGACCAACTTACAGCATTAAACTTCACTTGCGTCATCCTTGTGGTATTGAGAGAAAAACATGGTAATGCGGTCACTGATTGAACATACAGGAAGATGGTGCTTGTTTTCTTATCCAACTGATCTTGTCCTTTTCATCATCTTCTGAACCCCGTTCATTGCTGCACAGGTCACTGTGTACTTACTGGACAGGTCACTGTGTACTTACTGGACAGGTCACTGTGTACTTACTGGACAGGTCACTGTGTACTTACTGGACAGGTCACTGTACTTACTGGACAGGTCACTGTGTACTTACTGGGCTGCTGGCAGGCTGAATGAATGACGTAGCATGCCGGTGAAGAAAACGCGCGTGCTGGTGGCAGGGACATACTTTTGCATTACAGCACATAATGTTTTTCCCCTGTCAGCTAGGTCAGTGTTTATCAAACTGATTCGCATGGACTCAACACATAGTGAACACTGATAATATAGGCAGGGCTTTTATGTCATATTTTTTCAATTTACAAATAGTACAAATTACAATAGGATATTCCAAAAACAAATATGTACCATGGTTGACCATTTTTGGATAAGGATTGGACTATGAGAACAATTAGACTGTCTTTTGCACATCTCACTTTCAAGTAACCTACAAAATAATCTTTGTTGTCGACGATTCCAATCGATTCCTCATATAACTCTGTTTTAATGCATCTCAAACGTGAGATGTGATGTGACCCATATCTGAGATATATATTTTTGAGTTTTTACATAGTTAACCCAAACATACTGGCTCCTGTAAGACAATAGCTTCCACTGGGGCCCACCTAGTCCCCGAGGAACATGTTTATAAAGTGGAACACACACTGATAAGGATGAGACCTCTCATAACAGGGCATAGTGTTCGGACACTGTGTGTATCAGCACCAGAAGTATCTAGCTGTGCAGGGACACTTCATTCTGAGTGTCAGAATGACACGTTGGAAGTGCAGTCTGCTGTCTCTCAATGCAACTCAGTTCTGAAGACTTTCAGCACAATGCAGGGGTGCCACTGGTTTAGTTGGAGGACAGTTCCTCTGCTATACTACTGTACTCTAGTCTACTTCACTATTAATTTGTCCCACATGGCACCCTATTCCCTGTATAGTGCACTACTTTGGCCAGAGTCCTATGGACCCTCATCAAAAGTAGTGCACTACAAAGGGAAAAAGTGTGCAATTTGGGATTCAAACACTTACTCCACTCAGCAACAATTGGAGGTGTTCTTCCGTTTTCGTAATTGGTTGCTGAACGACCTATGGCAACCTCCTTCCCCTTCACGCCGTGTGATTTGAGATGCTTAATATCAAAGATGTTTATAGTCACGCCACACCCTTACTGTACCCATGTGACCTGTCACTATAAAAGGCGGTGTGGCGTTGTATTTTCTTCACTCTCACGTTTTGTTTTTTTACATTGAGATTGCTATTAATCCCTTTCAGATTACTTTCTTACGGAATTACGATTCTTCAACGACTCGAATTGGTGCAGTTAGTAGTAGATTTTTTAAAATCAAATCCATTCACGTTATTGTGCCTGACCATATTAGCTAACTTTTTGTTTTTTTGGTCGGGCATTTCCATCCTTGTGTGTTGTACCTGTTGCTTGTTGACCCGTGGTGTCATGCCAGTCCCTGCTTGACTGCCACACCAGCCCTTTGATCCAGCGTTACCACTCCCTCGCTTGTAGTTTTGCTGTGATCACGGAGCTCAGCGACGCTGTAGGCTTCCGGTCCTCGCTTGACCGAGTCCACCAACCCCCGAGACTGACAGTTCATGCTTGATTGTGCCATTCAGATGACTTCATGTAGGCGGGAGTTCGAGCCCGGACCTTGATTCATATTTAGGCGGGAGTCTCGACCCAGAAGCACGACGGGTCGGAGCCAACGGTAAGTAACTTTCTCTCGGAGCATCCGAAGCCGATACCGAAGGGCAATCGACGCATACACCAAGACACACTGAACAAAAAGCTACCGTTGTCTTCGAGCACAGCCCTTTCCCTCCTTGGTAATTGATACAATTCAGGTAGCCAGGGCATCTTCTTCGTGAAGCCTGTATTTCTACGTGGAATGTGTTCAGGAAGTTGCGTGTCAGCGATTCTGCATGGTCATCCTTCTCTGCCCAATTCCTGATATTTTGACTTTCCTCCAGGAGGTTATGGCTGCAGGGAATACCTCGAGCTACATTGAACGTTTTATGGCAGCCATCTCTATGGGTCATGATCAGTTTGCGGCTACATAACCAGGGACACATCCTCCAGTATCATAATTCATGAAAGGTACCGGCAGGCTACGGCTCCCCTAAAGCTCCTTCTGTACCCTCATGGGAGTTAGATGTTGTTCTATGATCACTGATAAGCCCACCATTTGAGGCCCTGCCTTCACTTGAGCTATTTGAGCTCTGTCAATACCAAGCCTGTTTGAAGAATTACGTTCCATCCTTCATGCCTCAGTTTAGCAGAAGATGGCTCTAAGGCATTGCTTCGGCCATATCCAGCATTCTCTCCTAAGGTGCTTTCATCATCACACGCTAACCAGCCCTTAATCGTAGCTGTATTTCGTCGCTCCTTACAGGAGAGTCGTGAGTTGCGTACACTTTGCCGTGTTAGACGTCGTGGCAGCACACGCCACCAGAGGGGCCTTCCTGGACTCGGTGCTGCTGAAAGTTGGACAAGACCCATGTCTTTTTTAGGACGTACGTTTCTGTTACATGGCACTTTCTCTCGACCCAGATAAGTGAGCACACTGTGAGAACCTTGTTCATACTTACTTATCAACCGTCAGTGACATGGATGTTCTATACGAAAGCCTTCCACTCTTGGTGTGCTATTGCACCCATTTGAAGCCACCCAGCTTTCAGCTTGCTTGTCTATACGGTTGTGTACGACAGTTGAAATTCTCTGTTACCCTATTGGGTAATTCTATTCTCTTGCATCCTGCGGTGGATACAAGGACGTCCCAGGGACTCATCTGGATTAAGTTAAAAGGCGAGTTATCCCGCTCGGTTTCCTGAAATACCTTTTTTTTTTTGTTACAGCCTCTCCCGTCTTTCGTTTGGTGACCCCCGTTAGAGACCTTTGAGTTACGGATGTAACCTTGGTTCTTTTGAGTAATGGGTCGCCAAGCTTTCATTTGGTTCCTCCACATCCGTGGGGTTTTGCGCTATATCATAAACAGTATGTCACGCCAGTCTTTTTAAAAGTGACAGGTCACATGGGTACCGTAAGGGTGTGGCGTGACTGTAAACATCATTTTTGATATTAAGCATCTCAATCACATTGTGTGAAGGGAAAGGAGGTTCCCATGGGTCATTTGGCGACCCCCCCCCCCCACCCACCCCGTTACTCTACTCAGAGAACCAAGGTTACATCCTTCACCTAACGTTTTGTCATCTTGATGTTCAGATGTATGAATAGAATGCGAGTGATAGGTCTAACTAAGCCATGGAGAAGCATGGTATCGGTTGTATGAACAGATGGTGTGATATTGTGCGCTAAAGTAACTGGAGATGAAGGCCTGGTGACACAGAAGGCCTGGTGACACAGAATGCTCTTCCCTCTTATTTGGAAATTACACGACAGACATCAACATCAAAGACACTGCTGAGTTGTTAAATAAGCCTATACAGTCCCATACACTGAGTGGACAAAACATTAGGAACACCTTCCTAATATTGAGTTGCACCTCCTTTTGCCCTCAGAACAGCCTTAATCCGATAGGCCGGGCTGTTTTGCCCATCCCTTACTTAGATGATGTATTTTCAGGTAGAGATACCTCGCCAAGCAACTTTTCTCTATCCCTCTCGATCGCATCTTCTCGCTTTTCTCCGTATCTGCCCCCACACAGACCGGCCAAGTAGGCCTGCAACGGATTATGGGCATTGTAGTTAATTACCTTGTTTTCTGTGCTAAACTATGTAGAGTGTTGGCCTGTTGGAAACTACAACTTCCTGCTACGCCGCACAGTTTGGGTTTGATCTGTTTTATCTCTAGAGAAACTGCACGTTGATATCACAGAACTAAATAAATAAACAAGATGGAATTAAATTAATCTAACTGACATCAGTAAATTAGTTGTGAACACAGCTGTAGAGCCTCACTACATGTCCCTGACCCTAGGACAGCTGCTGTTTCCCCAGGGTTAGTCCCAGACTCTAGGACAGCTGTAGAGCTTCACATGTCCCAGACTCTAGGACAGCTGCTGTTTCCCCCAGGGTTAGTCCCAGACTCTAGGACAGCTGTAGAGCCTCACTACATGTCCCTGACCCTAGGACATTTGCTGTGTCCCCCAGGGTTAGTCCCAGACCCTAGGACAGCTGTAGAGCCTCACTACATGTCCCTGACCCTAGGACATTTGCTGTTTCCCCAGGGTTAGTCCCTGACCCTAGGACAGCTGCTGTTTCCCAGGGTTAGTCCCAGACTCTAGGACAGCTGTAGAGCCTCACTACATGTCCCTGACCCTAGGACATTTGCTGTGTCCCCCAGGGTTAGTCCCAGACCCTAGGACAGCTGTAGAGCCTCACTACATGTCCCTGACCCTAGGACATTTGCTGTTTCCCCAGGGTTAGTCCCTGACCCTAGGACAGCTGCCGTTTCCCAGGGTTAGTCCCTGACCCTAGGACACCTGCCGTTTCCCAGGGTTAGTCCCAGACTCTAGGACAGCTGCTGTTTCCCAGGGTTAGTCCCAAACTCTACGACAGCTGTAGAGCCTCACATGTCCCAGACTCTAGGACAGCTGTAGAGCCTCACATGTCCCAGACTCTAGGACAGCTGTAGAGCCTCACATGTCCCAGACTCTAGGACAGCTGTAGAGCCTCACATGTCCCAGACTCTAGGACAGCTGCTGTTTCCCCAGGGTTAGTCCCTGACCCTAGGACAGCTGCTGTTTCCCCAGGGTTAGTCCCAGACTCTAGGACAGCTGCTGTTTCCCTAGGGTTAGTCCCAGACTCTAGGACAGCTGCTTTTTCCCCAGGGTTAGTCCCAGACTCTTCATGCATTCCTCTAATAACTTGTCATGGAGAAACTTGGTGGTGATTTCATGGGGTTTCCTATCCTAATGTTACTTTCACACAGGCCTGGCCAAACCCTGTAGACAAGTTGGAACCAAAACACACCCACTGCATCTGACAATATATACACTAGATGATTGACAGGGCACTGTTTTGAAGCCAACCTGCCTCCATCTTGGCACTCCCCCACCATTCTGAAAAATGTTTTGGAAGCTATAGAAATGCATTTATTATTTGGTTTGTAGGGTTGTTCTTTATTTGTACTATTTTCTGCATTGTAGAATAATAGTGAAGACAAACTATGAAATAACACACATGGAATCAAAATATATTTTAGATTCTTTAAAGTAGCCACCCTTTGCCTTGATGACAGCTTTGCACACTCTTGGCATTATCTCAACCAGCTTCATGAGGTAGTTACCTGGAATGCATTTCAATTTACAGGATTGCGGTGGTTAAAAGTTAATTTGTGGAAGTTCTTTCCTTAATGCGTTTGAGCCAACAGTTGTGTTGTGACAAGTTAGGGGTGGTATACAGAAGGTAATTCTATTTGGTAAAATACCAAGTCCATATTATAGCAAGAACAGCTCAAATAATCAAAGAGAAACGACAGTCCATTACTTTGACTGACCTTCATGTCTTAATCTGAAAAATGTCAACTTTTAAAGTTTCATTAAGTGCAGTTGCAAAAACCATAGAGCGCTATGATGAAACTGGCTCTCATGAGGACTGCCACAGGAAAGGAAGACCCAGAGTTACCTCTGCTGCAGAGGATAAATTCATTTAACTGCACGTCAGAAATTGTAGCCCAAGTAAATGCTTCAGAGTTCAAGTAACAGACGTCTCAACATCAACTGTTCAGAGGAGACTGTGTGAATCAGACATTCATGGTCAAATTGCTGCCAGGAAACCACTACTAAAGGACACCAATAAGAAGAGGAGACTTGCCTGATTGACATAGTGTAGAATTCCATTCATTCCTATGGAGGATTGCTCCTTCTGGGGAGTGCCAGTATGACCAGCCTCTCTCTGGCCAATACGCAGCGTCAGAAATCCAGGGTTTATATACAGTACATAATTGGTTATGAGTCAGAGTCGAGGACCTTTGGGAGCTACTGTTGCTTGGCCTGAAACACGTTTGCTGCAGGTGACTGGCTGCTCTTGGCCTAGTCCTATCTTGTAAATATCTCAAGGCTGTTTTACAGTGGAAGGAAATGGCTTCTTTTATGCACATTCAACTTTGAGTCCTGACGGAGTGGGTTTGACAGGCCCGACGGAGCGGGTTTGACAGGCCCGACGGAGCGGGTTTGACAGGCCCGACGGAGCGGGTTTGACAGGCCCGACGGAGCGGGTTTGACAGGCCCGACGGAGCGGGTTTGACAGGCCCGACGGAGCGGGTTTGACAGGCCTGATAATCACTCATACTGCACTATCTATTTGGTGGCTGAAGCCTGTCAAACCTCTAATATTGTTCAGTCTGGTGTGTACAGAGACATGGACTAACTATGGCTGTGTCCCAAATGGCTCCCTATTGGTCCTGGTCTAAAGTAGTGTACTACATGGGGAATAGAAGCATTTGAGAAACTAGCAATGTGTGTTGGGTAGATGAGGCCCTGTCAGCAGTATGGTGTGGCTGAGGAAGGGCTGTCTCTGTGTTGGGTAGATGAGGCCCTGGCAGCAGTATGGTGTGACTGAGGAAGGGCTGTCTCTGTGTTGGGTAGATGAGGCCCTGGCAGCAGTATGGTGTGACTGAGGAAGGGCTGTCTCTGTGTGGGGTAGATGAGGACCTGGCAGCAGTATGGTGTGACTGAGGAAGGGCTGTCTCTGTGTTGGGTAGATGAGGCCCTGGCAGCAGTATGGTGTGACTGAGGAAGGGCTGTCTCTGTGTGGGGTAGATGAGGACCTGGCAGCAGTATGGTGTGGCTGAGGAAGGGCTGTCTCTGTGTTGGGTAGATGAGGACCTGGCTGAGGAAGGGCTGTCTCTGTGTTGGGTAGATGAGGACCTGGCAGCAGTATGGTGTGACTGAGGAAGGGCTGTCTCTGTGTTGGGTAGATGATCCCCACAAGATGTCTGTTCTGTGTGTATTCTATAGAGACTAAAGGTGATCCTCACTAGACAGCAGATCATAGGGATAATTATGAGGTTTGTGTTCAGAACAACAGGCTATATATAGCCTTACGCCTAAACCACAAAATATGCCTACTGTTAGGCCTTAACAAACATTTTATGAAATGGTCCGTAACAAATACAATAGGCCTTTACAATACATAACAAAAACAGATATTCTGAAGACACATTTCACTGTATGAGAACACACCAACATCAGTAAATTCATCTATACAGATGCATCCCCCATGATACAGTGCCAAATAACAAATCCTCAAATTGTTAAATACCAGTCCTAACACAGAACATAACTCTGAATAATTTGTCAGTCAGTCCTAGTTGTCAGGTGTAGGCGAATTAGAAACTGTAACACTAAAACACAATGTCACCATTTTACCCCTCACCCACCCTCTCATCTCATCGGAATGGGTTTAGTGTCTTTCTCCACCCTGGGGTCAGTTCTAGACAACCCTGTAGAACACAGCTGTACTGGGGTCAGTTCTAGTCAACCCTGTAGAACACAGCTGTGCTGGGGTCAGTTCTAGTCAACCCTGTAGAACACAGCTGTACTGGGGTCAGTTCTAGACAACCCTGTAGAACACAGCTGTACTGGGGTCAGTTCTAGTCAACCCTGAAAAACACAGCTGTACTGGGGTCAGTTCTAGTCAACCCTGTAGAACACAGCTGTACTGGGGTCAGTTCTAGTCAACCCTGTAGAACACAGCTGTACTGGGGTCAGTTCTAGTCAACCCTGTAGAACACAGCTGTACTGGGGTCCGTTCTAGTCAACCCTGAAGAGCACAGCTGTACTGGGGTCAGTTCTAGTCAACCCTGTAGAACACAGCTGTGCTGGGGTCAGTTCTAGACAACCCTGTAGAACACAGCTGTACTGGGGTCAGTTCTAGTCGCTAGTGGGGTGGGGTGGTGCCAGTGTTACTATACCAGTTGTAGAAATAAACAAAACCATAGAAATGAATGTAGAATTGAATCATAAATGAATATTCAAGATCTATGGTGGCAGTCAGTTTCCTCCGTGAACAACTCCTTAGTTGAACAACTCCCAGCACTTAGTTGCCAACTCACTGCCTGCCCATTCTGGGACGGACCCCACACACACGACTCTGAACTGGTGCAGGTAGGGATTCATGGGGACAGCTGAAGCTTGGTGTGTATCCGGTCCCCCTGTCAGTCCTAACTAGAGGTCGACCGATTTTATGATTTTTCAACGCTGATACTGATTATTGGAGGACCAAAAAAAGCTGATACTGATTAATAGGCAGATTAAAAAAAAAAAAAAAAATAATAAAAAAATAATAATAATAATAATAATAATAATAATAATAAAAAAATAAAATAAAATAAAAAGTAAAAAATATATATATACATGTATTTATTTTTTAAATGTATACTTTTTTTTAATGTATGTGTAATAATGACAATTATAACAATACGGAATGAACACTTATTTTAACTTAATATAATACATCAATAAAATCAATTTAGTCTAAAATAAATAATGAAACATGTTCAATTTGGTTTAAATAATGCAAAAACAGTGTTGGAGAAGAAAGTAAAAGTGCAATATGTTCCATGTAAGAAAGCTAAAGTTTAAGTGCCTTGCAAAGAACATGAGAACATGTGAAGCTGGTGGTTCCTTTTAACATGAGTCTTCAATATTCCCAGGTAAGAAGTTTTAGGTTGTAGTTATTACAGGACTATTTCTCTCTCTACCATTTTGTATTTCATATACCTTTGACTATTGGATGTTCTAATAGGTACTTTAGTATTGCCAGCCTAATCTCGGGAGTTGATAGGCTTGAAGTCATAAACAGCGCAATGCTTGAAGCACAGCGAAGAGCTCCTGGAAAATGCAGGAAAGTGTTTGAATGAATGCTTACGAGCCTGCTGCTGCGTACCACCGCTCAGACTGCTCTATCAAATCAGAGACTTAATTATAATATAATAACACACAGAAATACGAGCCTTAGGTCATTAATATGGTCAAATCCGGAAACGATAATTTCGAGAAAAAAACGCTCATTCTTTCAGTGAAATACGGAACCGTTACGTATTTTATCTAACAGGTGGCATCCATAAGTCTAAATATTGCTGTTACATTGTACAACCTTCAATGTTATGTCATAATTATGTACAATTCTGGCAAATTAACTACGGTCTTTGTTAGGAAGAAATGGTCTTCACACAGTTCACAATGAGCCAGGCGGCCCAAACTGCTGCATATACCCCGACTCTGCTTGCACAGAACGCAAGAGAAGTGACACATTTTCCCTAGTTAAAATAAATTCATGTTAGCAGGAAATATTAACTAAATATGCAGGTTTTAAAAATATATACTTGTGTATTGATTTTAAGAAAGGCGTTGATGTTTATGGTTAGGTACACATTGGTGCAATGACAGTGCTTTTTTCACGAATGCGAAATTCAGGCACTGCATCGATTATATGCAACCCAGGACAAGCTAGATAAACTAGTAATATCATCAACCATGTGTAGTTAACTAGTGATTATGTTAAGATTGATTGTTTTTTATAAGATAAGTTTAATGCTAGCTAGCACCTTACCTTGGCTCCTTGCTGCACTTGCGTAACAGGTAGTCAGCCTGCAACGTAGTCTCCTCGTGGAGTGCAATGTAGTCGGCCATAATCGGTGTCCAAAAATACAGATTACCGATTTGTTATGAGAACTTGAAATCGACCCTAATTAATCGGCCATTCCGATTAATCGGTCGACCTCTAGTCCTAACCTCCCTGGACAACCCCCCCCCCCCCCTTTGACTCTCTCTCATTGCAGGCAGACAAACGAGCACACCACAATGCACTGGAGCGCAAGCGTCGGGATCACATCAAAGACAGCTTTCACAGCCTGCGGGACTCGGTGCCCGCCTTGCAAGGGGAAAAGGTTGGTAGAGAGGTAAAAACCCGACGCTTTTAGGGAGACGGGATCCTTTTGGGGAGGGAAGGCTTGTTTTTGTGTGCGTTCAGAGCAATGTATTTAGAGTTGGGACACCTTTTTAGAATTTGGAGTGTTGTAATTCTAGACATTCCGTTACATAGCATTGTTGAAATATTCCTCATGTAACGTTAATGGGGTTCTAACATGGCTGCCATAGAATGTTGTAGTGTCATGTAAATGCATCATCATTTTCCTTCTGGACATTCTATTCCTCATGTAATGCATTGTCTTACATCAGGTGGCGTCACTCCTACGCGACGCTCGTCCCCCAACAGGGACCAGTGCAGGCGGAATCGTCGCGCTATCTGACGTAAGACTGCCATGTAATGTTGATGGAAATCATCATAATGCAGAAACCTCAATGTCCCCACTCTCTAAATGCATGGCTCTCTGTGTGTCAAGGAATTATCATTCTGAGGATTGTTCAAATGCAATATGGGTAAACAAAGTGAATGGAATTGCAATGTGTTATGATATCTTATATGTTGAGATATGTAGGTTTGTGTTGCTGTAATTAATATTTGTAAATAATAACACAAATATAGCTACTTCCTTCAGTGTATACAATACATAGCTAGTTATGACATGGAAGGGAGAGGAGTGAGAGTGATGGAGAGGAGTGAGAGTGTTGGAGAGGAGGGAGAGTGATGGAGAGGAGGGAGAGTGATGGAGAGGAGGGAGAGTGATGGAGAGGAGGGAGAGTGATGGAGAGGAGGGAGAGTGATGGAGAGGAGGGAGAGTGATGGAGAGGAGGGAGAGTGATGGAGAGGAGGGAGAGTGATGGAGAGGAGGGAGAGTGATGGAGAGGAGGGAGAGTGATGGAGAGGAGGGAGAGTGATGGAGAGGAGGGAGAGTGATGGAGAGGAGGGAGAGTGATGGAGAGGAGGGAGAGTGAGGGAGAGTGATGGAGAGGAGGGAGAGTGATGGAGAGGAGGGAGAGTGATGGAGAGGAGGGAGAGTGATGGAGAGGAGGGAGAGTGATGGAGAGGAGGGAGAGTGATGGAGAGGAGGGAGAGTGATGGAGAGGAGGGAGAGTGATGGAGAGGAGGGAGAGTGATGGAGAGGAGGGAGAGTGATGGAGAGGAGGGAGAGTGATGGAGAGGAGGGAGAGTGATGGAGAGGAGGGAGAGTGATGGAGAGGAGGGAGAGTGAGGGAGAGTGAGGGAGAGTGAGGGAGAGTGAGGGAGAGTGAGGGAGAGTGAGGGAGAGTGATGGAGAGGAGGGAGAGTGATGGAGAGGAGGGAGAGTGATGGAGAGGAGGGAGAGTGATGGAGAGGAGGGAGAGTGATGGAGAGGAGGGAGAGTGATGGAGAGTGATGGAGAGGAGGGAGAGTGATGGAGAGTGATGGAGAGTGATGGAGAGTGAGGGAGAGTGATGGAGAGGAGGGAGAGTGATGGAGAGGAGGGAGAGTGATGGAGAGGAGAAAAGATGTTCTAAACAGACACACTGAGACACAGGCTAGCGGCAGGAAGTTATGACTAAATCTTTTGCTGCTTCCTGTTTTGACATTGAGGGCATCGGAGCACGCCCAACACCCCAGGCTATGGTTAGGCACAGCACCCTGTTTACTTTCCAAACCAAACAGCCCCCCCCCCCCCCCCCCAGTCATCACTTACTCGGGGGGGGGGGGGGGGGGGGGGGGGCTGTTTGGTTTGGAAAGTAAACAGGGTGCTGTGCCTAACCATAGCCTGGGGTGTTGGGCGTTAAAGGAGGGGGGGTGGAATGGAACCGTTAAAGGAGACGCGCAGATGTTTTCTGAAGACCTCAGTGTGCAGAGATAGCAGGTTAGGTTGGTGTGCAGAGATAGCAGGTTAGGTTGGTGTGCAGAGATAGCAGGTTAGGTTGGTGTGCAGAGATAGCAGGTTAGGTTGGTGTGCAACAACAAATCGATGCCAAACTGAAGAGCCAATCATTTCAGCCTTTTGTTGATGCAGAGACGGAAGATGAAGCGAGACATCTCACTGGCTCTTTTTTTTCTGGTTCATCTAGTCACTGAACTAACCAAACCCAGCTGTTACCTGGTTCATCTAGTCACTGAACTAACCAGACCCAGCTGTTACCTGGTTCATCTAGTCACTGAACTAACCAGACCCAGCTGTTACCTGGTTCATCTAGTCACTGAACTAACCAGACCCAGCTGTTACCTGGTTCATCTAGTCACTGAACTAACCAGACCCAGCTGTTACCTGGTTCATCTAGTCACTGAACTAACCAGACCCAGCTGTTACCTGGTTCATCTAGTCACTGAACTAACCAGACCCAGCTGTTACCTGGTTCATCTAGTCACTGAACTAACCAGACCCAGCTGTTACCTGGTTCATCTAGTCACTGAACTAACCAGACCCAGCTGTTACCTGGTTCATCTAGTCACTGAACTAACCAGACCCAGCTGTTACCTGGTTCATCTAGTCACTGAACTAACCAGACCCAGCTGTTACCTGGTTCATCTAGTCACTGAACTAACCAGACCCAGCTGTTACCTGGTTCATCTAGTCACTGAACTAACCAGACCCAGCTGTTACCTGGTTCATCTAGTCACTGAACTAACCAGACCCAGCTGTTACCTGGTTCATCTACAGTCACTGAACTAACCAGACCCAGCTGTTACCTGGTTCATCTAGTCACTGAACTAACCAGACCCAGCTGTTACCTGGTTCATCTAGTCACTGAACTAACCAGACCCAGCTGTTACCTGGTTCATCTAGTCACTGAACTAACCAGACCCAGCTGTTACCTGGTTCATCTACAGTCACTGAACTAACCAGACCCAGCTGTTACCTGGTTCATCTACAGTCACTGAACTAACCAGACCCAGCTGTTACCTGGTTCATCTAGTCACTGAACTAACCAGACCCAGCTGTTACCTGGTTCATCTAGTCACTGAACTAACCAGACCCAGCTGTTACCTGGTTCATCTACAGTCACTGAAGTAATCAGACCAGACCCAGCTGCTATTGCATTGGTGCCTATGGGAGAACCACTCCTTAAGTGGACTGGAACTGTGACCATTTATTTCCAATTGGTACTTGGCCCGAGTAAGACCACGTCATTTATCCACCATCTTTGGTTGTTGTCTGTGAGCAGGAAGTTGCTCATGGGTTTGTGGAGTTGTCTGGTGTTCTCGTAGACTTCATCATTGCTAAGGTTGTAATGAGAGTAAAGGCTTTGTGTAGTTCTGACTGACTGGGAGAAGCTGGATCAAGGCTTTGTGTGGTTCTGACTGACTGGGAGAAGCTGGATCAAGACTTTGTGTGGTTCTGACTGACTGGGAGAAGCTGGATCAAGGCTTTGTGTGGTTCTGACTGACTGGGAGAAGCTGGATCAAGACTTTGTGTGGTTCTGACTGACTGGGAGAAGCTGGATCAAGGCTTTGTGTGGTTCTGACTGACTGGGAGAAGCTGGATCAAGACTTTGTGTGGTTCTGACTGACTGGGAGAAGCTGGATCAAGACTTTGTCCCAAATGTCTCCCTATATAGTGCACTTCTTAGTGCTCTGGTCATAACTCTAAATGAGTTCACTATGAGAATAGGTTGCCATTTGTGACACAGCCTTTGCATTGCTGTGCTATGAGAAGCTGGATCAAGTCCATATTCCATGCTGATGCCGTCTGTCGTGTCCCTGCCGTCTGTCGTGTCCCTGCCGTCTGTCGTGTCCCTGCCGTCTGTCGTGTCCCTGCCGTCTGTCGTGTCCCCGCCGTCTGTCGTGTCCCCGCCGTCTGTCGTGTCCCCGACGATGCCGTCTGTCGTGTCCCTGCCGTCTGTCGTGTCCCTGCCGTCTGTCGTGTCCCTGCCGTCTGTCGTGTCCCCGACGATGCCGTCTGTCGTGTCCCCGACGATGCCGTCTGTCGTGTCCCCGACGATGCCGTCTGTCGTGTCCCCGACGATGCCGTCTGTCGTGTCCCCGACGATGCCGTCTGTCGTGTCCCCGACGATGCCGTCTGTCGTGTCCCCGACGATGCCGTCTGTCGTGTCCCCGACGATGCCGTCTGTCGTGTCCCCGACGTCTGTCGTGTCCCCGACGTCTGTCGTGTCCCTGCCGATGCCGTCTGTCGTGTCCCTGCCGTCTGTCGTGTCCCTGACGATGCCGTCTGTCGTGTCCCTGCCGTCTGTGTGTCCCTGCCGATGCCGTCTGTCGTGTCCCTGCCGATGCCGTCTGTCGTGTCCCTGACGATGCCATCTGTGTGTCCCAGCTCTAAGTTGGGCTCGTCACACAGGCTTACATATGTGACAGGCTTACATTTTTACAAACTAAAATTAGGGAAATCTATTTTGATCTGCATAGGCACTTGATCAGTCTCTGTCCCTCGTCTCGAAGCCTGGTTCGTCATAGAAACATACTATTGAATGTGTATGTGACAGACAGAGAAACGGTCAAATTATGGAAATGTAAACCATTTTTGGCTCACATTCAGCTTCACATTCGTGAGTCTTGTTCCAGCCAGGCTTATTATTTGCATAGTTCTGGATAATTCTGATTTAGTGTTCTCTCCTTTTCAGAAGTGTTAAAGGAAGGTTTTATTGATTTAAATGTCACGTTATCATCATCCTAGCAGCTTCATTCACTGCGTAGGCTCTGGTTGTTAGACTGCATTATAGTGGCCCGGGGGATGGTTTGGTAGTGTGGGCCTGGTTAAAACAGACAACACTGTGCCAGCATTGTGAGAGAGAAGCCATAGAATTATATGTAGGGTGTCTGAACTCAGTATTCAGTCTGGTTTAACCAGGCTAGTGTTAACAGCAGTAGTATTACAGTAGCTGTGTGGGAGGGGTTAGTCGGTGTATTACAGTAGCTGTGTGGGAGGGGTTAGTCGGTGTATTACAGTAGCTGTGTGGGAGGGGTTAGTCGGTGTATTACGGTAGCTGTGTGGGAGGGGTTAGTCGGTGTATTACGGTAGCTGTGTGGGAGGGGTTAGTCGGTGTATTGCGGTAGCTGTGTGGGAGGGGTTAGTCGGTGTATTACGGTAGCTGTGTGGGGGGGGTTAGTCGGTGTATTACGGTAGCTGTGTGGGAGGGGTTAGTCGGTGTATTACGGTAGCTGTGTGGGAGGGGTTAGTCGGTGTATTACGGTAGCTGTGTGGGAGGGGTTAGTCGGTGTATTACGGTAGCTGTGTGGGAGGGGTTAGTCGGTGTATTACGGTAGCTGTGTGGGAGGGGTTAGTCGGTGCATTACGGTAGCTGTGTGGGAGGGGTTAGTCGGTGCATTACGGTAGCTGTGTGGGAGGGGTTAGTCGGTGCATTACGGTAGCTGTGTGGGAGGGGTTAGTCGGTGCATTACGGTAGCTGTGTGGGAGGGGTTAGTCGGTGCATTACGGTAGCTGTGTGGGAGGGGTTAGTCGGTGCATTACGGTAGCTGTGTGGGAGGGGTTAGTCGGTGCATTACGGTAGCTGTGTGGGAGGGGTTAGTCTGATGTCACTGCAACCCTTGCCTCGTGTCAAATTAGTTTTTCCTTTGTTTCCAACAGCAATCTATCAAACAGGCGTCCCGAGCTCAGATCCTAGACAAAGCCACGGACTATATCCAGTACATGAGGAGGAAAAACCACACCCACCAGCAAGACATCGACGACCTGAAGAGGCAGAACGCTCTGCTGGAGCAGCAAGGTATGATGGAGAATCAACCGTACCTACGGACCATCTCTACATGTAGTATGATGGAGAATCTACCGTACCTACGGACCATCTCTACCTGTAGTATGATGGAGAATCTACCGTACCTACGGACCATCTCTACATGTAGTATGATGGAGAATCAACCGTACCTACGGACCATCTCTACATGTAGTATGATGGAGAACCAACCGTACCTACGGACCATCTCTACCTGTAGTATGATGGAGAATCAACCGTACCTACGGACCATCTCTACCTGTAGTATGATGGAGAATCTACCGTACCTACGGACCATCTCTACCTGTAGTATGATGGAGAATCTACCGTACCTACGGACCATCTCTACATGTAGTATGATGGAGAATCAACCGTACCTACGGACCATCTCTACCTGTAGTATGATGGAGAATCAACCGTACCTACGGACCATCTCTACCTGTAGTATGATGGAGAATCAACCGTACCTACGGACCATCTCTACATGTAGTATGATGGAGAATCAACCGTACCTACGGACCATCTCTACCTGTAGTATGATGGAGAATCAACCGTACCTACGGACCATCTCTACATGTAGTATGATGGAGAATCTACCGTACCTACGGACCATCTCTACCTGTAGTATGATGGAGAATCTACCGTACCTACGGACCATCTCTACATGTAGTATGATGGAGAATCAACCGTACCTACGGACCATCTCTACATGTAGTATGATGGAGAATCAACCGTACCTACGGACCATCTCTACCTGTAGTATGATGGAGAATCTACCGTACCTACGGACCATCTCTACATGTAGTATGATGGAGAATCAACCGTACCTACGGACCATCTCTACCTGTAGTATGATGGAGAATCAACCGTACCTACGGACCATCTCTACCTGTAGTATGATGGAGAATCTACCGTACCTACGGACCATCTCTACCTGTAGTATGATGGAGAATCAACCGTACCTACGGACCATCTCTACCTGTAGTATGATGGAGAATCAACCGTACCTACGGACCATCTCTACCTGTAGTATGATGGAGAATCAACCGTACCTACGGACCATCTCTACCTGTAGTATGATGGAGAATCAACCGTACCTACGGACCATCTCTACCTGTAGTATGATGGAGAATCAACCGTACCTACGGACCATCTCTACCTGTAGTATGATGGAGAATCAACCGTACCTACGGACCATCTCTACCTGTAGTATGATGGAGAATCTACCGTACCTACGGACCATCTCTACCTGTAGTATGATGGAGAATCTACCGTACCTACGGACCATCTCTACCTGTAGTATGATGGAGAATCAACCGTACCTACGGACCATCTCTACCTGTAGTATGATGGAGAATCTACCGTACCTACGGACCATCTCTACCTGTAGTATGATGGAGAATCAACCGTACCTACGGACCATCTCTACCTGTAGTATGATGGAGAATCTACCGTACCTACGGACCATCTCTACCTGTAGTATGATGGAGAATCAACCGTACCTACGGACCATCTCTACATGTAGTATGATGGAGAATCAACCGTACCTACGGACCATCTCTACCTGTAGTATGATGGAGAATCTACCGTACCTACGGACCATCTCTACCTGTAGTATGATGGAGAATCTACCGTACCTACGGACCATCTCTACCTGTAGTATGATGGAGAATCTACCGTACCTACGGACCATCTCTACCTGTAGTATGATGGAGAATCTACCGTACCTACGGACCATCTCTACCTGTAGTATGATGGAGAACCTACCGTACCTACGGACCATCTCTACCTGTAGTATGATGGAGAACCTACCGTACCTACGGACCATCTCTACCTGTAGTATGATGGAGAATCTACCGTACCTACGGGCCATCTCTACCTGTAGTATGATGGAGAACCTACCGTACCTACGGACCATCTCTACCTGTAGTATGATGGAGAATCAACCGTACCTACGGACCATCTCTACCTGTAGTATGATGGAGAATCAACCGTACCTACGGACCATCTCTACCTGTAGTATGATGGAGAATCAACCGTACCTACGGACCATCTCTACCTGTAGTATGATGGAGAATCTACCGTACCTACGGACCATCTCTACCTGTAGTATGATGGAGAATCAACCGTACCTACGGACCATCTCTACCTGTAGTATGATGGAGAATCTACCGTATCTACGGACCATCTCTACCTGTAGCTTGTGTGTTTGTCTGATTATGGGCCAAATGTTGACCTCTTCATTTCCCCCACCCCCTTTTCTGTATTCCCCCTTCCCTCGCTCTCTCTCCTCCATCCTCTTTTCTTTTGTCCATTTCCCTTCTTTCTCCATCCCTCTCCTCCTCCCTCTTTCTATTGTCTCTCCCCTACAGTGCGTGCCCTGGAGAAGGTGAAGGGTTCGACCCAGCTCCAGGCCAGCTACAGTTCTTCAGACAGCAGCCTGTACACCAACCCTAAAGGCAGCGCTGTGTCCGCTTTCGACGGAGGCTCTGACTCCAGCTCCGAGTCCGAGCCAGAGGAACCCCCCGCCCCCAGGAAGAAGCTCCGAGTGGAGGCCAGCTAGAGCGACAGGCTAGCCCACAGCACCACGCCTGGCGTGGAGGGGTACTGCATGCACAGTTACTGCTCCAGTAGTCGGTACTGCTCCTCTAATTCCCACTACCTTCTTCTCCTCCTTCCCTCCCTCCCTGCATATCGCTGAATGTGCTCTCGCTGGAGAGTGGAGATTCCATCCGTCCCTGCCGATCTGTCTATCCTGACGTCCTTTCATCACGCCATCCCCCGGGGAGGGAGGGAAGCCAGCTGGGAAGAAGAAAAGTAGACTGATTTAGAATAGGACGTGCAAAGCTTCTGTTTTTTCCCTTGTCGGTTCCTTTCTTCCTTTTCTGTCCTTCTCTTTCTGACTTTACAGCATTGGTATCTCTCAGCAAATATCCAAAACCCGACACGAGGCAGCTTCACTCCCTAAAGGACTCAATGCTTTTGTACCCTCTACTACGTACTCTCTCCTCTCGGCTGAAAACTACGGAGAGAAGAGAGGGAGGCGTACTCCAAGCACTGAGAACATGTAATACTTTTTGTTTATTTCATCAATGTATCTCGATAAGAACCTGTTTTTAGAATTTATACACACGCTTAGAAGAGTCGCCCTGTCGGTTGGAGAAGCATACCTTCAAAACAGTGGTGCTGTGGACTTTGATGTGAAAGTTAAACACACCTCAGGACAACAGGATTGCAGATCTTTTCCATTTTGACACGTTTGTTAGAAATTTAAATATCATCCCCTTTGTGGAAAATAATTGATGTTATGGAAAAAAAGATTCCAAAAACTTGTATCGTATTTCGTCCTTTTAGCTTCAACTAGTGAATGAATTTAGGTGGCAGAGCAAAAGTTACGAATCTTGATTTTTAAATTTAAAAAAATGGTTATTGATTGGATGTTTTCAAGGTCTCTACACAATGTGATGCATTTTGTATTCTCACAAATCATTGGAAAATACCAATTTGTCATTTGTAAGTTTACCTTCAAAGTATGAAATTAGATATGGATTATCAAAAGGTAGTCCATTTTTTTTTTTCAATATGAGGAGAAAATTAAGTCGATGTGTTGTGAATTACACAGTAAATCTTAAATGTCGCTGACTCAACTAAAAAAATAAGCATTTTGCGTCTAGGAAATGTGTGTGTATATTCCCCTCCCCCCCATTTATTTCTCCCCCCCCTTTTTTTAGGGTGTGATTAGTGTATACTAGATAGATCTTTGATTCCATTCCATGGAAATTACCAGTATGTTGTACATACTGCCAAGAATTGTCTTGCAAGTTGAGGTCTACCTTTACTATGAGACTATAAATAAAACTATTTTATCCTTTAAAAAGTGTTGGTTGTTAATTCTGTATTTTGTTTCATCCCCTCAGTGAAGTGGACAATATATCCAAGCATTTATGGAGTTTATCTGAAGAGAAATGTCTTTAAATTTTGCTACATTTGTGATGACATTCAGTTTTGTGTTTTAACTACTTGTTGCATTGTTGGATCCAGTTTAATGCATAATTAATAAATTCACCAATAACTTTTTTTCTTTGTAGTCAAACATATTGCAAATCACAGCTGGGCTGGTACATTGTGTCCTTCCACAACCCATTGGGATGCACCGTTTCAGTATTTAAGAAAACGGACGACTGTAACTAAGGCTGGGAATGTCAATACAAGCAAGGGCAATGATCACAAGTCAGTCATGACGTGGCTAGCTAAGACGCTAGTGCAGACGTCAAACAAGGCCTGCGGGCCAAATAGGGGACACAAGGGAGTATAAATGAGTCGACAACTTTATGAAAGTGTAGCCTGATGCGCTCGCATTGGTGAATTCAACATCAATTGCGCTGCATTCGTGTGTCCCGTTTACAGCGTGCAGCGGAGGGAAAGTGTACAGACACACGCCACAGTCCTAGCTAGGCTACTAAAATGTACCAGTCTGGGTTCGGTTTTTAAAGCTTGACAATGATTAACCACACGTAGGCCTATTACAGCAGCATTTGATTAGTAGCCTAGGCTGGCTACTCGACTACAATACATTTTGAGTGCTGCATTCAACCGCACCGGAGATCCATGCATTTAAATACGTGTTTTAAGTTTAAATGTTACAACAACATATAGGTACATTTTGTTTTCTTCGTTTATAAATACTTTAGGCTCACAGTATTATACACATCTGCAAGCATAGCATCAAAGGATGGACAAATATTTATCTTGTTTTAATGTTAATATACATCTATACATAGACACACTGAACAAAAATATAAATGCACCAATTTTACTGAGCTACAGTTCATATAAAGAAATCAGTCAATTGAAATAAATGAATTAGGCCCTAATCTACGGATTTCACATGACTGGGCAGGGATGTAGACATGGGAGGGCATAGGCCCACCCTCTAGGGAGCTTGGCCCAGCCAATCAGAATGCGTTTGTCCCCACAAAAGGGCTTTCATTACAGACAGAAATACACTTTAATTTCACCAGGTGTCTAGTCAGATGATCCCTTAGATGAAGTTGGATGTGGAGGTCCTGGGCTGGCGTGTTTCACGTGGTCTGCGGTTGTGAGGCCGGTTGGATGTACTGCCAAATTCTCAAAAATTACATCGGAGGCAGTTTATGATAACTGAACAATAATTTCTCTATTTGGCAAACAGCTCTGATGGACATTCCTGCAGTCAGCATGCCAATTGCATGCTTCCTCAAAACCTGAAACGTCTCTGGCATTGTGTTGTGTGACAAAACTGAACATTTTAGAGTGGTCTTTTATTGTCCCCAGCACAAGGTGCACCTGGAACATTCGTGGGATCTTATTTCAGCTCATGAAAGCTATATGTTGCATTTCTATTTTTGTGGACATTTTTTATAAAACAATGGCCAGTTTGGGTTGCAGTTGCATGGTTTTCTGTAAAGACAAATAGGTTATGTCTGGCCCGAGAATTGTTTTTTTCAATATGGTCTGTGCGCTGATTTAGTTTGACACCCTGGGCTAGGGTATCTATTTATGTAGCAGATTAATAACACAGGGCCTAACGTTAGCTAGCTGCTGGGAGTATGTCATGTCGTTTTTCCTATAGGCTACAGCTAGAGATGCTTCCCGTGTCATTTGGTTAGCTAGCAAGAAATGTGAGTCACTTTGCTAGCTATACTAAACTTGAACGACTTATCCACAGTTAGCATTTCACTTGTCAATCAAATGTATTTGGCATCGATCAAATGGGCGGGCGGGCAGGTAAGTTCCCATTCAGTTGTCAAAACGTGGGTTGGGACCAGCATGCATTGGCAGGCAAGTTCCCATTTAGTTGTCAAAACATGGGTTGGGACCAGCATGCATTGGCAGGCACTAGCATCCTACTATTCCCCATCGTTTATCAGTGCAAATTTGACGGCCAACTAGCTGAAAAAGTTTAAGAGGGTTTCATATTAAGAGTAAAGACTAAGGGGGTGGGGAATGACCGTGGAGCAGCAGCGTGGCCGTGGGGGAGCAGCAGCGCGAAATAAAAACAAAAGTAATACTATACATATTAACAACAGTGATGAATGTCGTTGGGGTGGGGGGGGGAGCAGAGTACAGTCCGTCGGGGGGTGGGGACTAGCAGGTAAGTGAGAGTTGGAGGGGGGGGGTTATTTACTATAGTGTCTTAATTGTCCAAATGCACGGCCACTTTTCCACTATATTGCTATTGAATTTTCACAAATGCCTTACTCAACGTCATTCCTAAACATTAATGTATGAAAACGTGAAAATTACCATATCTAAGTGCTCGCTTGTCAGAAAATGTGTCATATTCTTCTTGGGGGTGTATATGAACATATTTTATAAGATTTAATGTGGCTCAAATGCTGCCAGTTCCACGTTAAAGATAAAAGGGGGAAACTATTAAATGTTAACCTATCCAATACAGAGTTACATGTTCCTGTGTTGTGTGCTGACAGCCAAATCATATGTATTTATAAAGCTCTTCTTACATCAGCTGATGTCTCAAAGTGCTGTACAGAAACCCAGCCTAAAACCCCAAACAGCAAGCAATGCAAGTGTAGAAGCACTGTGGCTAGGGAAAACTCCCTAGAAAGGCCAAAACCTAGGAAGAAGCCTGGTTCCTCTCTAGGTTATGAGGGGTAGCCAGTCCTCTTCTGGCTTGTGCCGGGTGGAGATTATAACAGAACATGGCCAAGATGTTCAAATGTTCATAAATGACCAGCATGGTCAAATAATAATAATCACAGTAGTTGTCGAGGGTGCAACAGGTCAGCACCTCAGGAGTAAATGTCAGTTGGCTTTTCGGTCCACCTAGATGATTTCTGATTTGTAACTGATGTAGCCAGGTAGTTAGTTACGCGTTTGGTGTCTGACGGACGGAGGAATATATAACTCCTTTTATATTGTACAACTGGTTTGCCCTCGCTGGTATACAGTCATGTTTTACTTTGTTTTGCAAGACTGGAATTCTGTTTTGTGAGCCGTTTGATGACAAACTGGCCGTCAGGGTTGAAGACCGCAAAGAACTGCTTATGTGTCACGACCCTTTGACTTTGTCTAAAATTAAGTGGGTGGAGCCAGAGCAATACATTTTAAATCTAAATACACAGTTCTGGCTGGAGCTAGTATGATTTACTCGGTATAAACCCCTTTACTCATTGAGGAGCACATAGGTCATCCACAAACGTTCTCCACTGGTAATGAACATTTGTTTTTCTGTTCATTTGCTTTGTCTGGACAGCAAGGTGTGTTAGTTCAAATCAAATTTTATTTGTCACATACACATGGTTGGCAGATGTTAATGCGAGTAGCGAAATGCTTGTGCTTCTAGTTCCGACAATGCAGTAATAACCAACAAGTAATCTAACTTAACAATTCCACAACTACTACCTTATACACGCAAGTGTAAAGGGATAAAGAATATGTACATAAAGATATATGAATGAGTGGTGGTACAGAACGGCATAGGCATATACATATAAGTAATGTAGGGTATGTAAACATAAAAGTGGCATAGTTTAAAGTGGCTAGCGATACATGTATTACATAAAGATAGCAAGATTCAGTAGATGATATAGAGTACAGTATATACATTATATTAAGTGGCATAGTTACACTATACACTTCTAAAGTCAATAACTTACAGCCACACAAGATTCCAAATATTTTTATTCTGGCCTTTATTTGGACAGCCCTAATTCTGACATCTCTCACAATCCTTTCTTTGTCTGCTGTAGACCAGCGATCAGTCTGTTGGATCCCTGTAAACAAGTGCAGCCCCACTCTTTAGCAAGCATACAGCACAGTACCACTCAACATACAGTTCCCTTAGCCATAGATCTAGGATCAGATTTACCCTAACCTGAATCATTAGCAGAATGGAAAAATATCTGACCGTATCAATGGTTGCCTCCTCCAAGATGTATTAAAGGAGTTGGAGGGAAAGGGTCTGTGCCGTGCTGCAGCTTAGTGATTCTGGACACAGCGCCTTGCTTAGGTCCATCTCCTGTAACATTCGCGTAGACATGCCCATACTCTCCAATCGGTAAATGGTTAGGCCGAGGACCCCTCTTTCTGTGCAGGCACGGGGACGGACAGCTGGTGGAAGTGTTGGATGGCCTGGGCCACCTTCTCTGGACAGATGTTGTAAACAGGGTGGCTCGGGGCCTGGAGGGAAGCACAGGACAACAGGTTAGTAGGAACGCAACCGGGAGGGGATCTACCTGAATTTGTCCAATAGAAACCTGTTTTCCGCTTGGATTAAATCGACTTTTGGTTTTGCAATGGTTTCGGACTAATGAATACACCCCTGTGGAGGTACTACCTGAACTTGTCCAATAAGAAACGTTTGTTTTTGTTTTGTAATGGTGTGCCTTAATCAATGAACCCAATCCAGGACTAGTGAGTGGTAGTTTACAGGGGAGAGAGAATCAAAGACACTGGACAGAAGAACTATCAAAAATGTAAACATTGCAGAAAAAAGCATCCCAGTGACACCCAATGACCATGGACTAATAGCCAAAACCCATCAGCTTGTGAAATTAATAAATAAACTGTGAATTTTGTAATTTTTTTTATGCGGACAGTTACACTGAAGCAAATGCATCCCATAATATTTTGGAATGCAAACAGCATTACAAAATCCGACGTAGTCTCACCAGTCTGTTCTCCTCCCGGCCGACGATCAGCTCGTGGTGCAGGTCCATGTTGCCAAAGTGCTGTGCTACGGACAGACCACTCAGACAGTAACAGGTGTGGTAGAAATCTCTGGATCTGGGAGAGGGAAGAATGTGTGACAGACAGATTTTTTTTTACACAAAATATGACAGGTTTTGTTTTTGCAATCAAAAGTGAAAAAAATAAATTAAAAAAAAGTGTGTGTATGTTCTGTGTGTGTGTGTGTGTGTGTTATGTACTTGCCAGGTTTGTCCAACAGTCCACCAGCAGTGTTCTGACAGCAGAGGAGGATATACTCCTGTAATGCCTGCTGCTCAAACATCCACTTCTGCAGGCTCAGTGTCGAGTCCCCTACACACACACACACATATTTGATGAAACACACATTTGCATCTGAAAACACCATCACAGACATGTCTTATGGAAACACAAAAATCAACAAAAGTTGAATGGTTGAAGATGCACTCAGAATCAGTCTGTCCCTGCCGTAGGGCAGGGGTTCCCAAACTGTTTCATCCCGTGCCCCCCCCCCCAATACTAAACTTTCATGAAATCACAAATGTAATACATCAACATAAAGCTTAACTTGTTGTTAATCCAGCGGCCATGTAAGATTTCAAAAAGGCTTTACGGCGAAAGCAAACCATGCGATTATCTGAGGACAGCGCCCAGCACACAAATGCAAAACAAATCATTTTCAACCAGGGAGTTGCGACACGAAAGTCATAAATAGCGATATAATATATGCCTTACCTTTGAAGATCTTCTGTTGGCACTCCAAAAGGTCCCAGTTACATTACAAAATGGTCCATTTGTTCAATGAAGTCCTTCTTTATATCCATAAAAACTCAGTTTAGCTGGCGCGCTTCAGTCAATAATCCAATCAGTTTCCCTCCTTCAAAATGCATACAAAATGAATCCCAAACGTTACCAATAAACTTATCCAAACAAGTTAATCAACATTTAGGTACCCTAATGCACAATTAAACGATAAAATTTAAGACGGAGAATCGTTGTCTTTACCGGAGATAAACAAAAGGAACGCGCTCTCCCGGCCATGCGCTTGGAAACACTTGGAAACACTACAGCCAAAGTGGGAGCCACTTTGGAAAAACTACAACTTCTCCCTCATTTTTCCAAAAACCAGCCTGAAATGCTTTCTAGAGACTGTTAACATCTAGTGGAAGCCCTAGGAACTGCAATCGGGGACGATTTCGCCCTTTTATAAACAGTGCCAGCCATTGAAAATAGTGGTAGGCTGAACTTAATTTTTTTTGATGGTTTGTCCTCGGGGTTTTGCCTGCCATTTCAATTCTGTTATACTCACAGGCATTACTTTAACAGTTTTAGAAACAGGAGTGGCTGTACCTCGTGTTTCCTATCCAAATCTACCAATTATATGCATATCCTAGCTTCTGGGCCTGAGTAGCAGGCAGTTTACTTTGGGCACGCTTTTCATCCAGACGTCAAAATACTGCCCTCTATCCCAACGTTAAAACTTGTTTCCTGAAATTCTACACATTTTGTCAAGAGGTGCAAAGAGTGCGCAGCGGTCTAAGCCACTACATCGCAGTGTTGCGGCGTCACTACAGACCCAGGTTCGATCCGAGGCTGTGTCACAACTGGGAGTCCCATATGGCGGTGCACAATTTGCCCAGCGTCATCCGGGTTCGGGGCGGGTTTGGCCCGGGGGGAGGGGGCCTTAATTGGATCATCACGCTTTAGCGACTCTTTGTGGCGGGCCATGCGCCTGCAGGCTGACTTCGGTCATCAGTTGAAAGGTGTTTCCTGCGACACATTGGTGCAACTGGCTTCCGGGTTAAGCGAGCAGGTGTTAAGAAGTGCATGACTCGAGTTTCGCCTCTCCTGAGTTGCAGCGATGAGACAAGATCGTAATCACAAAATTTATTTTGTTTGAAAATAATTCTATACATTTTGCCATGTCTAACGTGTATTCATGTCATATTTGAATGATAAAAAAATAAAAAAATAAAACAACAATATCTATGGGCTATTGTTATATACCAAGTTATACATACAGTTGAAGTTGGAAATTCACATACACACCTTAGCCAAATACATTTAAAAACTCAGTTTTTCACAATTCCTGACATTTAATCATAGTAAAAATTCCCGGTCTTAGGTCAGTTAGGATCACCACTTTATTTTAAGAATGTGAAATGTCAGAATAATAGTAGAGAGAATGATTTATTTCAGCTTTAATTTCTTTCATCACATTCCCAGTGGGTCAGAAGTTTACATACACTCAATTAGTATTTGGTCGCATTGCCTTTAAATTGTTTAACTTAGGTCAAACGTTTCGGATAGCCTTCCACAAGCTTCCCACCATAAGTTATGTGAATTTTGGCCCATTCCACTTGACAAAGCTGGTGTAACTGAGTCAATCAATCAAATGTATTTATAAAGCCCTTCTTACATCAGCTGATGTCACAAAGTGCTATACAGAAACCCAGCCTAAAACCCCAAACAGCAAGCAATACAGGTGTAGAAGCACAGTGGCTAGGAAAAACTCCCTAGAAAGGCCAAAACCTAGGAAGAAACCTAGAGAGGAACCAGGCTCTGAGGGGTGGCCAGTCCTCTTCTGACTGTGCCGGGTGGAGATAATAACAGAACATGGCCAAGATGTTCATAGATGACCAGCAGGGTCAAATAATAATCACAGTGGTTGTAGAGGGTACAACAGGTCAGCACCTCAGGAGTAAATGTCAGTTGGCTTTTCATAGCCGATCATTCAGAGTATCTCTACCGCTCCTGCTGTCTCTAGAGAGTTGAAAACAGCAGGTCTGGGACAGGTAGCACGTCCCGGTGAACAGGTCATGGTTCCATAGCCACAGGCAGAACAGTTAAAACTGGAGTCAGGTTTGTAGGCCTCCTTGCTAGCACACCCATTTTCAGTTCTGCCCACACATTTTCTATAGGATTGAGGTCAGGGCTTTGTGATGGCCAATCCAATACCTTGACTTTGTTGTTCTTAAGCCAACTTTGGACGTATATTTGGGGTCATTGTCCATTTGGAAGACCCATTTGCGACCAAGCTTTAACTTCCTGACTGATGTCTTGAGATGATGTGGATATTTTGAAGCAACATTTTCCTTTCCTCATGATGCCATCTATTTTGTGCACCAATCCCTCCTGCAGCAAAGCCCCCCCACAACATGATTCTGCCACCCCCGTGCTTCACGGTTGGGATGGTGTTCTTCGGCTTGCAAGCCTCCCCGTTTTTCTTCCAAACATAACGATGGTCATTATGGCCAAACAGTTCTATTTTTGTTTCATCAGACCAGAGGATATTTCTCCAAAAAGTGCGATCTTTGTCCTTATGTGCAGTTGCAAACTGTAGTCTGGCTTTTTTTAATGGCAGTTTTGGAGCAGTGGCTTCTTCCTTGCTGAGCGGCCTTTCAGGTTATGTCGATATAGGACTCGTTTTACTGTGGATATAGATACTTTTGTACCCGTTTCCTCCAGCATCTTCACAAGGTATTTTGCTCTTGTTCTGGGATTGATTTGCACTTTTCGCACCAAAGTACGTTCATCTCTAGGAGACAGCACTCCTTCCTAAGCGATATGACAGCTGCGTGGTCCCATGGTGTTTATACTTGTGTACTATTGTTTGTACAGATGAACGTGGTACCTTCATTGCTCCCAAGGATGAACCAGACTTGTGGAGGTCTACAAGGTCTTGGCTGATTTCTTTTGATTTTCCCATGATGTCAAACAAAGAGGCACTGGGTTTGAAGGTAGGCCTTGAAATACATCCACAGGTACACCGCCAATTGACTCAAATGATGTCAATTAGCCTATCAGAAGCTTCTAAAGCCATGACATTTTCTAGAATATTCCAAGCTGTTTAAAGGCACAGTCAACTTAGTGTATGTAAACTTCTGACCCACTGGAATTGTGATACAGGGAATTATAAGTGAAATAATCTGTCTGTAAACAATTGTTGGAAAAACTACTTGTGTCATGCACAAAGTAGATGTCCTAACCAACTTGCCAAAACTATAGTTTGTTAACAAGAAATTTGTGGAGTGGTTGAAAAACGAGTTTTAGTGACTCCAACCTAAGTGTATGTAAACTTCTGACTTCAACTGTGTGTATGAACTCCTTCAAGACTGTTGGAAAGCATTCCTCATGATGCTGGTTGAGAGAATGCCAAGATTGTGCAAAGCTGTCATCAAAGCAAAAGGTGGCTACTTCGAAAGAATCTCAAATCTCAAATATATTTAGATTTGTTTAACACTTTTATGGTTACTACATGATTCCATATGTGCTATTTCATAGGTTTGATGTCTTCACTACTATCCTACAATGTAGAAAATAGTAAAAATAAAGAAAAACCATTGAATGAGTTGGTGTGTCCAAACTTGACTGGTACTGTATATATATATATATATATATACATATATTTCTTTTGGGGGGGGGGGGGGGGGGGGGGGGGATTCACACGCCCCCTTGCCAACCACTAGAGGGCGCACCCCGCATTTTGGGAACCACTGCCTTAGGGCAGCACTGTAATCGTTTCTGTAGTTGTACCTTCTTTGAAGAGGGCTCTGTGTAGCAGGGGGAGCAGCCCGGCCTGCCAGAAGGAGTAGCAGCCATCCACCAGTTTGTTACAGCGACCCTGGAACCCTCCCTCAAACCTCATCTGTCTGCTGGCCGCCCACCGCTAAGGGAGAGAGGGAGGAGGAGAGGAGGAGAGAGAGAGGCAGTAGGAGCGAGAAAGAGAGAGTTATGGTTGCTACTGTCACTTATCACAACGGGAGAAACTGACAACATGTTACTAACAGTCCCAGCAAGGCAGCCATTTTCTATCCAGCCAGCCATACAGTGTAAATATAGCTTTGTTCTTGATGTACAACCAGCCTATTATAACCCGACTGCTCAATGTACACAGTGAGAGCTGTTTGAGTTTCATCCAGCCCTTTATTCTCTACG
>NC_074691.1:37237224-37467224 GCF_029448725.1 Salvelinus fontinalis
AAATGGACAGGGAGACAGGACAGCAGGGGGGGAGAGAGAAAGAAATGGACAGGGAGACAGGACAGCAGGGGGTGAGAGAGAAAGAAATGGACAGGGAGACAGGACAGCAGGGGGTGAGAGAGAGAGAAATGGACAGGGAGACGTAGGACAGCAGGGGGTGAGAGAGAAAGAAATGGACAGGGAGACAGGACAGCAGGGGGTGAGAGAGAGAGAAATGGACAGGGAGACGTAGGACAGCAGGGGGTGAGAGAGAGAGAAATGGACAGGGAGACAGGACAGCAGGGGGTGAGAGAGAGAAATGGACAGGGAGACAGGACAGCAGGGGGTGAGAGAGAGAAATGGACAGGGAGACAGGACAGCAGGGGGTGAGAGAGAGAGAAATGGACAGGGAGACGTAGGATAGCAGGGGGTGAGAGAGAGAAATGGACAGGGAGACAGGACAGCAGGGGGTGAGAGAGAGAAATGGACAGGGAGACGTAGGACAGCGGGGGGTGAGAGAGAGAAATGGACAGGGAGACGTAGGACAGCGGGGGGTGAGAGAGAGAAATGGACAGGGAGACAGGACAGCGGGGGGTGAGAGAGAGAAATGGACAGGGAGACGTAGAACAGCGGGGGGTGAGAGAGAGAAATGGACAGGGAGACGTAGGACAGCAGGGGGTGAGAGAGAGAAATGGACAGGGAGACATAGGACAGCAGGGGGTGAGAGAGAGAGAAATGGACAGGGAAACGTAGGACAGCAGGGGGTGAGAGAGAAATGGACAGGGAGACGTAGGACAGCAGGGGGTGAGAGAGAGAAATGGACAGGGAGACAGGACAGCAGGGGGTGAGAGAGAGAGAAATGGACAGGGAGACGTAGAACAGCAGGGGGTGAGAGAGAGAAATGGACAGGGAGACAGGACAGCAGGGGGTGAGAGAGAGAGAAATGGACAGGGAGACGTAGGACAGCAGGGGGTGAGAGAGAGAAATGGACAGGGAGACATAGGACAGCAGGGGGTGAGAGAGAGAAATGGACAGGGAGACAGGACAGCAGGGGGTGAGAGAGAGAGAAATGGACAGGGAGACGTAGAACAGCAGGGGGTGAGAGAGAGAAATGGACAGGGAGACAGGACAGCAGGGGGTGAGAGAGAGAGAAATGGACAGGGAGACGTAGAACAGCAGGGGGTGAGAGAGAGAAATGGACAGGGAGACGTAGGACAGCAGGGGGTGAGAGAGAAAGAAATGGACAGGGAGACAGGACAGCAGGGGGTGAGAGAGAAAGAAATGGACAGGGAGACAGGACAGCAGGGGGTGAGAGAGAAAGAAATGAACAGGGAGACAGGACAGCAGGGGGTGAGAGAGAGAGAAATGGACAGGGAGACGTAGGACAGCAGGGGGTGAGAGAGAAAGAAATGGACAGGGAGACAGGACAGCAGGGGGTGAGAGAGAGAGAAATGGACAGGGAGACGTAGGACAGCAGGGGGTGAGAGAGAGAGAAATGGACAGGGAGACAGGACAGCAGGGGGTGAGAGAGAGAAATGGACAGGGAGACAGGACAGCAGGGGGTGAGAGAGAGAGAAATGGACAGGGAGACGTAGGACAGCAGGGGGTGAGAGAGAGAAATGGACAGGGAGACAGGACAGCAGGGGGTGAGAGAGAGAAATGGACAGGGAGACGTAGGACAGCGGGGGGTGAGAGAGAGAAATGGACAGGGAGACAGGACAGCAGGGGGTGAGAGAGAGAAATGGACAGGGAGACAGGACAGCAGGGGGTGAGAGAGAGAAATGGACAGGGAGACAGGACAGCAGGGGGTGAGAGAGAGAGAAATGGACAGGGAGACGTAGAACAGCAGGGGGTGAGAGAGAGAGAAATGGACAGGGAGACGTAGAACAGCAGGGGGTGAGAGAGAGAGAAATGGACAGGGAGACGTAGGACAGCAGGGGGTGAGAGAGAGAGAAATGGACAGGGACACGTAGGACAGCAGGGGGTGAGAGAGAGAGAAATGGACAGGGAGACAGGACAGCAGGGGGTGAGAGAGAGAGAAATGGACAGGGAGACAGGACAGCAGGGGGTGAGAGAGAGAGAAATGGACAGGGAGACGTAGGACAGCAGGGGGTGAGAGAGAGAGAAATGGACAGGGAGACGTAGGACAGCAGGGGGTGAGAGAGAGAGATGGACAGGGAGACGTAGGACAGCAGGGGGTGAGAGAGAGAGAAATGGACAGGGAGACGTAGGACAGCAGGGGGTGAGAGAGAGAGAAATGGACAGGGAGACGTAGGACAGCAGGGGGTGAGAGAGAGAAATGGACAGGGAGACGTAGGACAGCAGGGGGTGAGAGAGAGAAATGGACAGGGAGACAGGACAGCAGGGGGTGAGAGAGAGAGAAATGGACAGGGAGACGTAGGACAGCAGGGGGTGAGAGAGAGAAATGGACAGGGAAACAGGACAGCAGGGGGTGAGAGAGAAATGGACAGGGAGACGTAGGACAGCAGGGGGTGAGAGAGAGAAATGGACAGGGAGACAGGACAGCAGGGGGTGAGAGAGAGAAATGGACAGGGAGACATAGGACAGCAGGGGGTGAGAGAGAGAGAAATGGACAGGGAGACATAGGACAGCAGGGGGTGAGAGAGAAATGGACAGGGAGACATAGGACAGCAGGGGGTGAGAGAGAGAAATGGACAGGGAGACGTAGGACAGCAGGGGGTGAGAGAGAGAAATGGACAGGGAGACATAGGACAGCAGGGGGTGAGAGAGAGAGAAATGGACAGGGACACGTAGGACAGCAGGGGGTGAGAGAGAAATGGACAGGGAGACATAGGACAGCAGGGGGTGAGAGAGAGAGAAATGGACAGGGAGACGTAGGACAGCAGGGGGTGAGAGAGAGAGAAATGGACAGGGAGACGTAGGACAGCAGGGGGTGAGAGAGAGAAATGGACAGGGAGACATAGGACAGCAGGGGGTGAGAGAGAGAGAAATGGACAGGGAGACATAGGACAGCAGGGGGTGAGAGAGAGAGAGAAATGGACAGGGAGACGTAGAACAGCAGGGGGTGAGAGAGAGAAATGGACAGGGAGACAGAACAGCAGGGGGTGAGAGAGAGAAATGGACAGGGAGACAGAACAGCAGGGGGTGAGAGAGAGAAATGGACAGGGAGACGTAGGACAGCAGGGGGTGAGAGAGAGAGAAATGGACAGGGAGACAGGACAGCAGGGGGTGAGAGAGAGAGAAATGGACAGGGAGACAGGACAGCAGGGGGTGAGAGAGAGAGAGAAATGGACAGGGAGACAGGACAGCAGGGGGTGAGAGAGAGAAATGGACAGGGAGACAGGACAGCAGGGGGTGAGAGAGAGAAATGGACAGGGAGACAGAACAGCAGGGGGTGAGAGAGAGAAATGGACAGGGAAACAGAACAGCAGGGGGTGAGAGAGAGAAAGCGAGCGAGAAACAGACAGAGGACAGCAGCGGCGAGAGAGAGCACGAAAGACAGAGAGGATAGAGGACAGCAGAGAAGAGGAAGTGTGGTTGTTATCACGTCTCAGCAGTGCTCCAGTCACAGTGAAACCATGGCGATGGAAAGAAGGCTGTCTCACCTGACGTCCACCTCTCCTCCTCCGTGCATCACAAAGGACCCATCTGGCTGCTTCACAGAGAACAGGAAGGAGAGCAGCTTCTCCCTGGGAGGAGGGGGGAGGATTTAAAAAACATCACACCTGCTGCTGCTACGGCAACACCGGGGTCATGTTGATTAGTTCAGTAGGCGGTACTATAAAATCAGAAACATTTCCTACCTTGGCTTCCTTTGGGGTTTTAATTTAGGTGTCAGAACTTTGAAACATTTATATATATTTTTTTTTACATTGTTTCTTTTGAACAGTAATTGTATGATCTTCACAACATTAGTCTGCCTGCCCCCCCCCCCCGCCCATCTCTGGCGCCCCGCCCCCCCCCCCCCACTGCCCGCCTATGGCATCGCATCCTACATGTGTACATTGTAGTAACTCCTGACTATAACACGAGCGGCTGTACCTGTTATAGTAACAGGAGCGGCTGTACCTCGTTATAGTAACAGGAGCGGCTGTACCTCGTTATAGTAACAGGAGTGGCTGTACCTCGTTATAGTAACAGGAGTGACTGTACCTCGTTATAGTAACAGGAGTGGCTGTACCTGTCTATGACGTTGTATGCCTCCTGGGTGCCGATGATACAGAGTGCGTTGACAGCAGCGTAGGTCGGAGCCAGGTGGGCAGCTTGACCTGGACCTCCAGCAAAACCCCCAGTAGGACTCTGACACCGCGCCAGGAACTTACACACACTGGACAGGGCAGAGGGGCAATAGAAGTTACACACACTGGACGGGGCAGAGGGGGCAATAGAAGTTACACACACTGGACAGGGCAGAGGGGGCAATAGAAGTTACACACACTGGACAGGGCAGAGGGGGCAATAGAAGTTACACACACTGGACGGGGCAGAGGGGGCAATAGAAGTTACACACACTGGACAGGGCAGAGGGGGCAATAGAAGTTACACACACTGGACGGGGCAGAGGGGGCAATAGAAGTTACACACACTGGACAGGGCAGAGGGGCAATAGAAGTTACACACACTGGACAGGGCAGAGGGGGCAATAGAAGTTACACACACTGGACAGGGCAGAGGGGGCAATAGAAGTTACACACACTGGACAGGGCAGAGGGGGCAATAGAAGTTACACACACTGGACGGGGCAGAGGGGGCAATAGAAGTTACACACACTGGACGGGGCAGAGGGGGCAATAGAAGTTACACACACTGGACGGGGCAGAGGGGGCAATAGAAGTTACACACACTGGACAGGGCAGAGGGGGCAATAGAAGTTACACACACTGGACAGGGCAGAGGGGGCAATAGAAGTTACACACACTGGACAGGGCAGAGGGGGCAATAGAAGTTACACACACTGGACAGGGCAGAGGGGGCAATAGAAGTTACACACACTGGACAGGGCAGAGGGGCAATAGAAGTTACACACACTGGACAGGGCAGAGGGGGCAATAGAAGTTACACACACTGGACAGGGCAGAGGGGGCAATAGAAGTTACACACACTGGACAGGGCAGAGGGGGCAATAGAAGTTACACACACTGGACAGGGCAGAGGGGGCAATAGAAGTTACACACACTGGACAGGGCAGAGGGGGCAATAGAAGTTACACACACTGGACAGGGCAGAGGGGCAATAGAAGTTACACACACTGGACAGGGCAGAGGGGGCAATAGAAGTTACACACACTGGACGGGGCAGAGGGGGCAATAGAAGTTACACACACTGGACAGGGCAGAGGGGCAATAGAAGTTACACACACTGGACGGGGCAGAGGGGGCAATAGAAGTTACACACACTGGACGGGGCAGAGGGGGCAATAGAAGTTACACACACTGGACAGGGCAGAGGGGGCAATAGAAGTTACACACACTGGACAGGGCAGAGGGGGCAATAGAAGTTACACACACTGGACAGGGCAGAGGGGGCAATAGAAGTTACACACACTGGACAGGGCAGAGGGGGCAATAGAATAGAACACACTGGACGGGGCAGAGGGGGCAATAGAATAGAACACACTGGACGGGGCAGAGGGGGCAATAGAATAGAACACACTGGACAGGGCAGAGGGGGCAATAGAAGTTACACACACTGGACAGGGCAGAGGGGGCAATAGAATAGAACACACTGGACAGGGCAGAGGGGGCAATAGAAGTTACACACACTGGACAGGGCAGAGGGGGCAATAGAAGTTACACACACTGGACGGGGCAGAGGGGGCAATAGAATAGAACACACTGGACAGGGCAGAGGGGGCAATAGAAGTTACACACACTGGACAGGGCAGAGGGGGCAATAGAAGTTACACACACTGGACAGGGCAGAGGGGGCAATAGAAGTTACACACACTGGACAGGGCAGAGGGGGCAATAGAAGTTACACACACTGGACAGGGCAGAGGGGGCAATAGAAGTTACACACACTGGACGGGGCAGAGGGGGCAATAGAATAGAACACACTGGACAGGGCAGAGGGGGCAATAGAAGTTACACACACTGGACAGGGCAGAGGGGGCAATAGAAGTTACACACACTGGACGGGGCAGAGGGGGCAATAGAAGTTACACACACTGGACGGGGCAGAGGGGGCAATAGAAGTTACACACACTGGACAGGGCAGAGGGGGCAATAGAAGTTACACACACTGGACGGGGCAGAGGGGGCAATAGAAGTTACACACACTGGACAGGGCAGAGGGGGCAATAGAAGTTACACACACTGGACGGGGCAGAGGGGGCAATAGAAGTTACACACACTGGACGGGGCAGAGGGGGCAATAGAAGTTACACACACTGGACGGGGCAGAGGGGGCAATAGAAGTTACACACACTGGACAGGGCAGAGGGGGCAATAGAAGTTACACACACTGGACAGGGCAGAGGGGGCAATAGAAGTTACACACACTGGACGGGGCAGAGGGGGCAATAGAATAGAACACACTGGACAGGGCAGAGGGGGCAATAGAAGTTACACACACTGGACAGGGCAGAGGGGGCAATAGAAGTTACACACACTGGACAGGGCAGAGGGGGCAATAGAAGTTACACACACTGGACAGGGCAGAGGGGGCAATAGAAGTTACACACACTGGACAGGGCAGAGGGGGCAATAGAAGTTACACACACTGGACAGGGCAGAGGGGGCAATAGAAGTTACACACACTGGACAGGGCAGAGGGGGCAATAGAAGTTACACACACTGGACAGGGCAGAGGGGGCAATAGAAGTTACACACACTGGACAGGGCAGAGGGGGCAATAGAAGTTACACACACTGGACAGGGCAGAGGGGGCAATAGAAGTTACACACACTGGACAGGGCAGAGGGGGCAATAGAAGTTACACACACTGGACAGGGCAGAGGGGGCAATAGAAGTTACACACACTGGACGGGGCAGAGGGGGCAATAGAATAGAACACACTGCAAAGCAGATCACGTCGCCAGGGGTTACACATGTAAATGCTACAACTATCAGTTTATATTGTAAACTGTATTTCACCTTTATTTAACTCGGCAAGTCAGTTAAGAACTAATTCTTATTGATAATGTGTAACCCTAGAAGCAGCGTGACCCCAGTAGCAGCTACTGAAAGGGCTGTAGGTTGATAGAACATTTGTCCAGCATCAGAGTACAGAGCAGGCTGTATGCACCCACAGTAGGTGGGTAGGTAGTTGAGCCCTGCCCGGGTATTCATTTTAGGCCCGAGCCCTACTCATGCCAGCGTCGTTCAGACCATACCCTGCCCGGGCCCCTAGTTACCGATGAGACAACAGGCCCTGCCCGGGCCCCTAGTTACCGATGAGAAAACAGGCCCTGCCCGGGCCCCTAGTTACCGATGGGACAACAGGCTTTGCCCGGCCCCTAGTTACCGATGAGACAACAGGCCCTGCCCGGGCCCCTAGTTACCGATGAGAAAACAGGCCCTGCCCGGGCCCCTAGTTACCGATGAGACAACAGGCCCTGCCCGGGCCCCTAGATACCGATGAGACAACAGGCTTTGCCCGGCCCCTCACCCGATGTATAATGCAGAGGCCTGTCGGGTCGGGTAGCAGAGTTCTAGTTGGTAGTGACGGCCAGTAGGTTGGCATTATGGTTGGGGTGGTGTGTGTTGGGACAAGGGGTGTTACAGTGTCAGTGGGTATATAACTGTTATGTTAGTGTAGCAGGACAGTGGCTGTACTCACTCTGAGGCGATGGAGGTGGGGACATGTTCCTCCAGCAGCTCCAGACTGTGTAGGATCCAGTAGCACAGCCACGGCCTGCTGGCGTCCAGACACTACAGAGAGAACACACACACTATAGATACTATAGGATCCAGTAGCAGAGCCACGGCCTGCTGGCGTCCAGACACTACAGAGAGAACACACACACACTATAGATACTATAGGATCCAGTAGCAGAGCCACGGCCTGCTGGCGTCCAGACACTACAGAGAGAACACACACACACTATAGATACTATAGGATCCAGTAGCAGAGCCACGGCCTGCTGGCGTCCAGACACTACAGAGAGAACACACACACACACTATAGATACTATAGGATCCAGTAGCAGAGCCACGGCCTGCTGGCGTCCAGACACTACAGAGAGAACACACACACACTATAGATACTATAGGATCCAGTAGCAGAGCCACGGCCTGCTGGCGTCCAGACACTACAGAGAGAACACACACACACTATAGATACTATAGGATCCAGTAGCAGAGCCACGGCCTGCTGGCGTCCAGACACTACAGAGAGAACACACACACACTATAGATACTATAGGATCCAGTACGGCCTGCTGGCGTCCAGACACTACAGGGAGAACACACACACACACACACTATAGATACTATAGGATCCAGTAGCAGAGCCACGGCCTGCTGGCGTCCAGACACTACAGAGAGAACACACACACACACTATAGATACTATAGGATCCAGTAGCAGAGCCACGACCTGCTGGCGTCTAGACACTACAGAGAGAACACACACACACTATAGATACTATAGGATCCAGTAGCAGAGCCACAGCCTGCTGGCGTCCAGACACTACAGAGAGAACACACACACACTATAGATACTATAGGATCCAGTAGCAGAGCCACGGCCTGCTGGCGTCCAGACACTACAGAGAGAACACACACACACTATAGATACTATAGGATCCAGTAGCACAGCCACGGCCTGCTGGCGTCCAGACACTACAGAGAGAATCTGACTGTTCTCTCTGTAGTGTAGTATCTGACTGTTCCCTACAGTCAGACACTAGAGAAAACAGTCAGATTCTACACTACAGAGAGAACAGTCAGAGACTATAGTGACACAACCTACTGGCTTCAAGACACTACGTGTAAATAGACAAATAATCAGCTTGGTGGGCGAGTTGAGGGTCGAGGGTCATATCGCGTGGATGAAAGGCTGGTGGGTGGTTGGGGGGGGGGGGGTCGAGGGTCATATCGTGTGGATGAAAGGCGGGTGGGTGGTTGGGGGGGGGGGTCGAGGGTCATATCGCGTGGATGAAAGGCTGGTGGGTAGTTGGGCGGGTCGAGGGTCATATCGTGTGGATGAAAGGCGGGTGGGTGGTTGGGCGGGTCGAGGGTCATATCGCGTGGATGAAAGGCTGGTGGGTAGTTGGGCGGGTCGAGGGTCATATCGCGTGGATGAAAGGCGTGTGGTAGTAGGGCGGGTCGAGGGTCATATCGCGTGGATGAAAGGCGTGTGGTAGTAGGGCGGGTCGAGGGTCATATCGCGTGGATGAAAGGCTGGTGGGTAGTTGGGCGGGTCGAGGGTCATATCATGTGGATGAAAGGCGGGTGGGTGGTTGGGCGGGTCGAGGGTCATATCGCGTGGATGAAAGGCTGGTGGGTAGTTGGGGCGGGTCGAGGGTCATATCGCGTGGATGAAAGGCTGGTGGGTAGTTGGGCGGGCCGAGGGTCATATCGCGTGGATGAAAGGCTGGTGGGTAGTTGGGGCGGGTCGAGGGTCATATCGTGTGGATGAAAGGCTGGTGGGTGGTTGGGCGGGTCGAGGGTCATATCGCGTGGATGAAAGGCTGGTGGGTAGTTGGGCGGGTCGAGGGTCATATCGCGTGGATGAAAGGCGGGTGGGTAGTTGGGCGGGTCGAGGGTCATATCGCGTGGATGAAAGGCTGGTGGGTGGTTGGGCGGGTCGAGGGTCATATCGTGTGGATGAAAGGCTGGTGGGTAGTTGGGCGGGTCGAGGGTCATATCATGTGGATGAAAGGCGGGTGGGTGGTTGGGCGGGTCGAGGGTCATATCATGTGGATGAAAGGCGGGTGGGTGGTTGGGCGGGTCGAGGGTCATATCGTGTGGATGAAAGGCTGGTGGGTGGTTGGGGGGGGCGGGTCGAGGGTCATATCGCGTGGATGAAAGGCGGGTGGGTGGTTGGGCGGGTCGAGGGTCATATCGCGTGGATGAAAGGCGGGTGGGTGGTTGGGCGGGTTGCGTAAAGAGAAAACAATGCATTCAAATTCCATAAATGTATAATTCTGGTGCAATTCATATCTGTAGGCTACATTGAGGTTTTTCTTTCCTTTCCTTTATCTGCCGTTAGTTGCGTAGCCTCAGCATAAACTTTAGGGTCTAACTGTACTGCGCCAAATACACACCAATAGTCAAATGCTTTCGGGAACCTGGGCAGGAAAAAGTTCACGTCGATCCACTGAGGCTAAAAGGACAATGTCAGAGTTTAATTCAATAAGAGAAAAGCTACCAAATGGAGAGTTGAAAATAAAGAGAAGGGAGGGTCAGAAAAGTTATGTTTGGGAAAGATTAGGTGACGTGGTAAAAGAGGATGATGGCAGTGCCGGCAATGTTATGGCTATGTTATGACTATGTTATGTTAATGTTTATGCTATGACTATGGCTATGTTTATGTTATGGCTAACCTATGGCTATGTTATGGCTATGCTATGGCTATGTTATGTCTATGCTATGGCTATGTTTTGGCTATGCTATGGCTATGTTTTGGCTATGCTATGGCTATGTTTTGGCTATGCTATGGCTATGTTTTGGCTATGCTATGGCTATGTTATGGCTATGTTATGGCTATGTTTATGTTATGGCTAACCTATGACTATGTTATGTTAATGTTTATGCTATGACTATGCTATGGCTATGTTTATGTTATGGCTATGCTATGACTATGTTATGTTTTGGCTATTCTATGGCTATGTTATGGCTATGCTACGGCTATGCTACGGCTATGCTACGGCTATGCTACGGCTATGCTACGGCTATGTTACATGTCATGATTGTGAAACGCTACACAAATTCAACAGTAACAAGACTTGGACTTCAAAATGGCACGTCAAGGGAACTCAGCGGTTCAGATGGGTTAAATGGAATAGTAGCCGAGCTGAAATATGGACACTGACTGTAGGTCTATAACCGCTCACATTAAGTGCCTTCAGAAAGTATTCAGACCCCTTGACTTTTTCCACATATTGTTACGTTACAGCCTTATTCTAAAATTGCTTAAATAAAAATGATCCTCATCAATCTACACACAATACCCCATAATGACAGAGAAAACAGATTTTTAGAAATTTAGCAAATGTATTACAAATAAAAAGATACCTTATTTAGTGAATCCTGTTTCCATTGATCATCCTTGAGATGTTTCTACAACTTGATTGGAGTCCACCTGTGGTAAATTCAATTGATTGGACATGATTTAGAAAAGGCACAAACCGGTCTATATAAGGCCCCACAGTTGACAGTGCATTCCAGAGCAAAAACAATGCCACGAGGTCAAAGGAATTGTCCGTAGAGCTCCGAGACAGGATTGTGTCAAGGCACAGATCTGAGGAAGGGTACCAAAAAATGTCTGCAGCATTGAAGGTCCCCCAAGAACGCCATTCTTAAATGGAAGAAGTTTGGAACCACCAGGACTCTTCCTATAGCTGGCCGCCCGGCCAAACTGAGCAATCGAGGGAGAAGGGCCTTGGTCAGGGAGGTGACCAAGAACCCGATGGTCACTCTGACAGAGCTCCAGAGTTCCTCTGTGGAGATGGGAGTACCATCTTGGCATCTCCACCAATCAGGCCTTTATGGTAGCGGCCAGACGGAGGCCACTCCTCAGTAAAAAGGCACATGACAGCCTGCTTGGAGCGTGCCAAGTGGCACCTAAAGGACTGTCAGACCATGAGAAACAAGATTCTCTGGTCTGATGAAACCAAGATTGAACTATATGGCCTGAATACCAAGTGTCAGGTCTGGAGGAAACCTGGCACCATCCCTACGGTGAAGCATGATAGTGGCAGCATCATGCTGTGGGAATGTTCTTCAGTGGCAGGGACTGAGACACTAGTCAGGATCGAGGAAAAGATGAACGGGGCAAAGTACAGAGAGATCCTTGATGAAAACCTGCTCCAGAGCTCTCAGGACCTCAGACAGGGACGAAGGTTCACCTTCCAACAGGACAATGACCCTAAGCACACAGCCAATACAACACAGGAGTGGCTTCTCTGAATGTCCTTGAGTGGCCCAGCCAGAGCCCAGGCATGAACCCGATCGAACATCTCGAGAGACCTGAAAATAGCTGTGCAGCGACGCTCCCCATCCAACCTGACAGAGTTTGAGAGAATCTGCTGACAAGAAATGGGAGAAACTCCCCAAATACAGGTGTGCCACGCTTGTAGCGTCATACCCAAGAAGACTCGAGGCTGTAATCACTGCCAAAGGTGATTCAACAAAGTACTGAATAAATGGTCTGAATACTTATGTAAATGTGATATCAGTTATTTTTGCCCAAAACCTGTTTTGCTTTGTCACTATGGGGTATTGTTTGTAGATTGACGAGGGGGAAAAAACCCGATTTAAATCCATTTAGAAAAAGGCTGTAACGTAACAAATTGGGGAAAAAGCGAAGGGGTCTGAATACTTTCCGAATGCACTGTACCCTAACATAATATCGACTACTCCAGAATTAAGAGTTTCAGTAAAATTATACCCCAAATGTACATTTTGCCTCTGGAACAGGAGAGGTGAAATATGATTTATTTATATCAGAAAACGGTTTGGTGTTTTTTTAGTCTATATCCTGCAAGTTTAGCCTACAATGTTTTTGTCAATGTTTGGAATACTTAAGAGACAACAAATTGCAATGGGCGGAACATTGGCTCCAAAGTTTAAATTCTTAACGCTTCTTAGAAACTATGACGAGGATGAAAGGAGGCAGGAAACCATTTTAGAGGCACATCTTCAGTTCTGACCAATAGCGATGAAGAGGAATATCTTGATTAAATCCACTTGTTTTTTCCTACAAGCACTGACTTTTCTGATCGCTACTATATTGAGGAAACACGTGCGGTTGACTCACCTAGCTATCTTTACAAGAATACAAATAAGTGGTGGAGACGAGTTCTGAGAGATGACATAAGCCCATGTTCAGATAAATGGCAATTATTATATATAGTATGTGGTCATCAATGATGTGCTATGTGGGAAATACTCTTAGGTCATTAGTTCTCATGCAGGCTCATGAGAGTGTATACAGTTGTCAGCCTGACAGTAGTCTACATACCGCATAAGCATCGGAGAGATGACGCAATCCCTTCTTCAGATACTGGTAGTGCTGGTCTCTCAATAGAGTGGGTCTGAGGAGAAAACACAGGGTGGAAATCCATACATGAAACACATAATGGTTGCTAATAGGCTGAGCGCCAGTCTGTTTGTGCCATCGTGCCAACTCACTGCCATGTTTGGCTTGACAATGACAGCAATGGAGCAGGCGAGAGTATAAACTGATCTGGGACCAGCGTACATTATGGCTGCTAATGCTAGTGGCACATTTATCACTCCAGTGTTAATGCTAAATTGTAATTATTATTTCGCCTCTATGGCCTATTTATTTCCTTACCTCCCTACATTTGCACACACCGTACATATATTTTTTATATTGTGTTATTGACTGTACGTGTGTTTATGTGTAACTCTGTGTTGTCGCACTGCTTTGCTTTATCTTGGCAAGGTCGCAGTTGTAAAATGAGAACTTGTTCTCAACTGGCCTACCTGGTTGAATAAAAAAAAATCTGATATTGGCTTGGATTCATACACAACATTACATAGGTTACACAATAAGCTAAATACATTTGGGGTACCTTAAACTACTCGGCTACCTTGTATGCATATAATATGCATTTTTATACACGTTTCAAACTACTCTACATTCTACTGAGAGTGACGTCTCCAACAACTTCAGAAGACAATCATCTCTCTCCTTTCTCCTAATTAACTCAGTACTGTTGATCTGCAGGTGCCAACAGTGACACGTGCACATCCATTCCCCTGCGTCAAAGGCTGTGTGTCACATCACACCCGACACTCCCCCTCCTCTCCCGAGTAAGTAACCTTTCCTCAGCGGTGTATGTGTGTGTGTGTGTGTGTGTGTGTGTGTGTATAGAGGTGCATGTAATTAGAATCTACCTGCTCTGGTCTGCTATGTTCAGTACAGGCTTAGTCACAGATCAGGTGGCATTTCATTATTACCCTACTGTACAATAAAGAAAATCACAACACCCCAGCAACCACACAGACGTTAACACACTACAGCTGTTACATATTGTAGCAACCTTTGATAAAGCATACTGTCCTTTCAAACTTGAATGTTTGGACTAGGATGGATAATAACTTTACAGGCTAATCAGAATTAAATTAGAAGTTGTAATTTATATTCAGATGTGCTGGTCTGTCTTCATCTCATATATATAGTGTATTCAAAGCAAACAACAAAATGTATGTGTGTGTGGGGGGGGGGTTCAAGGCAAACAACAAAATATATGTTTGTGTGGGGGGGGTTCAAAGCAAACAACAAAATATGTGTGTGTGTGTGGGGGGGGTGGGGGGGGGGGGTTCAAAGCAAACAACAAAATGTGTGTGTGTGTGTGGGGGGGGGGTTCAAGGCAAACAAAATATGTGTGTGTGTGTGGGGGGGTTCAAAGCAAACAACAAAATGTATATGTGTGTGGGGGGGGGGGGGGGTTCAAAGCAAACAACAAAATATATGTGTGTGTGTGGGGGGGGGGGGGGGGTTAAAGGCAAACAACAAAATATGTGTGTGTGTGTGGGGGGGGGTTCAAAGCAAACAACAAAATATATGTGTGTGTGTGTGTGTGTGTGGGGGGGGGGGTACAAAGCAAACAACAAAATATATGTGTGTGTGTGTGGGGGGGGGGGTTCAAAGCAAACAACAAAATATGTGTGTGTGTGTGTGGGGGGGAGGGGTTCAAAGCAAACAACAAAATATATGTGTGTGTGGGGGGAGGTGGTTCAAGGCAAACAAAATAAAATATATAACCCTAACCTATCGGTAGATGGATAAAAAAAAAAAATTTAATGGACATGGAATATCCCTTTGAGCATTGTAAAGTTGTTAATTACACTCCATTGATGTATCAATACACCCAGTCATTACAAAGATACAGGCGTCCTTCCTAACTCAGTTGCCGGAGAGTAAACCACTCAGGGATCTCACCATAAGGCCAATGGTGACGTAAAACTGTTTCAACAACATTGTATTTACTCCACAATACTAACCTAATTGACAGAGTGAAAAGGAGGTCTGTACAGAATACAAATATTCAAAAACATGCATCCTGTTTGGAATAAGGCACTAAAGTAAAACTGAGGCAAAGAAATTAGCTTTATGTCCTAAATAAAAAGTGTTGTGTTGGATTTTCTCCAAACATATCACTGATTATCACTCTTCATATTTTCAAGCATGGTGGTGGCTGCATCATGTTATGGGTATGCTTGTCATCAGCAACATCCTAGAGGAAAACCTGGTTCAATCTGCTTTACAGTCACTGGGATACAAATTCAACTTTCAGCAGGACAATAACCTAAAACACAGGGACAAATATACACTCGAGTTGCTTACCAAGAAGACAGTGAATGTTTCTGAGTGGCCGAGTTACCATTTTGACTTAAATCTGCATGAACATTTATGGCAAGACTTGAAAATGGCTGTCTAGCAATGATCAACAACCAACTTGACAGAGCTTGAAGAATTTTTTAAAGAATAATGTGCAAATATTGTACAATCCAGGTGTGCAAAGCTCTTAGAGACTTACCCAGAATACTCACAGCTGTCATTGCTGCCAAAGGTGACTCTAACATGTATTGACTCAGGAGTGTGTGAATGAGATATTTCCGTATTTCAATAAAATGTGCAAAAATTTCTAAAAACATATTTTCACTTTGTCATTATGGGGTATTGTGTGTATATGGGCGAGGGGAATTTTTTTTTATTATTAATTTTTAAATGTGAAATAAGTCAAGGGCATGAATACTTTCTGAAGGCAATATGATATACTCATTCTGTCATGGTGGTAAAAACAGGTGTGGTGCTTTGAATGGAAAGAAAATGACAGAAACAAGACATTGCTTTGATGTTCTGGTACTAGTACTACCTCTGGTCCGCTGTTACAGCCGCTACTACCTCTGGTCCGCTACTACCTCTGGTCCGCTGTTACATCGGCTACTACCTCTCGTGCGCTACTACTACCTCTCGTGCGCTACTACTACCTCTCGTGCGCTACTACTACCTCTCGTGCGCTACTACTACCTCTCGTGCGCTACTACTACCTCTCGTGCGCTACTACTACCTCTCGTGCGCTACTACTACCTCTCGTGCGCTACTACTACCTCTCGTGCGCTACTACTACCTCTCGTGCGCTACTACTACCTCTCGTGCGCTACTACTACCTCTCGTGCGCTACTACTACCTCTCGTGCGCTACTACTACCTCTCGTGCGCTACTACTACCTCTCGTGCGCTACTACTACCTCTCGTGCGCTACTACTACCTCTCGTCCATAAGGATCTAGGGTATGTTTAGCCCTGGTCCAGGGCATAATTCAGCTGTGCTCTCTCTCAGTCAGTCACTGGCCATGTCCAAATACCCATACTTGCGTCCTAAATAGTTGGCCATTTGAGTATGCGAAAAAATTATGTTTAATAGTATGCAACAAATCGAGTATACTTCAAATGCCCGGATGCAAGTCATTTCGGCTTTGACAACAGCTGATAATTAGATATCAACAAATAGTGGGAAACAGAATGCTTTATTATGTGTGAATTTTCGAAAAATCTAGTATGGTTTAAATGCCAGGATGTTCTACTCATTTCCTCTCTTCTTCTAGTAGGATTAGATGCACACTTTTCCTCAATGCATTGGAAGAGGTGGGCCGCGAGTGATATGCCCTAGTTCTGCCAAATAATGTTTGTAACATGTTGTTGTCATATTGTGCTGCTACCATGCTGTGTTGCTCCCTGTTGTTGTCATATTGTGCTGCTACCATGCTGTGTTGCTCCCTGTTGTTGTCATGTTGTGTTGCTACTATGCTGTGTTGTCATGTGTTGTTGCCTTGCTATGTTGTTGTCTTAGGTCTCTCTTATTGTGATGTGTGTTTTGTACTATATTTATATTGTATTTTTTATTTTTAATCCCAGGCCCCCGTCCCCGTAGGATGCCTTTTGGTAGGCCGTCATTGTAAATAAGAATTTGTTCTTAACTGACTTGCCTAGTTAAATAAAAGGGTAAATAAATAATTATAATAAAACAAATCAAGTAGCCAAACAACAAAACAAGGCTACTTAAATTGGGAAGATGCCGAATAGCGAAGCTTCTGCGGTGGTGTTCAAATGTAGACCGTAATTTTGGTTCTCCTTAAAAAGTATCACGAGTATTGCATCGTAGGCTACATCTTGGAAAACAGAAGTCTTATTCAATTTTTAACCCAAAGTGGATTTCTATTTTCTCATTGAAAAAAATAAGTGTTTCTTGTTCTCTTGGCCTTCGTCAAAGCTTTTAAACTAAGTACTAAACCACCTTTTGATTTCTGACCCCAGGGCACCTGGGACTCACGATGTGGCTGTGTTATTGATGTCATGTTAATCATATGGATTGTTTTAGGTTTTGTAGGCTAGACTACCTATTTAATGAATGGATCAAGCCTTAGCAGTCATTCTGATCTCCTTCCCAATGAGCAGTGTTTTAGTTTATTTCGTTGCTGCGGTTCTGAATTGAGATGCACCAGCCTTTTGATTAGACTTTTTTGTTGTTGTGTGTTTAAGCTATTTGACTGATTAAATAACAAAGTCAAGGTATTGGAGTGGCCATCACAAAGCCCTGACCTCAATCCTATAGAAAATGTATGTGCAGAACTGAAAAAGCGTGTGCGAGCAAGGAGGCCAACAAATCTGACTCAGTTACACCAGCTCTGTCAGGAGGAATGGGCCAAAATTTACCCAACTTATTGTGGGAAGCTTGTGGAAGGCTACCTGAAACGTTTGAACCAAGTTAAACAATTTAAAGGCAATGCTTCCAAATACTAATTGAGTGTACTTGACACAAGCCGGTGCGCCTTGCACCTACTACCACTTAAATTCTTTGTCTTGCCCATTCACCCTCTGAATGGCACACATACACTAATGTCTCCATTGTCTTAAGGCTTAAAAATCCTTCTTTAACTCGTCTCCTCCCCTTCCTCTACACTGATTGAAGTGGATTTAACAAGTGACATCAATAAGGGATCATAGCTTTCACCTGGATCTACCTGGTCAATCTGTCATGGAAAGAGCAGGTGTTCTTAATCTTTTGTATACTCAGTGTAGAACTGCATTCCTATTCATAGTTTAGAGAAATTGATCGAATTGGAAATGAGGTATTATCAGGATGGCTCATGTTTTTATTTAACTTTTATTTAACTAGGCAAATCAGTTTAAGAACTAATACTTATTTACAATGACCCCCTACCAAAAGGCCTCCTGCGGGGACAGTGGCTGGGATTAAAAACAAAAAAACAAAATGTAATTAAAATATAGGACTAATGTAATGTATGTCTGTTAAATTTGAAAAACCCAGCCGCACTTGGCCCCCGCCCCACCTATTCAGCCAATCAGGACCCGCTACTGCGTTCAGCCGTGGCATACTGCATACTTTTAACTAAACGGTACGTGCTAAATAGTATGAGACGATGAGTACATAGTATACCGTTTAAGTATGTAGTACGCTAGTGTGGGTATTCGGACACGGTCAGTCACTCAGTGAAAGCGCAGCCGAACCACGGCCTGCGCCGGAGCTAGTGTTTGTTCAGAAAGGTGAAACGTTAACCTTGTAAATAACTTGTTCAGAAGGGTGAAACGTTAACAACCCTGTAGATAACTTGGACTTGTATGTATCGGTCTTACTCAAAGTATTTAGTTATATGCTCACAAAAAGTTTTTAAAAATGGCCTTCAACTTGGACTTAAAATATGCGGTCAAATTTAATGTAAAAGGCATAGCCTAGTAGCATGCAATGCAATGACAGATTCTCACATACAAGACTAAGTCTGTGATCATGCTGAAAACCAGAGAATGAAGGCGAACATTTACTTACTGTGGTAAGCTGTGTATCTGTTTGTAAACACTGATTACTTCTTGTATACTGCGTTCGACTTTTCTCTGGATAACATAAAAGATGTTTGAGTGAGACACACAAAGCAGAACAGAAAATGTGAGCTTCAACCAGGCATGAGAATGAAACTGACTGCATGCACACACTATAGTTTTGTTTAAACGTCTATGGATGGCAGAAAAAAAAACACTATATGATTGGCTCTCATATCTTTATTATACAATACATTATCATTATTCAGAATAACAACCTTGGAGCCGTTTCTCACTCCACTCCTTAGCCAGCTAGTTAAAAGTTTATTTAATCCATCATGTGTGACAAAATGCATATGCAAGTGGTTTTAACGGAACATCTAAAAACACCTGTTTATGATTGCGCAAATCCCTTCTTGGCTCAAATGTGTTGCTAGACAGCGATGTTTGCTAGCTAGCCATGAAAACTAAAAGGCAAATCTGTCCGTCAGGTTCACCTGCTCCACTGAAGTCACCGTCTCCACTCAGTCGTCTGTGAACTTCTCCGAGGAGTGCCATTCGCTGAAGCACCGTAACGGCGCGGGTACACGTTCCATGATTGTTTTGTGTGTACCGTTATTTTCCCATTAAAATGTTCTCTGGTGATCAACAACTAATACAACACGGCGAGGTTACTTCCTGTTAAGTGGGCGGGGTTTCATAATATGCATACGGCAATGCAGATGGAACAATTTAATCCAAAACGCGCACCCGTCTCTCAATTCAATTTGCTCTCTCTCTCGCTCTCTCACCCACAAGGCCTAGTATTAATTTGCTGTCATATTAGCGCATGAATATTCTGATGAATCCAAAAATACATGCCTAGGGGGTAATTTATGAAAAATGTGTCAACTCAATCCAACCATGCTTTATTTATTATGTGGTAAAACTTCTACTAGAATCCTTTTGAGATAAACATGTAGGCTACTTGGCACATCATAAAACAACATTTATTTTAGGCTGTAGGAATAAAAGGAATAGCCCTATTTAATTTAGCTCACTTTAGGTAGCCTAGGTTTACTTTGCACAATTACCCTTCCTGATGTAGCTTATGGACAATAAAACAATAAAGGTGTTTCTTCTGTACTTTGTTACTCCCGCGCTTTCTCAACCAACCATCTCGTGTGTCCGTGATGTCAAGTGAAAAGCGGATGCTGCCGAGAGCTTCCCCCGCCACCGCACCCATCAGAGGAGGAGAGGGCTGGATGGAATCTGGACCCTTCTCTTATAGCTCGGCTTTGTTATCAAAGAGACCGCTCCTCCTGGTTTGATAGACAGAGCTGCTCACCGGTTTCTCGAAAGAGTACCCAAAGACTTCATTGCATTTTGGGGCAGACATGGGCTGGGGTGTAGCTGTGTTGCTTTTGGAAATTCGTTGCTGAGTTAGCTTTCTGGCTGTTCTAATTTCTAAGACGCTATGGCTAAGCAATATGATGTGCTCTTCCGACTCCTGCTGCTCGGAGACTCGGGGGTTGGAAAAACATGTTTATTATGCAGATTCACGGACAACGAATTTCACCCGTCTCACATTTCCACAATCGGTAAGACCGTTCCTTTAATGCATGAATGTTTTTTTGTTTTTTTTGGGGGGGGGGGGATTGATCAGAATGCACCTAATCAGATCTGATTATCTCTAGGCTAAATAGTCTAATCGAATAGGCTATTGCCGCTATATCAATTAGCCTATTGAAAAGAGCATGTACATTATTCTACATTTTCTTTGTGCAGAATGTACCAATTTGCTATTAGACATTTTACAAATAGCCCAATTGTGTATTAAAATGAAGTGTCCCTCTCTATTTCAAAGCACTGTATATTTGTATTGTTTTGCATATCTGAGTTCTGATTACAATACCAATTAGTTTCATTAATAGAAAAACAGAAAAGCCAGTAGCAGGACAAATCAAAACGATAACTTGCAGGGGGGGGGCATCCACTTGGTAAAATATCAAACTGCACTAATGATGACCACCAATAGGCTACAGTTGCTACCTGGATACAGAGTGATACATGATATATACCACATTAGATGCTATCTGCAAACTATGAACATGATATTGAATATGTTTGTTATTTTGAACCAAGTAAAATGCATGAATACAAGTAGAGTATTCCAAGAGGTTATGTAAGCCTATGGGACTATCAGTAACTGTCAGAAACAATTGGGACACATTCTTTACACAATCTCTTTGTGAATAGCTGCTTCTTTTACTAGAAGAAATGCACGTGAACAAAAGTAAAGTGACATTTTTTTGTGGGAAAATGTGTCACTTTTACCCACAATTCCCTCAACTACTTGTACCCCTGCACATTGCCTCGCTACTGGTACTCCTTCTATATAGCCTTATTGTTTTTTTTATTGTGTTACACTTTCTTTTTTTTATTCAGCAAATAATTTGTCTTTTATCTCGGCACTGTTGGGAATGGGTTCGTAAATAAGCATTTCACTGTAAAGTCTACACGTGTTTTAGCGCAGTGACCAATAAAATGTGATTTTATTTTGATTTGAAATATATACATAAATCTACATGGCTTGTCATTTTACTGCAATATAATGTATATATTATAGTTACTAATAGTATAAAAGTCATTGCCATGCAAAATAGTGTAATTTTACCTACTCTTCATCCTTGGTCATTGCTTTGCCTCGGTCCAACCCTTGTAGAGAGAGAGAGCATTAAAGCAGTAGCCTACGGACCCAACAAGGTTTGCCCCTTTAGTTAATATGGACTGTCATACTACATTCCCCAAATGAACAGCTCCTGACTCTACTCTACTGCCTTCCTATTGAGGCCAGTGAAATAAGCTATCAGGACAGCCCTGTTCTCCCCTTTACCGACCTGTACCAGTCATTCTCCTATCTTCCTAGTCAAGGCAGGTTTCCTTTCTGTGACTGCCCGTTGAACTCCTCCTCCCCGGGTTCAGGGACATCACAGAGAAATATCAGATTATGTCCCAAATGGAACCATATTCCCTATGCAGTGCACTACTTTTGATCAGGGCCCATACAATGGTCAAAAGTAGGGCGCCATCTGGGACACATATACAGTTCTCCCTCTGCAGAGAGGAAGGCAGTATTATAGGAAGTAATTGGTTGCATTAACCGTAGCCACGGAAGTAGTGTGTGTGGGGAGTGGGGGGCTGAAAAACGGACATTCGGTCCTCGAATACAGAACTAGTAAAGTACACTAGCAACCTGCATGTCCCTTCCACCTGAGGATCCCTCTTTTTCAGCCATCTATTTCCTGTGTTTGAGGGGTTCAAAATCCACTTGTCACTTAAATCTCGCCGGATCGATTGCTTTCATTTGACTCCTGTGACTCTTTCATTCTCTTCCTTGTGCTTCCAGTTGTTTTTGTAATGACCTGTCAAACACACCCTGGTAATGGCTGAAATAGACTCAACGGGATACATTGTCTTTCTCTTGCATCAGGGATTTAACACAACATCTGGATACTTACATCACAAGAATGAGAAATAACTTTATTTTGATGGGTGTTAATTTTTTTGTGGAATTTAAAAAAAAAAAGTAATAATTAGAAATGTTTACAAATTAGATGCGTGGAAATGAAAGCAATTTACGAAAATTAACATTCAGATTATAGTGGTATTATGTTTCATCTCACAAACAATGTAAAGTACACTACATGAACAAAAGTATGTGGACACCTGCTCGTCTAACATCTCATTGCAAAATCATGGGCATTAATATGGAGTTGGTCCCTCCCCTTTGCTGCTAAAACAGCCTCCACTCTACTGGGAAGGCCCTTCCACTAGATGTTGGAACATTGCTGCTGGGACTTGCTTCCATTCAGCCACAAGAGCATTAGTGAGATCGAGCACTGATGTTGGGTGATTACGCCTGGCTCGCTGTCGGTGTTCCAATTCATCCCAAAGGTGTTCGATGGGGTTGGGGTCAGGGTTCTGTGCAGGCCAGTCAAGTTCTTCAACACCGATCTCGACAAACCATTTCTGTATGGACCTCGCTTTGTGCACGGGGGCATTGTCATGTTGAAACAGCAAAAGGGCCTTCCCCAAACTGTTGCCACAAAGTTGGAAGCACAGAATCGTCTAGAATGTCATTGTATGCTGTAGCGTTAAGATTTCCCTTCTGGAACAAAGGCACCCGAACTATGAAAAACAGCCCCAGAGAACGCGTTTCCGCCGCTCTAGAGTCCAATGGCGGCGAGCTTTACACCACCCCAGTCGACGCTTGGCATTGCACATGATGATCTTAGGCTTGTGTGCGGCTGCTCAGCCACGGAAACCCATTTCATGAAGCTCCCGACAAACAGTTATTGTGCTGACATTGCTTCCAAAGGCAGTTTGGTACTCGGTAGTGATTGTTGCAACCGAGTACAGGTCCCGTTCTGTGAGCTTGTGTGGCCTTACACTTAGCGGCTGAGCCGTTGTTGCTCCTAGATGTTTCCACTTCACAATAACAGCACTTACAGTTGACCGGGGCAGCTCTAGCAGGGCAGAATTTTGACAAACTGACTTGTTGGAAAGGTGGCATCCTATGACGGCACCATGTTGAAAGTCACTGAGCTCTTCGGTAAGGCCATTCTACTGCCAGTGTTTGTCTATGGAGATTGCATGGCGGTGTGCTTGATTTTATACACCTGTCAGCAAAGGGTGTGGCTGAAATAGCTCAATCCACTAATTTGAAGAGGTGTCCACATATTTTTGAATATACAGTATAGTGTATGGATAAATAGTTGTAATCTAGACCCAAACATATATTTTTATAACATAGAACATATCCCAAACATATAACATATAACATATATTTTTCCCAGGGTATTCTGCTATTGACGCACAAGTTGTATTATCCAACAGAACGTGACAACAGCAGTAATAATCAGGCCGTGTAGACAGCGCAGGTGAATGTAGGTAGGCCTAGTCAGAGGACGTTATTGGGGTTCCAGCCATGTTCCACCCCTTTATGCTAATGTTATCAAAAATGAAAATACACCACACTAATTATGCAAATGATGTACTTTTCTTTATTTTAACACTGAATATAAAATAAATACCTGATACCATTAGAAAATGTATATATGAGCTAATCCTAAGCATTTTGATGACTGTTGCTAGAGTACATTATACACATTATCAACATTCTAGGATAGAATTTTGGAAGAACTTGGTTAAAGTTCCCATTTCTAGAGTTCTACGGTGTTCTCTGTCTAAAGTTCTAGAACCAGGAGTGTTCTTCATAGAACACATCCCTAGTGATATCTCTGTGGTGTTCTCTGTCTAAAGTTCTAGAACCAGGAGTGTTCTTCATAGAACTACATCCCTAGTGATATCTCTGTGGTGTTCTCTGGTGCAAAGAATATTGTGTTCTAGAATATAGTGTTCTGTTCTCTGTCCACTGCTCCAGCTTGCCCAGCCGGCTACGTCAGATCAAATACATCGGTGGGTTGCAGATGCAGCCAGGTATTCCAGCCAGGAGGGGAGAGGTAATATGTCTGCCTGTCTGCTACAAGACAACGGTGCTTCTGTGCACAGGGTTACAGATGGCCACTCATGTGCCTGTCTGCTACAAGACAACAGTGCTTCTGTGCACAGGGTTACAGATGGCCACTCATGTGCCTGTCTGCTACAAGACAACAGTGCTTCTGTGCACAGGGTTACAGATGGCCACTCATGTGTCTGTCTGCTACAAGACAACAGTGCTTCTGTGCACAGGATTACAGATGGCCACTCATGTGTCTGTCTGCTACAAGACAACAGTGGTTCTGTGCACAGGGTTACAGATGGCCACTCATGTGCCTGTCTGCTACAAGACAACAGTGCTTCTGTGCACAGGGTTACATATGGCCACTCATGTGTCTGTATGCTACAAGACAACAGTGCTTCTGTGCACAGGGTTACAGATGGCCACTCATGTGTCTGTCTGCTACAAGACAACAGTGCTTCTGTGCACAGGGTTACAGATGGCCACTCATGTGCCTGTCTGCTACAAGACAACGGTGCTTCTGTGCACAGGGTTACAGATGGCCACTCATGTGCCTGTCTGCTACAAGACAACAGTGCTTCTGTGCACAGGGTTACAGATGGCCACTCATGTGCCTGTCTGCTACAAGACAACAGTGCTTCTGTGCACAGGGTTACAGATGGCCACTCATGTGCCTGTCTGCTACAAGACAACAGTGCTTCTGTGCACAGGGTTACAGATGGCCACTCATGTGCCTGTCTGCTATAAGACAACAGCTTCTGTGCACAGGGTTACAGATGGCCACTCATGTGTCTGTCTGCTACAAGACAACAGTGCTTCTGTGCACAGGGTTACAGATGGCCACTCATGTGTCTGTCTGCTACAAGACAACAGTGCTTCTGTGCACAGGGTTACAGATGGCCACTCATGTGTCTGTCTGCTACAAGACAACAGTGCTTCTGTGCACAGGGTTACAGATGGCCACTCATGTGTCTGTCTGCTACAAGACAACAGTGCTTCTGTGCACAGGGTTACAGATGGCCACTCATGTGCCTGTCTGCTACAAGACAACAGTGCTTCTGTGCACAGGGTTACAGATGGCCACTCGTGTCTGTCTGCTACAAGACAACAGTGCTTCTGTGCACAGGGTTACAGATGGCCACTCATGTGTCTGTCTGCTACAAGACAACAGTGCTTCTGTGCACAGGGTTACAGATGGCCACTCATGTGCCTGTCTGCTACAAGACAACAGCTTCTGTGCACAGGGTTACAGATGGCCACTCATGTGTCTGTCTGCTACAAGACAACGGTGCTTCTGTGCACAGGGTTACAGATGGCCACTCATGTGCCTGTCTGCTACAAGACAACAGTGCTTCTGTGCACAGGGTTACATATGGCCACTCATGTGTCTGTCTGCTATTGGCTGTCTACCAAGTGACATCCTATTCACTGAATAGTGCACTACTCTTGACCAGGGCCCATATAGCGCTGGTGAAAGGTAGTGCACTATGTTGAGAATAGGGAGCCATTTTGGATGGAGTTGTCTAGATCAAACAAACCACATTGAGTCCACAGAGAGGTATCGATCCAGACCGACTGACCAACACTGGCTAACACCACTCTGACTACACTGGCTAACACCACTCTGACTACACTGGCTCACACCACTCTGACTACACTGGCTCACACCACTCTGACTGCACTGGCTCACACCACTCTGACTGCACTGGCTAACACCACTCTGACTACACTGGCTAACACCACTCCGACTACACTGGCTAACACCACTCCGACTACACTGGCTAACACCACTCTGACTACACTGGCTAACACCACTCTGACTACACTGGCTAACACCACTCTGACTACACTGGCTCACACCACTCTGACTGCACTGGCTAACACCACTCTGACTACACTGGCTAACACCACTCCGACTACACTGGCTAACACCACTCTGACTACACTGGCTAACACCACTCTGACTACACTGGCTAACACCACTCCGACTACACTGGCTAACACCACTCCGACTACACTGGCTAACACCACTCCGACTACACTGGCTAACACCACTCCGACTACACTGGCTAACACCACTCTGACTACACTGGCTAACACCACTCTGACTACACTGGCTAACACCACTCCGACTACACTGGCTAACACCACTCCGACTACACTGGCTAACACCACTCCGACTACACTGGCTAACACCACTCCGACTACACTGGCTAACACCACTCTGACTACACTGGCTAACACCACTCCGACTACACTGGCTAACACCACTCCGACTACACTGGCTAACACCACTCCGACTACACTGGCTAACACCACTCCGACTACACTGGCTAACACCACTCCGACTACACTGGCTAACACCACTCTGACTACACTGGCTAACACCACTCTGACTACACTGGCTAACACCACTCTGACTACACTGGCTAACACCACTCTGACTACACTGGCTAACACCACTCCGACTACACTGGCTAACACCACTCTGACTACACTGGCTAACACCACTCTGACTACACTGGCTAACACCACTCTGACTACACTGGCTAACACCACTCTGACTGCACTGGCTAACACCACTCTGACTGCACTGGCTAACACCACTCTGACTGCACTGGCTAACACCACTCTGACTACACTGGCTAACACCACTCTGACTACACTGGCTAACACCACTCTGACTACACTGGCTAACACCACTCTGACTACACTGGCTCACACCACTCTGACTACACTGGCTCACACCACTCTGACTACACTGGCTCACACCACTCTGACTACACTGGCTCACACCACTCTGACTACACTGGCTCACACCACTCTGACTGCACTGGCTAACACCACTCTGACTGCACTGGCTAACACCACTCTGACTACACTGGCTAACACCACTCTGACTACACTGGCTAACACCACTCTGACTACACTGGCTAACACCACTCTGACTACACTGGCTAACACCACTCTGACTACACTGGCTAACACCACTCTGACTGCACTGGCTAACACCACTCTGACTGCACTGGCTCACACCACTCTGACTACACTGGCTAACACCACTCTGACTACACTGGCTAACACCACTCTGACTGCACTGGCTAACACCACTCTGACTACACTGGCTAACACCACTCTGACTACACTGGCTAACACCACTCTGACTACACTGGCTAACCCCAATCCCCTAACCCTAACCCCAATCCCCTAACCCTAACCCCAATCCCTCAACCCCAATCCCTCAACCCTAACCCCAATCCCTCAACCCTAACCCCAATCCTAACCCCAATCCCTTAACCCTAACCCCAATCCCTCAACCCTAACCCCAATCCCTCAACCCCAATCCCTCAACCCTAACCCCAATCCCTCAACCCCAATCCCTCAACCCCAATCCCTTAACCCTAACCCTAACCCCAATCCCCTAACCCTAACCCCAATCCCTTAACCCTAACCCTAACCCCAATCCCTCAACCCTAACCCCAATCCCTCAACCCCAATCCCTTAACCCTAACCCCAATCCCTCAACCCTAACCCCAATCCCCTAAACCTAAGCCTGAACCTAACCCCTAAGCCTGAACCTAAACCCTAAGCCTGAACCTAAACCCTAAGCCTGAACCTAAACCCTAAGCCTGAACCTAAACCCTAAGCCTGAACCTAAACCCTAAGCCTGAACCTAAACCCTAAGCCTGAACCTAAACCCTAAGCCTGAACCTAAACCCTAAGCCTGAACCTAAACCCTAAGCCTGAACCTAAACCCTAAGCCTGAACCTAAACCCTAAGCCTGAACCTAACCCCTAAGCCTGAACCTAACCCCTAAACCTGAACCTAACCCCTAAGCCTAAAATATAATTTGTTATAGCTGCCTCCATGATTTGTATTTTAGTTTGCCTTCAAATACTAAAGTAGTCCCACATGTTCTTCAAATACTAAAGTAGTCCCACATGTTCTTCAAATACTAAAGTAGACCCACATGTTCTCCAAATACTAAAGTAGGCCCACATGTTCTCCAAATACTAAAGTAGGCCCACATGTTCTCCAAATACTAAAGTAGGCCCACATGTTCTCCAAATACTAAAGTAGGCCCACATGTTCTCCAAATACTAAAGTAGTCCCACATGTTCTCCAAATACTAAAGTAGTCCCACATGTTCTTCAAATACTAAAGTAGTCCCACATGTTCTTCAAATACTAAAGTAGACCCACATGTTCTTCAAATACTAAAGTAGACCCACATGTTCTCCAAATACTAAAGTAGTCCCACATGTTCTTCAAATACTAAAGTAGTCCCACATGTTCTCCAAATACTAAAGTAGTCCCACATGTTCTCCAAATACTAAAGTAGGCCCACATGTTCTCCAAATACTAAAGTAGGCCCACATGTCCTAAATAGTGTTGATATTAATATCTTCAAACACTGAGGATAATTCTGAATATTTGTGTTAATTTCAAGTCCATCCAGACTCTCAACTAAGAGCTGTGACTGTGTTTGACATTGTCTCAGAAACACACAGCCAAGGCTCTATAGATGGGATTCTAGAGTGATAACTTTGCCTGCAGTATCCAATTAGACATCTCCCTTACCTGAGACACACACACACACACACACTATCTGGCACTGTGTTTCTGAGACTCAGCATTTAGGATATAGTGTTTCCAAGCAGAGGAAGACCAAAAGGCCATTACCACTATTGTCAGACTCACTGAAGGTTAGAGACAGGGATCTAATAGGACAATAATGTTATTCCCTGTGTACCCACAGCCTGACAGATACCAGGTGTTCTAGCTGTAGAAGGCTATAACTAAAATTATGTTGTACCTTACGCTAGATTGGGCTCAGAGTTTACCTGTCAGGTCATGTGGTCCCGTGATGCTGTATCTTAGGCTAACTGGGGCTCAGAGTTTACCCGTCAGGTCATGTGGTCCCGTGATGCTGTATCTTAGGCTAACTGGGGCTCAGAGTTTACCCGTCAGGTCATGTGGTCCCGTGATGCTGTATCTTAGGCTAACTGGGGCTCAGAGTTTACCCGTCAGGTCATGTGGTCCCGTGATGCTGTATCTTAGGCTAACTGGGGCTCAGAGTTTACCCGTCAGATCATGTGGTCCCGTGATGCTGTATCTTAGGCTAACTGGGGCTCAGAGTTTACCCGTCAGGTCATGTGGTCCGGAGGAACTCCTGCACCCTCTTGTTCTGTTAGTTTAGAAGTCTAGACCTGAATGTATTAATGTTCTGAATGAATAAGGTTCAGGGTAACATACTATTACCATGTGTTCATCTGGTGGTCCTCTGTAGCTCAGTTGGTAGAGCATGAGGCATGAACCACCATCCTGTTCTGGGTTTGATTCCCAGAACTACCCATATGTGAAATATTTCAGCACTCATGACTATAAATCGCTTTGGATAAAAGTGTCTGGTAAATGGTATATATATATATATATATGTATGTGTGTGTGTGTGTGTGTGTGTGTGTGTGTGTGTGTGTGTGTGTGTGTGTGTGTGTGTGTGTGTGTGTGTGTGTGTGTGTGTGTGTGTGTGTGTGTGTGTGTGTGTGTGTGTGTGTGTGTGTGTGTGTGTGTGTGTGTATGTATGTATGTATGTATGTATGTATGTATGTATGTATGTATGTATGTATGTATATATATATATATATATATATATATATATATGTATATGTATATGTATATGTATATGTATATGTATATGTATATGTATATGTGTTATTGCCACTTTATGTGCAACCTCCACTGGTGACCGCAGTAAGCAGCTACCGCCAGGCAGCCATGATTTAGGAGCCGTATTTAATCACACAATCCATGCATTTAATCTCACCATAGTGTTCTGGTCAAAAGTAGTGCACAATATAGGGTAATAGGGTGTCATTTGGCACGTACCTATACTTATCCATTCATAGAAATGGTTGGCTAATAGCTACGCTAAGTAGAAACACTGTTGTCAGTATGTTGAATTAAACTGTTGGGTAAAACACACTGTAAACACTAAATACTAAATGACCGTGTGATACAACTCTGGGTAAAACACACTATAAATACTATATCAACTCTGGGAAAAACACACTGTAAACACTAAATACTATATCAACTCTGGGAAAAACACACTGTAAACACTAAATACTAAATGACCGTGTGATACAACTCTGGGTAAAACACACTGTAAACACTAAATACTATATCAACTCTGGGTAAAACACACTGTAAACACTAAATACTATATCAACTCTGGGTAAAACACACTGTAAACACTAAATACTATATCAACTCTGGGTAAAACACACTGTAAACACTAAATACTATATCAACTCTGGGTAAAACACACTGTAAACACTAAATACTATATCAACTCTGGGTAAAACACACTTAATAGGTTAATTGAAAGCTGCTTGTTTTCTTTGCCTTACATGCCCCATGGTGGACGCTTTTGTTCATTCTCCCTCCCTTCCCCTGTCCTTTGTATGTTTCAGTGCAGTCAATGTAGTTTACAATGGACAAGCTTGCTGTTTGTGTCCTAAGCATAGAGTGCCCTGAAGACTACAGTACTGTGAATGACTTGGCATGGCCTTAGTGAGCAGATTCACTCTTATTCACTCTTATAGGGTTTGCAAAATTCCGTTAACTTAACCCCAAAATTCCCAGGTTTTCCAGAAATCCTGGTCGGTGGATTCTGGGATTTCCTAGTTATTCCCTCCTGAATCTAGGAATCTTCCTGCCAGGATTTCCTAGTTATCCCCCCTGAATCTAGGAATCTTCCTGCCAGGATTTCTGGAAAAGCTGGGATGTTTGGGGGGGGGGGGGGGGGGAGGGGGGAGGAGATGTGGCTCTATACTCCTATCACTGTGTGACAGATGCATTCCCTGAGATGTGGCTCTATACTCCTATCACTGTGTGACAGATGCATTCCCTGAGATGTGGCTCTATACTCCTATCACTGTGTGACAGATGCATTCCCTGAGATGTGGCTCTATACTCCTATCACTGTGTGACAGATGCATTCCCTGAGATGTGGCTCTATACTCCTATCACTGTGTGACAGATGCATTCCCTGAGATGTGGCTCTATACTCCTATCACTGTGTGACAGATGCATTCCCTGAGATGTGGCTCTATACTCCTATCACTGTGTGACAGATGCATTCCCTGAGATGTGGCTCTATACTCCTATCACTGTGTGACAGATGCATTCCCTGAGATGTGGCTCTATACTCCTATCACTGTGTGACAGATGCATTCCCTGAGATGTGGCTCTATACTCCTATCACTGTGTGACAGATGCATTCCCTGAGATGTGGCTCTATACTCCTATCACTGTGTGACAGATGCATTCCCTGAGATGTGGCTCTATACTCCTATCACTGTGTGACAGATGCATTCCCTGAGATGTGGCTCTATACTCCTATCACTGTGTGACAGATGCATTCCCTGAGATGTGGCTGTATACTCCTATCACTGTGTGACAGATGCATTCCCTGAGATGTGGCTGTATACTCCTATCACTGTGTGACAGATGCATTCCCTGAGATGTGGCTGTATACTCCTATCACTGTGTGACAGATGCATTACCTGAGATGTGGCTGTATACTCCTATCACTGTGTGACAGATGCATTCCCTGAGATGTGGCTGTATACTCCTATCACTGTGTGACAGATGCATTCCCTGAGATTTGGCTGTATACTCCTATCACTGTCTAAAGCCATTTGTATTTTAGTCTTTTAGCAGACTCTCTAATCCTAAATGATTTTGCAGTCAGTGCATTCAACTAAGGCAGGTAAGACAACCACATAGCCATGTTTTAGGGTAAGACAGGCCCCACTCTCCCCAGTGTCCCAGTATCTATGTGTCAATCAATCAATCAATCAATCAATTTTATTTTATATAGCCCTTCGTACATCAGCTAATATCTCGAAGTGCTGTACAGAAACCCAGCCTAAAACCCCAAACAGCTAGTAATGCAGGTGTAGAAGCACGGTGGCTAGGAAAAACTCCCTAGAAAGGCCAAAACCTAGGAAGAAACCTAGAGAGGAACCAGGCTATGAGGGGTGACTAGTCCTCTTCTGGCTGTGCCGGGTGGAGATTATAACAGAACTATGCCAAGATGTTCAAAAATCTTCATAAGTGACAAGCATGGTCAAATAATAATCATGAATCATTTTCAGTTGGCTTTTCATAGCTGATCATTAAGAGTTGAAAAACAACAGGTCTGGAACAGGTGGCGGTTCCATAACCGCAGGCAGAACAGCTGAAACCGGAATAGCAGCAAGGCCAGGCGGACTGGGGACAGCAAGGAGTCACCACGGCCGGTAGTCCCGACGTATGGTCCTAGGGCCCAGGTCCTCCGAGAGAAAGAAAGAGAGAAGGAGAAAATTAGAGAGAGCCAAGATTTTCAAAATGTTCATAAATGACAAGCATGGTCAAATAATAATCAGGAATAAATCTCAGTTGGCTTTTCATAGCCGATCATTAAGAGTTGAAAACAGCAGGTCTGGGACAGGTAGGGGTTCCATAACCGCAGGCAGAACAGTTGAAACTGGAATAGCAGCAAGGCCAGGCGGACTGGGGACAGCAAGGAGTCACCACGGCCGGTAGTCCCAACGTATGGTCCTAGGGCTCAGGTCCTCCGAGAGAAAGAAAGAGAGAAGGAGAAAATTAGAGAGAGACAAGATTTTCAAAATGTTCATAAATGACAAGCATGGTCAAATAATAATCAGGAATACATCTCAGTTGGCTTTTCATAGCCGACCATTAAGAGTTGAAAACAGCAGGTCTGGGACAGGTAGGGGTTTCGTAACCGCAGGCAGAACAGTTGAAACTGGAATAGCAGCAAGGCCGGGCGGACTGGGGACAGCAAGGTGTCAGCATGCCCGGTAGTCCTGACGTATGGTCCTAGGGCTCAGGTTCTCAGAGAGAAAGAGAGAACGAAAGAATTAGAGAGAGCATACTTAAATTCACACAGGACACTGGATAAGACAGGAGAAGTACTCCAGGTATAACCAACTGACCCTAGCCCCCCGACACATAAACTACTGCAGCATAAATACTGGAGGCTGAGACAGGAGCGGTCAGGAGACACTGTGGCCCCATCCGAAGAAACCCCCGGACAGGGCCAAACAGGAAGGATATAACCCCACCCACTCTGCCAAAGCACAGCCCCCACACCACTAGAGGGATATCCTCAACCACCAACTTACAATCCTGAGACAAGGCCGAGTATAGCCCACAAAGGTCTCCACCACAGCACAAACCAAGGGGGGGCGCCAACCCAGACAGGAAGATCACGTCAGTAACTCAACCCACTCAAGTGACGCACCCCTCCTAGGGACGGCATGAAAGAGCACCAGCAAGCCAGTGACTCAGCCCCAGTAACAGGGTTAGAGGCAGAGAATCCCAGTGGAGAGAGGGGAACCGGCCCGGCAGAGACAGCAAGGGCGGTTCGTTGCTCCAGAGCCTTTCCGTTCACCTTCACACTCCTGGGCCAGACTACACTCAATCATATGACCTACTGAAGAGATAAGTCTTCAGTAAAGACTTAAAGGTTGAGGCCGAGTCTGCGTCTCTCACATGGGTAGGCAGACTGTTCCATAAAAATGGAGATCTATAGGAGAAAGCCCTGCCTCCCTCTGTTTGCTTAGAAATTCTAGGGACAATTAGGAGGCCTGCGTCTTGTGACCGTAGCGTACGTATTGGTATGTACGGCAGGACCAACTCGGAAAGATAGGTAGGAGCAAGCCCATGTAACGCTTTATAGGTTAACAGTAAAACCTTGAAATCAGCCCTTGCCTTAACAGGAAGCCAGTGTAGGGAAGCTAGCACTGGAGTAATATGATAAAATTTCTTGGTTCTAGTCAGGATTCTAGCAGCCGTATTTAGCACTAACTGAAGTTTATTTAGTGCTTTATCCGGGTAGCCGGAAAGTATAGCATTGCAGTAGTCTAACCTAGAAGTAACAAATGCATGGATTAATTTTTCTGCATCATTTTTGGACAGAAAATTTCTGATTTTTGCAATGTTACGTAGATTGAAAAAAGCTGTCCTTGAAACAGTCTTGATATGTTCATCAAAAGAGAGATCAGGGTCAAGAGTAACGCCGAGGTCCTTCACAGTTTTATTTGAGACGACTTTACAACCATCAAGATGAATTGTCAGATTTAACAGAAGATCTTTTTGTTTCTTGGGACCTAGAACAAGCATCTCTGTTTTGTCCGAGTTTAAAAGTAGAAAGTTTTCAGCCATCCACTTCCTTATGTCTGAAACACAGGCTTCTAGCGAGGGCAATTTTGGGGCTTCACCATGTTTCATTGAAATGTACAGCTGTGTGTCATCCGCATAGCAGTGAAAGTTAACATTATGTTTTCGAATAACATCCCCAAGAGGTAAAATATATAGTGAAAACAATAGTGGTCCTAAAACGGAACCTTGAGGAACACCGAAATGTACAGTTGATTTGTCAGAGGACAGACCATTCACAGAGACAAACTGATATCTTTCCGACAGGTAAGATCTAAACCAGGCCAGAACTTGTCCGTGTAGACCAATTTGGGTTTCCAGTCTCTCCAAAAGAATGTGGTGATCGATGGTGTCAAAGGCAGCACTAAGGTCTAGTAGCACGAGGACAGATGCAGAGCCTCGGTCTGACGCCATTAAAAGGTCATTTACCACCTTCACAAGTGCAGTCTCAGTGCTATGATGGGGTCTAAAACCAGACTGAAGCATTTCGTATACATTGTTTGTCTTCAGAAAGGCAGTGAGTTGCTGCGCAACAGCTTTTTCTAAAATTTTTGAGAGGAATGGAAGATTCGATATAGGCCGATTAGTTTTTTATATTTTCCGGGTCAAGGTTTGGCTTTTTCAAGAGAGGCTTTATCACTGCCACTTTTAGTGAGTTTGGTACACATCCGGTGGATAGAGAGCTGTTTATTATGTTCAACATAGGAGGGCCAAGCACAGGAAGCAGCTCCTTCAGCAGTTTAGTAGGAATAGGATCCAGTATGCAGCTTGAAGGTTTAGAGGCCATGATTATTTTCATCATTGTGTCAAGAGATATAGTACTAAAACACTTAAGTGTCTCTCCTGATCCCAGGCCCTCGCAGAGCTGTGCAGATCCAGGACAGCTAAGCCCTGGAGGAATACGCAGATTCAAAGAGGAGTCCGTAATTTGCTTTCTAATGGTCATGATCTTTTCCTCAAAGAAGTTCATGAATTTATTACTGCTGAAGTGAAAGCCATCCTCTCTTGGGGAATGCTGCTTTTTAGTTAGCTTTGCAACAGTATCAAAAAGAAATTTTGGATTGTTCTTATTTTCCTCGATTAAGTTGGAAAAGTAGGATGATCGAGCAGCAGTGAGGGCTCTTCGGTACCGCACGGTACTGTCTTTCCAAGCTAGTCGGAAGACTTCCAGTTTGGTGTGGCGCCATTTCCGTTCCAATTTCCTGGAAGCTTGCTTCAAAGCTCGGGTATTTTCTGTATACCAGGGAGCTAGTTTCTTATGACAAATGTTTTTTGTTTTTAGGGGTGCAACTGCATCTAGGGTATTGCGCAAGGTTAAATTGAGTTCCTCAGTTAAGTGGTTAACTGATTTTTGTCCTCTGACGTCCTTGGGTAGGCAGAAGGAGTCTGGAAGGGCATCAAGGAATTTTTGTGTTGTCTGAGAATTTATAGCACGACTTTTGATGCTCCTTGGTTGGGGTCTGAGCAGATTATTTGTTGCGATTGCAAACGTAATAAAATGGTGGTCCGATAGTCCAGGATTATGTGGAAAAACATTAAGATCTACAACATTTATTCCATGGGACAAAACTAGGTCCAGAGTATGACTGTGGCAGTGAGTAGGTCCAGAGACATGTTGGACAAAACCCACTGAGTCGATGATGGCTCCGAAAGACTTTTGGAGTGGGTCTGTGGACTTCTCCATGTGAATATTAAAATCACCAAAAATTAGAATATGATCTGCTATGACTACAAGGTCTGATAGGAATTCAGGAAACTCAGAGAGGAACGCTGTATATGGCCCAGGAGGCCTGTAAACAGTAGCTATAAAAAGTGATTGAGTAGGCTGCATAGATTTCACGACTAGAAGCTCAAAAGACGAAAACGCCATTTTTTTTTTTTGTAAATTGAAATTTGCTATCGTAAATGTTAGCAACACCTCCGCCTTTGCGGGATGCACGGGGGATATGGTCACTAGTGTAACCAGGAGGTGAGGCCTCATTTAACACAGTAAATTCATCAGGCTTAAGCCATGTTTCAGTCAGGCCAATCACATCAAGATTATGATCAGTGATTAGTTCATTGACTATGACTGCCTTTGAAGTGAGGGATCTAACATTAAGTAACCCTATTTTGAGATGTGAGGTATCACGATCTCTTTCAATAATGGCAGGAATGGAGGAGGTCTTTATCCTAATAAGATTGCTAAGGCGAACACCGCCATGTTTAGTTTTGCCCAACCTAGGTCGAGGCACAGACACAGTCTCAATGGGTATGGCTGAGCTGACTACACTGACTGTGCTATTGGCAGACTCCACTAAACTGGCAGGTTGGCTAACAGCCTGCTGCCTGGCCTGCACCCTATTTCATTGTGGGGCTAAAGGAGTTAGAGCCCTATCTATCTATGTGTCCAATATAAAAGCCTGTCTGTCAGTATTAGGCCTACTACCTACAGTACACTCCTGACGTGTCATCACCTAATGAAGGTGGAAGTGAGCTGTGTTCAAGATAATTAGACCAGTCACTTCCTTGTACCTATTAGCAGCTTCTCCGCCTTGCAGATTGTGATGAAACACTACCATGACCAATTAGCCACCGCTTTCTCAGAGGGGAGCTGTATTTGAGCTTCATTGTCACGGCTGGGTGTGATGTGATGGGGTGGAGAGTCATAGAACAGTGTCTTTGCTAGACTGTGTCCGTTTCATTCACAGAGCACAGACACTGTGACAAAACACTTTGGACTGCAAGTCAACCGTTACACACATAGTGATCATATTGTAGCGACCTCATCAAGGGTGGCGAGCGGCGCAGAGGTTTTAAGGCACTGCATCTCAGTGCTGGAGGTGTCACTACAGACCCTGGTTCGACCCTGGGCTGTAGCACATCCGGCCGTGATTGGGAGTCCAATAGGGCGGCACACAATTGGCCCATTGTTGTTAGGGTTTGGCCGGGTTACGCCGTCATTGTAAATAAGAATTTGTTCTTAACTGACTTGCCAAGTTAAATAAAATGTTAAATAAAATACAAATAAATAAATAAAAAGGGGTTTGGATCTCTTGGCATAATGGCTAATGTGTTGACAGTTGACAGTCGCTGGACCCGGGGTCGAGTCCCTGTCGGGGCTACCCCCCGGAATTACCTTTACAATATGAAAACCCCTCGCACCTTATTCAAGAACATGTTTCTTCTTCAATCTAACACCGGATGTTTGAACACTACTGTGATATATTCTATCAGATCTTCCATATGCTTAGATAGCTGAGCCAACACTTCCCATTCATCTATTCTAGAGGACGTCGTAGATAGCTGAGCCAACACTTCCCATTCATCTATTCTAGAGGACGTCGTAGATAGCTGAGCCAACACTTCCCATTCATTTATTCTAGAGGACGTCGTAGATAGCTGAGCCAACGCTTCCCATTCATCTATTCTTTTTATTTTTTTATTTTTTATTGTTCAAAATCTTTTATTAAAATTTTTATCCCATTTTCTCCCCAATTTTCGTGGTATCCAATCGCTAGTAATTACTATCTTGTCTCATCTCTACAACTCCCGTACGGGCTCGGGAGAGACGAAGGTCGAAAGCCATGCGTCCTCCGAAGCACAACCCAACCAAGCCGCACTGCTTCTTAACACAGCGCACCTCCAACCCGGAAGCCAGCCGCACCAATGTGTCGGAGGAAACACCGTGTACCTGGCCCCCTTGGTTAGCGCGCACTGCGCCCGGCCCGCCACAGGAGTTGCTGGAGCGCGATGAGACAAGGATATCCCTACCGGCCAAACCCTCCCTAACCCGGATGACGCTATGCCAATTGTGCGTCGCCCCACGGATCTCCCGGTCGCGGCCGGCTGCGACAGAGCTTGGGCGCGAACCCAGAGACTCTGGTGGCGCAGTTAGCACTGCGATGCAGTGCCTTAGACCACTGCGCCACCCGGGAGGCCCCATTCATCTATTCTAGAGGACGTCGTAGATAGCTGAGCCAACACTTCCCATTCATCTATTCTAGAGGACGTCTTCGATAGCTGAGCCAACACTTCCCATTCATCTATTCTAGAGGACGTCTTAGATAGCTGAGCCGACACTTCCCATTCATCTATTCTAGAGGACGTCGTAGATAGCTGAGCCAACACTTCCCATTCATCTATTCTAGAGGACGTCTTAGATAGCTGAGCCAACACTTCCCATTCATCTATTCTAGAGGACGTCTTAGATAGCTGAGCCGACACTTCCCATTCATCTATTCTAGAGGACGTCTTAGATAGCTGAGCCAACGCTTCCCATTCATCTATTCTAGAGGACGTCATAGAAGCATTTACTTTGAAGCTGCACGTCACGTCACTCCCAGATCACTGAATGCATGGAGGACTCCAGGAGAGAAGGAAAGAGGGAGAGACGGGGGGAGACGGGGATGGAGAGGGAGAGACGGGGGAGATGGGGAGAGACGGGGATGGAGAGGGAGAGACGGGGATGGAGAGGGAGAGACGGGGGAGATGGGGAGAGACGGGGTTGGAGAGGGAGAGACTGGGAGAGACGGGGATGGAGAGGGAGAGACGGGGATGGAGAGGGAGAGACGGGGATGGAGAGGGAGAGACGGGGATGGAGAGGGAGAGACGGGGATGGAGAGGGAGAGACGGGGAGAGACGGGGATGGAGAGGGAGAGACGGGGAGAGACGGGGATGGAGAGGGAGAGACGGGGAGAGACGGGGATGGAGAGGGAGAGACGGGGATGGAGAGGGAGAGACGGGGATGGAGAGGGAGAGACGGGGAGAGACGGGGATGGAGAGGGAGAGACGGGGGGAGAGAGGGAGAGACGGGGAGAGACGGGGATGGAGAGGGAGAGACTGGGAGAGACGGGGGAGATGGGGAGAGACGGGGGGAGAGACGGGGATGGAGAGGGAGAGACGGGGATGGAGAGGGAGAGACGGGGGGAGAGGGAGAGACGGGGATGGAGAGGGAGAGACGGGGGGAGAGACGGGGATGAATAGGGAGAGACGGGGAGAGACGGGGATGGAGAGGGAGAGACGGAGAGGGAGAGACGGGGAGAGACTGGGGGAGATGGGGATTGAGAGGGAGAGACGGGGGGAGACGGGGATGGAGAGGGAGAGACGGGGGAGATGGGGAGAGACGGGGATGGAGAGGGAGAGACTGGGAGAGACGGGGATGGAGAGGGAGAGACGGGGGAGATGGGGAGAGACGGGGTTGGAGAGGGAGAGACTGGGAGAGACGGGGATGGAGAGGGAGAGACGGGGATGGAGAGGGAGAGACGGGGATGGAGAGGGAGAGACGGGGATGGAGAGGGAGAGACGGGGATGGAGAGGGAGAGACGGGGAGAGACGGGGATGGAGAGGGAGAGACGGGGAGAGACGGGGATGGAGAGGGAGAGACGGGGAGAGACGGGGATGGAGAGGGAGAGACGGGGATGGAGAGGGAGAGACGGGGATGGAGAGGGAGAGACGGGGAGAGACGGGGATGGAGAGGGAGAGACGGGGGGAGAGAGGGAGAGACGGGGAGAGACGGGGATGGAGAGGGAGAGACTGGGAGAGACGGGGGAGATGGGGAGAGACGGGGGGAGAGACGGGGATGGAGAGGGAGAGACGGGGATGGAGAGGGAGAGACGGGGGGAGAGGGAGAGACGGGGATGGAGAGGGAGAGACGGGGGGAGAGACGGGGATGAATAGGGAGAGACGGGGAGAGACGGGGATGGAGAGGGAGAGACGGAGAGGGAGAGACGGGGAGAGACTGGGGGAGATGGGGATTGAGAGGGAGAGACTGGGGGAGACGGGGGAGGAGAGGGAGAGACGGGGATGGAGAGGGAGAGACGGGGATGGAGAGGGAGAGACGGGGAGAGACGGGGATGGAGAGGGAGAGACGGGGAGAGACGGGGATGGAGAGGGAGAGACGGGGAGAGACGGGGATGGAGAGGGAGAGACGGGGAGAGACGGGGATGGAGAGGGAGAGACGGGGAGAGACGGGGATGGAGAGGGAGAGACGGGGAGAGACGGGGATGGAGAGGGAGAGACGGGGGGAGAGACGGAGAGGGAGAGACGGGGAGAGACGGGGATGGAGAGGGAGAGACTGGGAGAGACGGGGGAGATGGGGAGAGACGGGGGGAGAGACGGGGATGGAGAGGGAGAGACGGGGGGAGAGGGAGAGACGGGGATGGAGAGGGAGAGACGGGGAGAGACGGGGATGGAGAGGGAGAGACGGGGAGAGACGGGGATGGAGAGGGAGAGACGGGGATGGAGAGGGAGAGACGGGGAGAGACGGGGATGGAGAGGGAGAGACGGGGATGGAGAGGGAGAGACGGGGAGAGACGGGGATGGAGAGGGAGAGACGGGGATGGAGAGGGAGAGACGGGGAGAGACGGGGAGAGACGGGGATGGAGAGACGGGGAGAGACGGGGAGAGACGGGGATGGAGAGGGAGAGACGGGGATGGAGAGGGAGAGACGGGGAGAGACGGGGATGGAGAGGGAGAGACGGGGATGGAGAGGGAGAGACGGGGAGAGACGGGGATGGAGAGGGAGAGACGGGGAGAGACGGGGATGGAGAGGGAGAGACGGGGAGAGACGGGGATGGAGAGGGAGAGACGGGGGGAGAGACGGAGAGGGAGAGACGGGGAGAGACGGGGATGGAGAGGGAGAGACTGGGAGAGACGGGGGAGATGGGGAGAGACGGGGGGAGAGACGGGGATGGAGTGGGAGAGACGGGGATGGAGAGGGAGAGACGGGGGGAGAGACGGGGATGAATAGGGAGAGACGGGGAGAGACGGGGATGGAGAGGGAGAGACGGAGAGGGAGAGACTGGGGGAGATGGGGATTGAGAGGGAGAGACGGGGGAGGACGGGGGGAGACGGGGAGAGACGGGGAGAGAGGGGGAGGGAGAGACGGGGATGGAGAGGGAGAGACGTGGGGAGACGGGGATGGAGAGGGAGAGACAGGGGGAGAGACGGGGATGGAGAGGGAGAGACGGGGGGAGACGGGAGAGACGGGGATGGAGAGGGAGAGACGGGGGGAGACGGGGAGAGACGGGGATGGAGAGACGGGGAGAGACGGCGAGAAGCATAGAAAGAGTGCGGGGAAGAGAGAGAGATGCTTGGAGAGAAGCAAGACACAGACAGAGAAAGAGGGAGAGAGCGAGAGCCTTCATGTCTGTGTTTTTTTCTGCTTGCACTCCTCCCAGTCCCAGGCAAGACAAGCCTGTGACCTTTCACTGTGCCACGGTCTGCATACTCCTTCCGTAGTCAGACAGTCCTAGTAGTCAGACAGTCCTAGTAGTCAGACAGTCCTAGTAGTCAGACAGTCCTAGTAGTCAGACAGTCCTAGTAGTCAGACAGTCCTAGCTGTCAGACAGTCCTAGTAGTCAGACAGTCCTAGCTGTCAGACAGTCCTAGTAGTCACCTAGTCCTAGCTGTCAGACAGTCCTAGTAGTCACCTAGTCCTAGTAGTCACGCAGTCCTAGTAGTCACGCAGTCCTAGTAGTCAGGCAGTCCTAGTAGTCAGGCAGTCCTAGTAGTCACGCAGTCCTAGTAGTCACGCAGTCCTAGTAGTCAGGCAGTCCTAGCTGTCAGGCAGTCCTAGCTGTCAGGCAGTCCTAGCTGTCAGGCAGTCCTAGCTGTCAGACAGTCCTAGCTGTCAGACAGTCCTAGCTGTCAGACAGTCCTAGTAGTCAGATAGTCCTAGTAGTCAGATAGTCCTAGTAGTCAGATAGTCCTAGTAGTCGCAGTCCTAGTAGTCAGATAGTCCTAGTAGTCGCAGTCCTAGTAGTCAGATAGTCCTAGTAGTCGCAGTCCTAGTAGTCAGATAGTCCTAGTAGTCACACAGTCCTAGTAGTCACACAGTCCTAGTAGTCACACAGTCCTAGTAGTCACACAGTTCTACACTCTTAGAAAAAAGGGTTCCCTTAGGATAACCCTTTTTTGTTCCAGGTAGAACCCTTTTTGGTTCCAGGTAGAACCCTTTTTTGTTCCAGGTAGAACCCTTTTTGGTTCCAGATAGAACCCTTTTGGGTTTCATGTAGAACCCTCTGTGGAAAGGGTAATATATAGATCCCAAAAGGGTCGTACCTTGAAACAAAAGGTTTCTACCTGGAACCAAAAATGGTTCCTCAAAGGGTTCTCCTGTGAGGACAGCCGAAGAACCATTTTAGGTTCTAGGTAGAAACCCTTTCTTAAAAAGAGTGTAGTAGTCACACAGCAGGCTGCTTTACTATTTTAACAGGCCTCCCTGTCTCTCCCTGAAGTGGAGTGAACTCCAGTCTTGGCCCAGGCCTGTGAGAGAGTGACTATAGTGTTTTAGATGAGATGAGTGTCTGAGTGCAGAGACTGGATCAAGCGATGACACAGCAGTTTGAAAAGTAGGCCTGTGAGAGTGTCACTAGTTGTCTATCGTGTTTTAGACATGCGTGCCGAGATGAGACTCGTTTCGAATGAACACACTGAAGTACAAAAGCAATATGTCACATCTATCGGAGTATATTTCTCATGGGAGTGCCCCGTCAACAGATGAGGTGTATATCACCCACAATGGGCATCTCACTGGTTAAGTCTGAAGGTCTGAGAGTGTGGCTACACGGTCTACAGATGAGTTTCAGTGCCAAGGCCCTTATTAAGTGAACACACTGCAGTTTAAAAGCAGTATTTCTGTCATCTACACTGCTCATTTTCAATAGAGGGCATGCTCAGGCTGAGTAGAGGAGGAATGTAACTGATAAAAACCACACAATAGGCATCTCTCTCTTTAAGTCAGAGTATTTGAGGGACTGAGTATTGATTTGCCACAGTTAACCCTTCACTAGAGTGGAGCCTTAGATAATGAGTAATTGTTTGTGAGTCTTTTAGCTTTTTTAGTTGGGTTCATTGGTTAGAGCTGTTTAATGACTTACCTGTGATTATTGTGGTGTTTAAATGCCATGTATGTTTACCTACGTATTAGTCTGAGAGAGTATTTCAGATCGGGCAAAAACGTATTAGTCTAATAGTTTAGGATAGAAAACAGAGGAGAAAATCTCGCCCCGCCGTACCTCACCCCCCCCCCCCCCCCCCTTACCTCGCCTAACCTCTCCACACATTAAATAGGATGAATAAATCTGAGGTTTCCATAGTCACAATATTAACTTGCCTGTTCTTTTTCTCTTCTCAGGAGTCGATTTCAAAATGAAGACGCTAGAGATAGATGGCATCAAAGTGCGGATACAGATATGGTAAACCAAAGCAGCTTCATTCATATTTTACATATACATCATGTTAGTCATTTAGGAGACACTCTTGTTCATGCTTACCCCATACTGCTGCTTACAGACTGGACACTAAACAAGTGTTCAGACAAAGGAGATCCCCTCTCTGTAGTGCACAAAGCCCTTTGCAATGACTCGTATCTCAAGATAAAAACCTTTTTTGAACTCACAAAGATCCACCGTGGATGGAAACACAGACTGATATTATCACTATTCACCGCCTGTATGGTCATTTCCTAAGAGAGGGTGTTTGGCGTTTGGTTTCTTCCAGGGACACAGCAGGACAGGAGAGATATCAGACCATCACTAAGCAGTACTACAGACGAGCACAGGTAAGATTACTACTCTCCCTCGTGATATTGTAGGTACGAGATCAGATCAGGTAAGAACACTACTCTTCCTCATGGTATTGTAGGTACGAGGTCAGATCAGGTAAGAACACTACTCTTCCTCGTGGTATTGCAGGTACGGGGTCAGATCAGGTAACATAACTACTCTTCCTCATGGTATTGCAGGTACGGGGTCAGATCAGGTAAGATTACTCCTCTTCCTCGTGATATTGCAGGTACGGGGTCAGATCAGGTAAGATTACTCCTCTTCCTCGTGATATTGCAGGTACGGGGTCAGATCAGGTAAGATTACTCCTCTTCCTCGTGATATTGCAGGTACGGGGTCAGATCAGGTAAGATTACTCCTCTTCCTCGTGATATTGCAGGTACGGGGTCAGATCAGGTAAGATTACTCCTCTTCCTCGTGATATTGCAGGTACGGGGTCAGATCAGGTAAGATTACTCCTCTTCCTCGTGATATTGCAGGTACGGGGTCAGATCAGGTAACATAATGTTACTGTAGCTCCACTCTACACTTTATTTAGTCTAATCCACCAGCTGGATCGAGCAAGTGGCCTGGAGATAAGGTTACTCTCCCTTCTAAACATGCATTGCACTTGTAGCTAGAGCTGCAGTTGTACGTCAACAGATATACTGTAGGTATGGTGGGTTGCTTTTAGCAGTTTCCTGGTGCTAGTTAGTGTCATAGTAACAGTTTCCTGGTGCTAGTTAGTGTCATAGTAACAGTTTCCTGGTGCTAGTTAGTGTCACAGTTTCCTGGTGCTAGTTAGTGTCATTGTGACAGTTTCCTGGGGCTAGTTAGTGTCATTGTAACAGTTTCCTGGTGCTAGTTAGTGTCATTGTAACAGTTTCCTGGTGCTAGTTAGTGTCATTGTAACAGTTTCCTGGTGCTAGTTAGTGTCATTGTCACAGTTTCCTGGTGCTAGTTAGTGTCATTGTAACAGTTTCCTGGTGCTAGTTAGTGTCATAGTAACAGTTTCCTGGTGCTAGTTAGTGTCATAGTAACAGTTTCCTGGTGCTAGTTAGTGTCATTGTCACAGTTTCCTGGTGCTAGTTAGTGTCATAGTAACAGTTTCCTGGTGCTAGTTAGTGTCATTGTCACAGTTTCCTGGTGCTAGTTAGTGTCATAGTAACAGTTTCCTGGTGCTAGTTAGTGTCATAGTAACAGTTTCCTGGTGCTAGTTAGTGTCATTGTAACAGTTTCCTGGTGCTAGTTAGTGTCATAGTAACAGTTTCCTGGTGCTAGTTAGTGTCATAGTAACAGTTTCCTGGTGCTAGTTAGTGTCATTGTAACAGTTTCCTGGTGCTAGTTAGTGTCATTGTCACAGTTTCCTGGTGATAGTTAGTGTCATAGTAACAGTTTCCTGGTGTTAGTTAGTGTCATTATCACAGTTTCCTGGTGCTAGTTAGTGTCATTGTAACAGTTTCATGGTGCTAGTTAGTGTCATAGTAACAGTTTCCTGGTGCTAGTTAGTGTCATTGTCACAGTTTCCTGGTGCTAGTTAGTGTCATAGTAACAGTTTCCTGGTGCTAGTTAGTGTCATTGTAACAGTTTCCTGGTGCTAGTTAGTGTCATTGTCACAGTTTCCTGGTGCTAGTTAGTGTCATTGTCACAGTTTCCTGGTGCTAGTTAGTGTCATTGTAACAGTTTCCTGGTGCTAGTTAGTGTCATAGTAACAGTTTCCTGGTGCTAGTTAGTGTCATTGTAACAGTTTCCTGGTGCTAGTTAGTGTCATTGTCACAGTTTCCTGGTGCTAGTTAGTGTCATAGTAACAGTTTCCTGGTGCTAGTTAGTGTCATTGTCACAGTTTCCTGGTGCTAGTTGGTGTCATTGTAACAGTTTCCTGGTGCTAGTTAGTGTCATTGTAACAGTTTCCTGGTGCTAGTTAGTGTCATTGTCACAGTTTCCTGGTGCTAGTTAGTGTCATTGTCACAGTTTCCTGGTGCTAGTTAGTGTCATTGTAACAGTTTCCTGGTGCTAGTTAGTGTCATAGTAACAGTTTCCTGGTGCTAGTTAGTGTCATAGTAACAGTTTCCTGGTGCTAGTTAGTGTCATTGTCACAGTTTCCTGGTGCTAGTTAGTGTCACAGTTTCCTGGTGCTAGTTAGTGTCATAGTAACAGTTTCCTGGTGCTAGTTAGTGTCATAGTAACAGTTTCCTGGTGCTAGTTAGTGTCATAGTAACAGTTTCCTGGTGCTAGTTAGTGTCATAGTAACAGTTTCCTGGTGCTAGTTAGTGTCATTGTAACAGTTTCCTGGTGCTAGTTAGTGTCATAGTAACAGTTTCCTGGTGCTAGTTAGTGTCATAGTAACAGTTTCCTGGTGCTAGTTAGTGTCATAGTAACAGTTTCCTGGTGCTAGTTAGTGTCATAGTAACAGTTTCCTGGTGCTAGTTAGTGTCATAGTAACAGTTTCCTGGTGCTAGTTAGTGTCATAGTAACAGTTTCCTGGTGCTAGTTAGTGTCATAGTAACAGTTTCCTGGTGCTAGTTAGTGTCATTGTAACAGTTTCATGGTGCTAGTTAGTGTCATAGTAACAGTTTCATGGTGCTAGTTAGTGTCATTGTAACAGTTTCCTGGTGCTAGTTAGTGTCATTGTAACAGTTTCCTGGTGCTAGTTAGTGTCATTGTAACAGTTTCCTGGTGCTAGTTAGTGTCATAGTAACAGTTTCCTGGTTCTAGTTAGTGTTATTGTAACAGTTTCATGGTGCTAGTTAGTGTCATAGTAACAGTTTCATGGTGCTAGTTAGTGTCATAGTAACAGTTTCCTGGTGCTAGTTAGTGTCATTGTAACAGTTTCCTGGTGCTAGTTAGTGTCATTGTAACAGTTTCCTGGTGCTAGTTAGTGTCATTGTAACAGTTTCCTGGTTCTAGTTAGTGTTATTGTAACAGTTTCATGGTGCTAGTTAGTGTCATAGTAACAGTTTCCTGGTGCTAGTTAGTGTCATAGTAACAGTTTCCTGGTGCTAGTTAGTGTCATTGTAACAGTTTCCTGGTGCTAGTTAGTGTCATTGTAACAGTTTCCTGGTGCTAGTTAGTGTCATTGTAACAGTTTCATGGTGCTAGTTAGTGTCATTGTAACAGTTTCCTGGTGCTAGTTAGTGTCATTGTAACAGTTTCATGGTGCTAGTTAGTGTCATTGTAACAGTTTCCTGGTGCTAGTTAGTGTCATAGTAACAGTTTCCTGGTGCTAGTTAGTGTCATAGTAACAGTTTCCTGGTGCTAGTTAGTGTCATTGTAACAGTTTCCTGGTGCTAGTTAGTGTCATAGTAACAGTTTCCTGGTGCTAGTTAGTGTCATAGTAACAGTTTCCTGGTGCTAGTTAGTGTCATTGTCACAGTTTCCTGGTGCTAGTTAGTGTCATAGTAACAGTTTCCTGGTGCTAGTTAGTGTCATTGTCACAGTTTCCTGGTGCTAGTTAGTGTCATAGTAACAGTTTCCTGGTGCTAGTTAGTGTCATAGTAACAGTTTCCTGGTGCTAGTTAGTGTCATTGTAACAGTTTCCTGGTGCTAGTTAGTGTCATTGTAACAGTTTCCTGGTGCTAGTTAGTGTCATTGTCACAGTTTCCTGGTGCTAGTTAGTGTCATAGTAACAGTTTCCTGGTGCTAGTTAGTGTCATTGTCACAGTTTCCTGGTGCTAGTTAGTGTCATTGTAACAGTTTCATGGTGCTAGTTAGTGTCATTGTCACAGTTTCCTGGTGCTAGTTAGTGTCATTGTCACAGTTTCCTGGTGCTAGTTAGTGTCATTGTAACAGTTTCCTGGTGCTAGTTAGTGTCATAGTAACAGTTTCCTGGTGCTAGTTAGTGTCATTGTCACAGTTTCCTGGTGCTAGTTAGTGTCATAGTAACAGTTTCCTGGTGCTAGTTAGTGTCATTGTAACAGTTTCCTGGTGCTAGTTAGTGTCATTGTCACAGTTTCCTGGTGCTAGTTAGTGTCATTGTCACAGTTTCCTGGTGCTAGTTAGTGTCATTGTAACAGTTTCCTGGTGCTAGTTAGTGTCATAGTAACAGTTTCCTGGTGCTAGTTAGTGTCATTGTAACAGTTTCCTGGTGCTAGTTAGTGTCATTGTCACAGTTTCCTGGTGCTAGTTAGTGTCATAGTAACAGTTTCCTGGTGCTAGTTAGTGTCATTGTCACAGTTTCCTGGTGCTAGTTGGTGTCATTGTAACAGTTTCCTGGTGCTAGTTAGTGTCATTGTAACAGTTTCCTGGTGCTAGTTAGTGTCATTGTCACAGTTTCCTGGTGCTAGTTAGTGTCATTGCCACAGTTTCCTGGTGCTAGTTAGTGTCATTGTAACAGTTTCCTGGTGCTAGTTAGTGTCATAGTAACAGTTTCCTGGTGCTAGTTAGTATCATAGTAACAGTTTCCTGGTGCTAGTTAGTGTCATTGTCACAGTTTCCTGGTGCTAGTTAGTGTCACAGTTTCCTGGTGCTAGTTAGTGTCATAGTAACAGTTTCCTGGTGCTAGTTAGTGTCATAGTAACAGTTTCCTGGTGCTAGTTAATGTCATAGTAACAGTTTCCTGGTGCTAGTTAGTGTCATAGTAACAGTTTCCTGGTGCTAGTTAGTGTCATAGTAACAGTTTCCTGGTGCTAGTTAGTGTCATAGTAACAGTTTCCTGGTGCTAGTTAGTGTCATAGTAACAGTTTCCTGGTGCTAGTTAGTGTCATAGTAACAGTTTCCTGGTGCTAGTTAGTGTCATAGTAACAGTTTCCTGGTGCTAGTTAGTGTCATAGTAACAGTTTCCTGGTGCTAGTTAGTGTCATTGTAACAGTTTCATGGTGCTAGTTAGTGTCTTAGTAACAGTTTCATGGTGCTAGTTAGTGTCATTGTAACAGTTTCCTGGTGCTAGTTAGTGTCATTGTAACAGTTTCCTGGTGCTAGTTAGTGTCATTGTAACAGTTTCCTGGTGCTAGTTAGTGTCATAGTAACAGTTTCCTGGTTCTAGTTAGTGTTATTGTAACAGTTTCATGGTGCTAGTTAGTGTCATAGTAACAGTTTCATGGTGCTAGTTAGTGTCATAGTAACAGTTTCCTGGTGCTAGTTAGTGTCATTGTAACAGTTTCCTCGTGCTAGTTAGTGTCATTGTAACAGTTTCCTGGTGCTAGTTAGTGTCATTGTAACAGTTTCCTGGTTCTAGTTAGTGTTATTGTAACAGTTTCCTGGTGCTAGTTAGTGTTATTGTCACAGTTTCCTGGTGCTAGTTAGTGTCATAGTAACAGTCTCCTGGTGCTAGTTAGTGTCATTGTAACAGTTTCCTGGTGCTAGTTAGTGTCATTGTAACAGTTTCCTGGTGCTAGTTAGTGTCATTGTAACAGTTTCATGGTGCTAGTTAGTGTCATTGTAACAGTTTCCTGGTGCTAGTTAGTGTCATTGTAACAGTTTCATGGTGCTAGTTAGTGTCATTGTAACAGTTTCCTGGTGCTAGTTAGTGTCATTGTAACAGTTTCCTGGTGCTAGTTAGTGTCATAGTAACAGTTTCCTGGTGCTAGTTAGTGTTATTGTCACAGTTTCCTGGTGCTAGTTAGTGTCATTGTAACAGTTTCCTGGTGCTAGTTAGTGTCATTGTCACAGTTTCCTGGTGCTAGTTAGTGTCATAGTAACAGTTTCCTGGTGCTAGTTAGTGTCATTGTAACAGTTTCCTGGTGCTAGTTAGTGTCATAGTAACAGTTTCCTGGTGCTAGTTAGTGTCATAGTAACAGTTTCCTGGTGCTAGTTAGTGTTATTGTCACAGTTTCCTGGTGCTAGTTAGTGTCATAGTAACAGTTTCCTGGTGCTAGTTAGTGTCATAGTAACAGTTTCCTGGTGCTAGTTAGTGTCATAGTCACAGTTTCCTGGTGCTAGTTAGTGTCATTGTCACAGTTTCCTGGTGCTAGTTAGTGTCATTGTAACAGTTTCCTGGTGCTAGTTAGTGTCATAGTCACAGTTTCCTGGTGCTAGTTAGTGTCATAGTAGCAGTTTCCTGGTGCTAGTTAGTGTCATAGTAACAGTTTCCTGGTGCTAGTTAGTGTCATAGTAACAGTTTCATGGTGCTAGTTAGTGTCATTGTAACAGTTTCATGGTGCTAGTTAGTGTCATTGTAACAGTTTCATGGTGCTAGTTAGTGTCATAGTAACAGTTTCCTGGTGCTAGTTAGTGTCATTGTCACAGTTTCCTGGTGCTAGTTAGTGTCATAGTAGCAGTTTCCTGGTGCTAGTTAGTGTCATAGTAACAGTTTCCTGGTGCTAGTTAGTGTCATAGTAACAGTTTCCTGGTGCTAGTTAGTGTCATAGTAACAGTTTCCTGGTGCTAGTTAGTGTCATAGTCACAGTTTCCTGGTGCTAGTTAGTGTCATAGTCACAGTCTCCTGGTTCTAGTTAGTGTCATTGTAACAGTTTCCTGGTGCTAGTTAGTGTCATAGTAACAGTTTCCTGGTGCTAGTTAGTGTTATTGTCACAGTTTCCTGGTGCTAGTTAGTGTCATTGTAACAGTTTCCTGGTGCTAGTTAGTGTCATTGTAACAGTTTCCTGGTGCTAGTTAGTGTCATTGTAACAGTTTCCTGGTTCTAGTTAGTGTCATAGTCACAGTTTCCTGGTGCTAGTTAGTGTCATTGTAACAGTTTCCTGGTGCTAGTTCGTGTCATAGTAACAGTTTCCTGGTTCTAGTTAGTGTCATAGTAACAGTTTCCTGGTGCTAGTTAGTGTCATAGTCACAGTTTCCTGGTGCTAGTTAGTGTCATAGTCACAGTTTCCTGGTGCTAGTTAGTGTCATAGTCACAGTCTCCTGGTTCTAGTTAGTGTCATTGTAACAGTTTCCTGGTGCTAGTTAGTGTCATAGTAACAGTTTCCTGGTGCTAGTTAGTGTTATTGTCACAGTTTCCTGGTGCTAGTTAGTGTCATAGTACATTTACATTTAAGTCATTTAGCAGACGCTCTTATCCAGAGCGACTTACAAATTGGTGCATTCACCTAATGACATCCAGTGGAACAGCCACTTTACAATAGTGCATCTACATCTTTTAAGGGGGGGGGGGGGCAGAAGGATTGCTTTATCCTATCCTAGGTATTCCTTGAAGAGGTGGGGTTTCAGGTGTCTCCGGAAGGTGGTGATTGACTCCGCTGTCCTGGCGTCGTGAGGGAGTTTGTTCCACCATTGGGGTGCCAGAGCAGCGAACAGTTTTGATTGGGCTGAGCGGGAACTGTACTTCCTCAGTGGTAGGGAGGCGAGCAGGCCAGAGGTGGATGAACGCAGTGCCCTTGTTTGGGTGTAGGGCCTGATCAGAGCCTGAAGGTACTGAGGTGCCGTTCCCCTCACAGCTCCGTAGGCAAGCACCATGGTCTTGTAGCGGATGCGAGCTTCAACTGGAAGCCAGTGGAGAGAGCGGAGGAGCGGGGTGACGTGAGAGAACTTGGGAAGGTTGAACACCAGACGGGCTGCGGCGTTCTGGATGAGTTGTAGGGGTTTGATGGCACAGGCAGGGAGCCCAGCCAACAGCGAGTTGCAGTAATCCAGACGGGAGATGACAAGTGCCTGGATTAGGACCTGCGCCGCTTCCTGTGTGAGGCAGGGTCGTACTCTGCGGATGTTGTAGAGCATGAACCTACAGGAACGGGCCACCGCCTTGATGTTAGTTGAGAACGACAGGGTGTTGTCCAGGATCACGCCAAGGTTCTTAGCGCTCTGGGAGGAGGACACAATGGAGTTGTCAACCGTGATGGCGAGATCATGGAACGGGCAGTCCTTCCCCGGGAGGAAGAGCAGCTCCGTCTTGCCGAGGTTCAGCTTGAGGTGGTGATCCGTCATCCACACTGATATGTCTGCCAGACATGCAGAGATGCGATTCGCCACCTGGTCATCAGAAGGGGGAAAGGAGAAGATTAGTTGTGTGTCGTCTGCATAGCAATGATAGGAGAGACCATGTGAGGTTATGACAGAGCCAAGTGACTTGGTGTATAGCGAGAATAGGAGAGGGCCTAGAACAGAGCCCTGGGGGACACCAGTGGTGAGAGCGCGTGGTGAGGAGACAGATTCTCGCCACGCCACCTGGTAGGAGCGACCTGTCAGGTAGGACGCAATCCAAGCGTGGGCCGCGCCGGAGATGCCCAACTCGGAGAGGGTGGAGAGGAGGATCTGATGGTTCACAGTATCGAAGGCAGCCGATAGGTCTAGAAGGATGAGAGCAGAGGAAAGAGAGTTAGCTTTAGCAGTGCGGAGCGCCTCCGTGATACAGAGAAGAGCAGTCTCAGTTGAGTGACTAGTCTTGAAACCTGACTGATTTGGATCAAGAAGGTCATTCTGAGAGAGATAGCAGGAGAGCTGGCCAAGGACGGCACGTTCAAGAGTTTTGGAGAGAAAAGAAAGAAGGGATACTGGTCTGTAGTTGTTGACATCGGAGGGATCGAGTGTAGGTTTTTTCAGAAGGGGTGCAACTCTCGCTCTCTTGAAGACGGAAGGGACGTAGCCAGCGGTCAGGGATGAGTTGATGAGCGAGGTGAGGTAAGGGAGAAGGTCTCCGGAAATGGTCTGGAGAAGAGAGGAGGGGATAGGGTCAAGCGGGCAGGTTGTTGGGCGGCCGGCCGTCACAAGACGCGAGATTTCATCTGGAGAGAGGGGAGAGAAAGAGGTCAAAGCACAGGGTAGGGCAGTGTGAGCAGAACCAGCGGTGTCGTTTGACTTAGCAAACGAGGATCGGATGTCGTCGACCTTCTTTTCAAAATGGTTGACGAAGTCGTCTGCAGAGAGGGAGGAGGGGGGGGGGGAGGGGGAGGAGGATTCAGGAGGGAGGAGAAGGTGGCAAAGAGCTTCCTAGGGTTAGAGGCAGATGCTTGGAATTTAGAGTGGTAGAAAGTGGCTTTAGCAGCAGAGACAGAAGAGGAAAATGTAGAGAGGAGGGAGTGAAAGGATGCCAGGTCCGCAGGGAGGCGGGTTTTCCTCCATTTCCGCTCGGCTGCCCGGAGCCCTGTTCTGTGAGCTCGCAATGAGTCGTCGAGCCACGGAGCGGGAGGGGAGGACCGAGCCGGCCTGGAGGATAGGGGACATAGAGAGTCAAAGGATGCAGAAAGGGAGGAGAGGAGGGTTGAGGAGGCAGAATCAGGAGATAGGTTGGAGAAGGTTTGGGCAGAGGGAAGAGATGATAGGATGGAAGAGGAGAGAGTAGCGGGGGAGAGAGAGCGAAGGTTGGGACGGCGCGATACCATCCGAGTAGGGGCAGTGTGGGAAGTGTTGGACGAGAGCGAGAGGGAAAAGGATACAAGGTAGTGGTCGGAGACTTGGAGGGGAGTTGCAATGAGGTTAGTGGAAGAACAGCATCTAGTAAAGATGAGGTCAAGCGTATTGCCTGCCTTGTGAGTAGGGGGGGAAGGTGAGAGGGTGAGGTCAAAAGAGGAGAGGAGTGGAAAGAAGGAGGCAGAGAGGAATGAGTCAAAGGTAGACATGGGGAGGTTAAAGTCACCCAGAACTGTGAGAGGTGAGCCGTCCTCAGGAAAGGAGCTTATCAAGGCATCAAGCTCATTGATGAACTCTCCAAGGGAACCTGGAGGGCGATAAATGATAAGGATGTTAAGCTTGAAAGGGCTGGTAACTGTGACAGCATGGAATTCAAAGGAGGCGATAGACAGATGGGTAAGGGGAGAAAGAGAGAATGACCACTTGGGAGAGATGAGGATCCCGGTGCCACCACCCCGCTGACCAGAAGCTCTCGGGGTGTGCGAGAACACGTGGGCAGACGAAGAGAGAGCAGTAGGAGTAGCAGTGTTATCTGTGGTGAGCCATGTTTCCGTCAGTGCCAAGAAGTCGAGGGACTGGAGGGAGGCATAGGCTGAGATGAGCTCTGCCTTGTTGGCCGCGGCTCGGCAGTTCCAGAGGCTACCGGAGACCTGGAACTCCACGTGGGTCGTGCGGGCTGGGACCACCAGGTTAGGGTGGGCGCGGCCACGCGGTGTGAGGCGTTTGTATGGTCTGTGCAGAGAGGAGAGAACAGGGATAGACAGACACATATTTGACAGGCTACAGAAGAGGCTACGCTAAAGCAAAGGAGATTAGAATGACAAGTGGGCTACACGTCTCGAATGTTCAGAAAGTTAAGCTTACGTAGCAAAAAATCAATAAAATTACAAATCTTATTGACTAAAATGATATAGTACTGCTGGCTGGTGAAGTAGCCTGGCTAGCAGTAGCTGCGTTGTTGAAAGTGAAGCTGGCTAGGTGACCTCGACAGTTTCTCTAAATTTCTCTAAACTACACAATTATCATGGATACAAGGACAGCAAAGACAACTAGCTAACACTACGCTAATCAAGTCGTTCCGTTGTAATGTAAGTTTCTACAGTGCTGCTATTCGGTAGAAGTTGGCTAGCTAGCAGTGTTAGCTAGCAGTGTTGGCTAGGTAGGAGGACAGCAGCGCGGCAGGCGAAACTAGCTGGCTAGCTAACCGATAATTACTCAAAGTTACACAATTATCTTAGATACAAAGCTAGCAAAGAAAACTATGTAGCTAGCTAACACTACACAAAACAAGTCGTTCCGTTGTATTGTAATCGTTTCTACAATGCTCTTCGGTGGCAAGCTGGCTAGCTAGCAGTGATGGCTACGTTGCGTTAATTTCGAACGAAAATAGCTCGCTAGCGAACCTCAATAACGACGCAATTATGTTTGATAAAAGACGGCTATGTAGCTAGCTAAGATCAAACAAATCAAACCGTTGTACTGTAATGAAAATGAAAATCAGACCGTTGTACTATAATGAAATGTAATGAAAAGTTATACTACTATTCGGTAGACGGTGGACGTTTGCTAGCTGCTGGGCAGATAGCAGTGGACAACGAGACGACGAAATACGATAATTACGCAGTTATCTTTGATACACAGACGGCTATGTAGCTAGTTAAGAAGAAATTGCTAAGGTTGGACAAATTAAATCGTTGTACTATAATGAAATGTAATGAAAAGTTATAAAAGTTATACTACCTGCAGAGCGAATGCAGAGCGAATGCAAATGCGACCGCTCGCCCCAAACCGGATGTCATACAGTGAGTAACAGTCTCCTGGTGCTAGTTAGTGTCATAGTAACAGTTTCCTGGTGCTAGTTAGTGTTACAGTTTCCTGGTGCTAGTTAGTGTCATTGTCACAGTTTCCTGGTGCTAGTTAGTGTCATAGTAACAGTTTCCTGGTGCTAGTTAGTGTTATTGTCACAGTTTCCTGGTGCTAGTTAGTGTCATTGTAACAGTTTCATGGTGCTAGTTAGTGTCATAGTAACAGTTTCCTGTTGCTAGTTAGTGTCATAGTAACAGTTTCCTGGTGCTAGTTAGTGTCATTGTAACAGTTTCCTGGTGCTAGTTAGTGTCATTGTAACAGTTTCCTGGTGCTAGTTAGTGTCATAGTAAGTTTCATGGTGCTAGTTAGTGTCATAGTAACAGTTTCCTGGTGCTAGTTAGTGTCATTGTAACAGTTTCCTGGTGCTAGTTAGTGTCATAGTAACAGTTTCCTGGTGCTAGTTAGTGTCATAGTCACAGTTTCATGGTGCTAGTTAGTGTCATAGTAACAGTTTCATGGTGCTAGTTAGTGTCATTGTAACAGTTTCATGGTGCTAGTTAGTGTCATAGTAACAGTTTCCTGGTGCTAGTTAGTGTCATTGTAACAGTTTCCTGGTGCTAGTTAGTGTCATAGTAACAGTTTCCTGGTGCTAGTTAGTGTCATAGTAACAGTTTCATGGTGCTAGTTTTATTTTAATTTTTAACCTTCGATCCAGCAACCTTTCGGTTACTGGCCAACGCTCTAACCACTAGGCTACCTGCCGCCCTAGTTAGTGTCATTGTAACAGTTTCCTCCTGTCCACTCACCACCCTTATCACCCATGGATACTATACTACGAGGTGTTGCTGTGACAACCATAACAGAATCAGATGACATGTTTCTTCCCTTCCCTCCCCTCCATTAATCTCCTACCTCCCTCTCTCCTCTCCTCGCCCATCCTCTCCCCTCCCCTCCCCTCTCTCTTCTCCTCTCCTCTCTCTTCTCCTCTCTCTTCTCCTCTCCCCTCCCCTCTCCCCTCTCCCCTCTCCCCTCTCCCCTCTCCCCTCTCTTCTCCTCTCTTCAGGGAATCTTCCTGGTTTACGACATCACAAGTGAGCGATCCTTCCAGCACATCATGAAGTGGGCCAGCGACGTGGACGAGGTGAGATCAAGTGGGTCGGGGGTTATAGGTTCAGGCCAAAATGTTTTATAACGGCACAGGTGCTTTTGTCAAATCAGACGGAATAACTCACTCTCTGTCTCGCTCTCTCTTCCCTCTCTGTCCCTCTCCCCCTCTCTCCCTCCCCCTCTCTATCCCTCCCCCTCGTCCTTTCTCCTCATCTCCATCCCTCCCTCTCTCTCAGTATGCTCCTGATAACATCCAGAAGATCCTCATAGGGAACAAGTCAGACGAGGAGGAGAAGAGGCAGGTAGCTACAGAACAGGGCAACAAGCTGGCCAAGGATTATGGGATGGACTTCTTTGAGACAAGTGCCTCCACCAACTATAACATCACAGAGGTGAGTGGCTGACAGCTCCTGAACAAACACTGTGTATGGTCGCCTGCCTGTCACAGGCCAAAGCCAAGCACCACGACCGGTCTACTGGTACGCAAACTATTAATAACTGTATAATGGAACAACATTTCATCCTGAGTCACTTTGTCTTAGTCTGTATTTCCCAGAGTCCAAGTGATATATACAGTGATACATACAGTGATATATATATATACAGTACCAGTCAAAAGTTTGGACACCTACTCATTCCGGGGTTTTTCTTTATTTTTACTATTTTCTACATATTTGAGATTCTTCAAAGTAGCCAACCTTTGCCTTGATGACAAATTTGCAAACTCTTGTTTAACAATTATTCCATATGTGTTATTTCATAGTTTTGATGTCTTCACTGTTATTCTACAATGTAGAAAATAGTAAAAAAATAAAATAAAGAAAAACCCTTGAATGAGTAGGTGTTCTAAAACTTTGACTGGTACTGTATATACCACACACTACCATTCCAAAGTTTGTGGTCACTTAGAAATGTCCTTGTTTTCCATGAAAACAAACATGAAATGAGTTGCAAAATGAATAGGAAATATAGTCAAGACGTTGACAAGGTTATAAATAATGATTTTTAATTGAAATAATAATTGTGTCCTTCAAACTTTGCTTTCGTCAAAGAATCCTCCATTTGCAGCAATTACAGCCTTGCAGACCTTTGGCATTCTAGTTGTCAATTTGTTGAGGTAATCTGAAGAGATTTCACCCCATGCTTCCTGAAGCACCTCCCACAAGTTGGATTGGCTTGATGGGCACTTCTTATGTACCATACGGTCAAGCTGCTCCCACAATAGCTCAATAGGGTTGAGATCCGGTGACTTTGCTGACCACTCCTCGGTCCAGTGTCTGTGTTCTTTTGCCCATCTTAATCTTTTATTTTTATTGGCCAGTCTGAGATATGACTTTTTCTTTGCAACTCTGATTAGAAAGCCAGTATCCCGGAGTCTCCTCATCACTGTTGATGTTGAGACTGGTGTTTTGCGGGTACTATTTAATGAAGCTGCCAGTAGAGGACTTGTGAGGCGTCTGATTCTCAAACTGTAGTTGCTCAGTTGTGCACCGGGGCCTCCCACTCTTTCTATTCTGGTTAGAGGCAGTCTGCGCTGTTCTGTGAAGGGAACAGCGTTGTACCAGATCTTCAGTTTCTTGGCAATTTCTCGCATGGAATAGCCTTCATTTCTCAGAACAAGAATAGACTGACGAGTTTCAGAAGAAAGTTCTTTGTTTCTGGCCATTTTGAGCCTGTAATCGAACCCACAAATGCTGATGCTCCAGATACTCAACTAGTCTAAATAAGGCCAGTTTTATTGGTCCTTTAATCAGAACAACAGTTTTCAGCTGTGCTAATATAATTGCAAAATAGTTTTCTAATGATCAATTAGCCTTTTAAAATGATAAACTTGGATTAGCTAACACAACGTGCCATTGGAACACAGGAGTGATGGTGGCTGATAATGGGCCTCTGTACACCTATGTAGATATTCCATTGAATATCAGCCGTTTCCAGCTACAATAGTCATTTACAACATTAACAATGTCTACACTGTATTTCTGATAAATTTTATGTTATTTTAATAGACGAAAATGTGCTTTTCTTTAAAAAACAAGGACATTTCTAAGTGACCCCAAAGTTTTGACAGGTAGTGTATGTACAGTGCATTAGGAAAGTATTCAGACCTCTTGACTGTTTCCACATTTTGTTACGTTACAGCCTTATTCTAAAATGGATTAAATGATATTTTTTTTCTCCTCATCAATCTACACACAATACCCCGTACAGACAAAGCAAAAACTGATTTCAAATTAAAAAACAGAAATACCTTATTTACATAAGTATTCAGAACCTTTGCTATGAGACTCGAAATTGAGCTCGGGTGGATCCTGTTTCCATTGATCATCCTTGAGATGTTTCTACAACTTGATTGGTGTCTACCTGTGGTCAATTCAATTGAATGGACATGATTTGGAAAGGCACACACACCTGTCTATATAAGGGCCCACAGTTGACAGTGCATGTCAGAGCAAAAACCAAGCCATGAGGTCGAAGGAATTGACCATAGAGCTCAGAGACAGGATTGTGTCGAGACACAGATCTGGGGAAGGGTACCAAAACATTTCCGCAGCATTGAAGGTTCCCAGGAACACAGTGGCCTCCATCATTCTTAAATGGAAGAAGTTTGAAACCACCAAGACTTTTCCTACAGCTGGCCACCCGGCCAAACTGAGCAATTGGGGGAGAAGGGCCTTGGTCAGGGAGGTGACCAAGAACCCGATGGTCACTCTGACAGAGTACCAGAGTTCCTCTGTGGAGATGGTTGTCCTTCTGGAAGGTTCTCTCATCTCTGCAGCACTCCACCAATCAGGCCTTTATCGTAGAAGTACAGGTGCATCAAAGCTGGCACCGAGAGACTGAAAACAGCGTCTATCTCAAGGCCATCAGACTGTTAAATAACCATCACTAGCACATAGAGGCTGCTGCCCTATATACATAGACTTAAAATCACTGGCCACTTTAATAATGGAACAGTAGTCACGATAATGTTTACATATTTTGCATTACTCATCTCATATGTTTATACTGTATTCTATTCTACTGTATCTTAGTCTATGCCACTCTGACATTGCTTGTCCTAATATTTATATACTTAATCCCATTCTTTTACTTTAGATTTGTGAATTGTTGTGAATTGTTATATATTACTGCACTGTTGGAGATAGAAACACAAGTATTTTGCTACACTGCAATAACATCTGCTAATCACGTGTATGTGACCAATAACATCTGCTAAACATGTGTATGTGACCAATAACATCTGCTAAATATGTGTATGTGACCAATAACATCTGCTAAATATGTGTATGTGACCAATAACATCTGCTGAATATGTGTATGTGACCAATAACATCTGCTAAATATGTGTATGTGACCAATAATATGTGTATGTGACCAATAACATCTGCTAAATATGTGTATGTGACCAATAACATCTGCTGAATATGTGTATGTGACCAATAACATCTGCTAAATATGTGTATGTGACCAATAACATCTGCTGAATATGTGTATGTGACCAATAACATCTGCTGAATACGTGTATGTGACCAATAACATCTGCTAAATATGTGTATGTGACCAATAACATCTGCTAAATATGTGTATGTGACCAATAACATCTGCTGAATATGTGTATGTGACCAATAACATCTGCTAAATATGTGTATGTGACCAATAACATCTGCTGAATATGTGTATGTGACCAATAACATCTGCTGAATATGTGTATGTGACCAATAATATGTGTATGTGACCAATAACATCTGCTGAATATGTGTATGTGACCAATAACATCTGCTAAATATGTGTATGTGACCAATAACATCTGCTAAGTATGTGTATGTGACCAATAACATCTGCTAAATATGTGTATGTGACCAATAACATCTGCTGAATATGTGTATGTGACCGATAACATCTGCTAAACACGTGTATGTGACCAATTTGATTTAAGTGGCCAGACGGAAGCCACTCCTCAGTAAAATGCACGAAATCCTGCTTGGAGTTTGCCAAAAGGCACCTAAAGACTCTCAGACCATGAGAAACAAGATTCTGTGGTCTGATTCAGGCTTGGCCTGAATGCCAAGCGTCAGGTCTGGAGAATACCATCCCTATGGTGAGGCATGGTGGTGGCAGAATCATGCTGTGGGGATGTTTTTCAGCGGCAGGGACTGGGAGACTAGTCAGGATAGAGGCAAAGAACGGAGCAAAGTCCACAGAGATCCTTGATGAAAACCTGCTGCAGAGCGCTCAGGACCTCAGACTGGGGTGAAGGTTCACCTCCCAACATGACAACAACCCATAAGCACACAGCCAAGACAACACAGGAATGGCTTCGGGACAAGTCTCTGAATGTCCTTGAGTGGCCCAGCAAGAGCCTGGTCTTGAATATGATCGAACATCTCTGAAGAGACCTGAAAATAGCTGTGCAGCGACGCTCCCCATCCAACCTGACAGAGCTTGAGAGGATCTGCAGAGAAGAATGGGAGAAACTCCCCAAATACAGGTGTACCAAGCTTGTAGCGTCATCCCCAAGAAGACTGGAGGCTGTAATTGCTGCAAAAGGTGCTTCAACAAAGTACTGAGTAAAGGGTCTGAATACTTATGTAAATGTAATATAAGTTTTCCTTTTTTTATAAATTTTGCAAACATTTCTAAAAACCTGTTTTTGCTTTGTCATTATGGGGTATTGTGTGTAGATTGATGAGGGTGGAAAAAACAATTTAATCCATTTTAGAATAGTCAAGGGGTCTGAATACTTTCCGAAGGCACTGTGTACAGTGATATAACCAGGCTGTATCACAACCGACCGTGATTGGGTGTCCCATAGGGCGGCGCACAAGGGTTTGGCCGGTGTAGGCCATCATTGTAAATAATAATTTGTTCTTAACTGACTTGCTTAGTTAAATAAAGGTTACATTTAAAATATATATACAGTGATATATATATACAGTGATATATATATGCATAAAACAGATTTGCACTAACAGTTAAATTAGTCTTCAGCATTGCAGAAAAAAACATTTCACCTCTCTGTTATCCTTGTGCCATGTTACCACCCCTTCACCCCAGTCCTTCACACGATTGGCTGAGCAGGTCCTGGCAGCCAATAAGAAGGACCTGGACCTCCTAAGGGCGTCGGTCACAGACGAGCTCAACCTCACCGCCCTGGAGGAGGAGGAGGGCATCACAGACGGGGCCACCGCCTCAAAGAAGGGCTGCTGGTGTTAAGGACTGGGCCTGGTCAAAAGTAGTGCACTATGTAGGAAATGGGGTGAGAAAAGTAGTGCCCTATGTAGGGAATAGGGTGCCACTTCTTATGTAAGGACTGGGTCTGGATGCGTCTCAAAACACCCTATTTCCTATGCGAGATCTGGTTTAAAGTAGTGCACTTTGTAGGGAATAGGGTGGAGGGTGACACTTCTCTTCTTCATGTTAAACCGGATTAACGTAGCCGATTGCCGTTCTACCATCGTAGGTGGTGTACTGGCGTTTGATAGGTTTTTTTAAATTGTATTTTTCATTGTAGTTGATAGGTTTTGCCACAAGAGGGTGCTGCTGTTACATGCTGCATTATATACGAAGCTTTCAGTATTTAGAGTAGACCGCAGGGCTGTTGATAAAGTGGTCACGACCCATTACACTGTTCTACTGTAATGCATCTCAAATGCTCCACTGTTCCCTTTTATAGTACACTGCTCGGCTAAGCTCAGACCTACTGCACCATAGGGAATAGACTGTTGTTCGTGGTGCAGACTATGTTCTATTTAGTTTCAGCCTCGTCATTTTGTTTCTCACTCAAAGCAACTTTCAATGACAATGTACATAAGACTCCTAGTTTTAATTGAACGTATTACCATTACAGGCCTGTATAAAGTGTGGACATTTTCGATGGTCTTAAAATGTTCCCTCTGTGATTCTATCTGTGATGACGTATTTTGTTTTCTTCTGTTTTATGTCATGTTATCCAGACTAGCAAACGACCAGCCAGAGATCTGCATGCGTCCACACTTCAAGCCTCATAGTTTTTTTATTTCCTTTCTTGCAACTTCAATGAAGTTAATTATTCAACTGATCCTCTTCATTATACACTTAATTTAGAATTTGACCAGAGTGGTCGGATGTTATTATTCCTAACCCGGCCTATTCTCTCTACGACTGACACAATGTTAATACTGCTACCATCAACAAAAACTCATGTTTATGTGTACAAGTGATAATATGGTATGTAGTATTGAATGAAATACTGGACTATGATTTCTAGATACAGATGAAATGTATGTGTGTTTGATGATGGGGGGAAAGTACTTTTTGAATTGCATTTGGTGGAGATATATAATGTGCCAACATTGTAATTATTTCACATGTTTATTGAATAAATACTTGCAGATGAATGACTCATCGTGCTGTGGTAGCTTTATGAAATGGAAAGGGTTAAATTGTCACGACGCAAGACGGAACAATAAAGTTTGAATTGAATTGAATTCCAGGCCACAGCGCCTGCTGCTTTTCATTACGGATTTGTATATCTGTGCCTGGTCCAGGGACTAACTTAAACCTGGGTGAAAATGAAAAGCCAGCAGGACTGCGGCCGCCCGCTGTGTCGGAGAGGAGTCAGGAATAGAATGTGCGTCAGTTGTAGTATTGCGTTCTACCACTAGGTTGTAGAGTTGCATCACTCGTGTTTCACAGCACGTGATCTCTTTACATCCGGGTCACTGTCAAATTCCTGAAATAATCTGAAAGTCAAAATAACTGTATGACTGTGTCACAAGTACATGTCGTTCTATGAGGACTTTTCCTTACTCTTTTTAAACTGTTGTCTTTTATCGTGACAATTCTGCTGATCGTGATGATACAAGCGATCGGTTATTGCTCAGCCTGAGGTGACAGTGAGGATGAATCTGGATTATGTGAATGTGTTGCTGTGACATCTGGCTTACTGAAATGGCAGCTCTGGACATAGAACTAGAACGAACAGAGCGGACTTGGAACCTCTAACCGTGACAATTTGACTAGAAGACTCATGGGTACTCTCGCAATGGCTGCCTAGTATTGTGATGCAATCATTTCCATCTTAGATCGTTGGCTGTGTTGAGAGGCAACAGTTTGTTTCTGATAACTTGCTAGCAACCTGTTTTACTGTAGAATTTTGCTTGATCAACAACTGCTGTGTCTTTCTCAAATTTTAAAGAGGAGTTGAGTAAATAACTAAGCCACTAAAGTCTGGTTGCTTACGACTGGTCTCCTCCACACAGTTTGCGCCAATCAGAGTTTCTCCACAGCTGGATGAAGCCCACCTGTGTGATGTCAACAAGCCAAAGGGTGGCTACTTTGAAGAATCTCAAATATAACATACATTTTGATTTGTTTAACACTTTTTGGGTTACTACATGATTCCATATGTGTTGTTTAATAGTTTTGATGTCTTCACTATTATTCTACAACGTAAAAAATAGTATAAATAAATAAAAACCCTTGAATGAGTAGGTGTGTCCAAACTTTTGACTGGTACTGTATGTATATATATATATATATATATATATATATATATATATATATATACATATATATATATATATATATATATATACACACATTAAAATACAAAAACACAGTCATGGGAAGCACACAAACCTGTCTATATAAGGTCCCACAGTTGACAGTGCATGTCAGAGCAAAAACCAAGCCATGAGGTCGAAGGAATTGACCGTAGAGCAATTTGGAACCACCAAGACTCTTCCTAGAGGTGGCCGCCTGGCCAAACTGAGCAATCGGGGGAGAAGGGCCTTGGTCAGCGAGGTGACCAACAACCCGATGGTCACTCTGACAGAGCTGCAGAGTTCCTCTGTGGAGATGGGAGAACCTTCCAGAATGACAACCATCTCAGCAGTACTCCACCAATCAGGCCTTTATGGTAGAGTGGCCAGACTGATGCCACTACTTAGTAAAAGGCACATGACAGCCCGCTTGGAGTTTGCCAAAAGCCACCTAAAGACTCTCAGATCATGAGAAACAAGATTTTCTGGTTTGATAAAACCAAGATTAAAATCTTTGGCCTGAATAACAAGCATCATGTCTGGAGGAAACCTGGCAGTGACAGCATTATGCTGTAGGGATGTTTTTTAGAGGCATGGACTGGGAGACTAGTCAGGATAGAGGCAAAGATGAATGGAACAAAGTACAGATAGATTCTTGATGAAAACCTGTTCCAGACTGGGGCAAAGGGTCACCTTCCAACAGGACAATGACCCTAAGCACACAGCCAAGACAACGCAGGAGTGGCTTTGGGACAAGTCTCAGAATGTCCTTGAATGGCCCAGCCAGAGCCCGAACTTGAACCCGATCGAACATCTCTGGAGAGACCCGAAAATAACTGTGCAGCTTGCTCCCCATCGAACCTGATAGAGCTTGAGAGTATCTGCAGAGAAGAATGTGAGAAACTCCCCAAGCTTGTAGCATCATACCCAAGAATACTCACGGCTGTAATCGCTGCCAAAGGTGCTTCAATAAAGTACTGAGTAAAGGGTCTGAATACTTATGTAAATGTGATATTTCAGTTTTTTATTTTGTATACATTAGCAAAAATGTCTAAAACCAGTTTTTGCTTTGTCATTATGGGGTATTGTGTGTAGATTGATGGAGGGAAAAAACGATTTAATCAATTTTATAATAAGGCTGTAACATAACAAAAACGTGGGAAAAGTCAAGGAGTCTGAATACTTTATAAACCAGGGCCTGTCATGTAGAAGGGGAGAGGTGGATTGTGGGTATGACTCTGTAGAAGGTGAGAGGTGGATTGTGACTAGGGTATGACTCTGTAGAAGGTGAAAGGTGGATTGTGTGTATGACTCTATAGAAGGTGAGAGGTGGATTGTAGGTGAGAGGTGGATTGTGGGTATGACTCTGTAGAAGGGGAGAGGTGGATTGTGGGTATGACTCTGTAGAAGGGGAGAGGTGGATTGTGACTAGGGTATGACTCTGTAGAAGGTGAGAGGTGGATTGTGACTAGGGTATGACTCAGTAGAAGGTGAGAAATGGATTGTGGCTATGACTCTGTAGAAGGTGAGAGGTGGATTGTGGGTATGACTCTGTAGAAGGTGAGAAGTGGATTGTGGGTATGACTCTGTAGAAGGTGAGAGGTGGATTGTGGGTATGACTCTGTAGAAGGTGAGAGGTGGATTGTGTGTATGACTCTATAGAAGGTGAGAGGTGGATTGTGGGTGAGAGGTGGATTGTGGGTATGACTCTGTAGAAGGGGAGAAGTGGATTGTGGGTATGACTCTAGAAGGTGAGAGGTGGATTGTGACTAGGGTATGACTCTGTAGAAGGTGAGAGGTGGATTGTGACAAGGGTATGACTCTGTAGAAGGGGAGAAGTGGATTGTGGGTATGACTCTGTAGAAGGTGAGAAGTGGATTGTGGGTATGACTATAGAAGGTGAGAAGTGGATTGTGGGTATGACTCTGTAGAAGGTGAGAGGTGGATTGTGACTAGGGTATGACTCTGTAGAAGGTGAGAAGTGGATTGTGGCTATGACTCTGTAGAAGGTGAAAGGTGGATTGTGGGTATGACTCTGTAGAAGGTGAGAGGTGGATTGTGGGTATGACTATGTAGAAGGTGAGAGGTGGATTGTGTGTATGACTCTATAGAAGGTGAGAGGTGGATTGTGGGTGAGAGGTGGATTGTGGGTATGACTCTGTAGAAGGTGAGAAGTGGATTGTGGGTATGACTCTGTAGAAGGTGAGAGGTGGATTGTGGGTATGACTCTGTAGAAGGTGAGAGGTGGATTGTGACTAGGGTATGACTCAGTAGAAGGTGAGAAGTGGATTGTGGCTATGACTCTGTAGAAGGTGAGAGGTGGATTGTGGGTATGACTCTGTACAAGGTGAGAGGTGGATTGTGGGTATGACTCTGTAGAAGGTGAGAGGTGGATTATGACTAGGGTATGACTCAGTAGAAGGTGAGAAGTGGATTGTGGCTATGACTCTGTAGAAGGTGAGAGGTGGATTGTGGGTATGACTCTGTAGAAGGTGAGAAGTGGATTGTGGGTATGACTCTGTAGAAGGTGAGAGGTGGATTGTGGGTATGACTCTGTAGAAGGTGAGAGGTGGATTGTGTGTATGACTCTATAGAAGGTGAGAGATGGATTGTGGGTGAGAGGTGGATTGTGGGTATGACTCTGTAGAAGGGGAGAAGTGGATTGTGGGTATGACTCTGTAGAAGGTGAGAGGTGGATTGTGACTAGGGTATGACTCTGTAGAAGGTGAGAGGTGGATTGTGACTAGGGTATGACTCAGTAGAAGGTGAGAGGTGGATTGTGGCTATGACTCTGTAGAAGGTGAGAGGTGGATTGTGGGTATGACTCTGTAGAAGGTGAGAAGTGGATTGTGGGTATGCCTCTGTAGAAGGTGAGAGGTGGATTGTGACAAGGGTATGACTCTGTAGAAGGTGAGAAGTGGATTGTGGGTATGACTCTGTAGAAGGTGAGAAGTGGATTGTGGGTATGACTCTGTAGAAGGTGAGAGGTGGATTGTGACTAGGGTATGACTCAGTAGAAGGTGAGAGGTGGATTGTGGCTATGACTCTGTAGAAGGTGAGAGGTGGATTGTGGGTATGACTCTGTAGAAGGTGAGAGGTGGATTGTGGGTATGACTCTGTAGAAGGTGAGAGGTGGATTGTGTGTATGACTCTATAGAAGGTGAGAGGTGGATTGTGGGTGAGAGGTGGATTGTGGGTATGACTCTGTAGAAGGTGAGAAGTGGATTGTGGGTATGACTCTATAGAAGGTGAGAAGTGGATTGTGGGTATGACTCTGTAGAAGGTGAGAGGTGGATTGTGGGTATGACTCTGTAGAAGGTGAGAGGTGGATTGTGACTAGGGTATGACTCTGTAGAAGGTGAGAGGTGGATTGTGACTAGGGTATGACTCAGTAGAAGGTGAGAGGTGGATTGTGGTTATGACTCTGTAGACGGTGAGAGGTTGATTGTGACTAGGGTATGACTCTGTAGAAGGTGAGAAGTGGATTGCGGGTATGACCATAGAAGGTGAGAGGTGAATTGTGGGTATGACTCTATAGAAGGTGAGAGGTGGATTGTGGTATGACTCTGTAGAAGGTGAGAGGTGGATTGTGGGTATGACTATAGAAGGGGAGAGGTGGATTGTGGGTATGACTCTGTAGAAGGTGAGAGGTGGATTGTGGGTATGACTATGTAGAAGGTGAGAGGTGGATTGTGGGTATGACTATGTAGAAGGGGAGAGGTGGATTGTGGGTATGACTCTGTAGAAAGGGAGAGGTGGATTGTGACATTTTGGTGATTGTAACGGCTGCTCTCCTCCTCTTCGTCTGAAGAGGAGAAGCATGGGTCGGACCAATACGCATGGAGGTATGCAGTCATAATGAATTTATTTAAATGATAGACGAACACGAAACACTTGAGAATTTACAAAATAACAAACGCAGTCAACAGACCTGGACACAAACTTACATATAACGTGAAGAACGCAATAACAGGAAAACTGACTACATAAAACAAACGAACAGTCCCGTGTGGCGTAACATACACTGACACAGACACAGGAGACAACCACCCACAAACAAACAGTGTGAAAACACCTACCTTAATATGACTCTCAATCAGAGGAAATGAAAACCACCTGCCTCTAATTGAGAGCCATATCAGGTCACCCTTAAACAAACATAGAAACACATAACATAGACTACCCACCCAAACTCACGCCCTGACCGTCAAACACATACAAAATAACAGAAAACCGGTCAGGAATGTGACAGTGATGTTCTAGCTGGAACTTTTCTTGTTTCTTATTTGCCAATATGATTGAGATTTACAATATGATTGAGATAAACTGTATATCTTTTTATTTTATCTCAGAGAGCACGAGGCCTTTAAAGAGAACCGTAGACGTGACATGAAGTTGTACTAAAGGCTGAGGCTCTACTAGGTTTCTACCCTTGCCAATCACCATTCTCCATCAGTTTGGAAAATACAGCTTACATCATAAAAATGTGCCAAAGCAATGGGTTGTAAATAAGGCTGTAACGTAACAAAATGTGGAAAAAGTCAAGGGGTCTGAATACTTTCTGAATGCACTGTATGTAGTGACTGAGGGGCTTTTATTTAGTTTTTTTTTTTTGTTGTAATTTTAACCCCCTTTTTTCTCCCCAATTTCGTGACTATGATCTTGTCTCATCGTTGCAACTCCACAACGGGCTCGGGAGAGATGAAGGTCGAGTCATGCGTCCTCTGAAACATGACCTGCCAAGCAGCGCTCCTTAACACCCGCCGGCTTGCCCCGGAAGCCAGCTGCACCAATGTGTCGGAGGAAACACCATTCAACTGACGACTGAAGTCAGCCTGCAGGCGCCCGGCCCGCCACACAGAATCACTAGAGCGCGATGAGCCATGTAAACTCCCCCCCGCCAAACCCTTCCCTAATCCGGATGGCCGCTGGGACAATTGTGCACCGCCCTATGGGACTCCCGGTCACAGTCCTATGGGACTGCCCCACTCAGGAGACCCCCCAAGAGGGCTTTTTCAATGTTGTTTCTGTAATGTACGTTATAATATAGGGGTGTAAATGGACGTCACAAGGATGGACTCCTACATGTGCTCATCGATGTTGACCTCCAGTGGGTACACTCCCACCTGGAACTCCTAGGACACACACAAACAAATGCATACCAATGTAGCTCTCCAGAACCAGGGTAAGAGAATGGAGTTAGTGACCGGGGCCCAAAGACTTTCAGAGTAAGAGGGCTGATCTTGGATCAGATCCCCTCTGTCCTTATAATATTGTTCATTATGATCTTACATTTTGCAAAATCTTAGTCTGAAAGGAGACACCTGAAACCCCACCTCTTTAAGGAATACCTAGGATAGGATAAAGCAATCCTTATGACCCCCCCCCCCCCCCCCCTTAAAAGATTTAGATGCACTATTGTAAAGTGGCTGTTCCACTGGATGTCATAAGGTGAATGCACCAATTTGTAAGTCGCTCTGGATAAGAGCGTCTGCTAAATGACTTAAATGTTAAATGTAAATGTTCTCTTTGGTCAAAGTGAATTGTTATCTTGAGACCTAGATACTTCTATCAGCTGGTATAGATCCAATTCACGGCGATGAGCTTCCAAATGTGCTCAGTGAAGTTGATTTCCCTCCAGTGGCCACCACCACGCTCCAGCCTGGTAATGGACATCGTAGGTTGTCAGGGAAACAGAAAGATGTACTGGCAGACTAGGCCACAGAATCAAAATGCGAATGTTGTAACTAATGGTGTAATTACCTTGACATGTGTTTCAGATAGCGGCGAGACAGAGTCCACAGAGTGTTTATTCTAAATGGAAAAGTTAAATAAATAGAACGAAATCAAGCTAATTTATACAGTAAAACCGGTTGCTAGCCAGTTAGCCGAAAACTCTGTTGCCTCTCACTATAGACAGCGATCTAAGATTGCTAGCTAGCTACATATTAGCCATCATATTGCTACCTTTTGTTTCAGCACCTTGCTTACCGGCTATACGGAGCCCACCACACGGTAACAACATCTGGGAGGCGCTCAGCGATGTGGTACAGAGCTCAATTTCGATTTTAATAATAGCAAGCTAGGATGATGGTTTAGTTAGGTAAACTAGCAAGTAGGTTTGCTTGGTTACAACAGCAACTACGGTAGCTATCTAGTATACTTGCTATCAATTTCCACCGGCAAATGTGTTAAATAATAGCCATGGTATAACAGGAATAATCAACACGGGGGTCTATGCGTTCTCTGGAAGATAATGTCACTCTGTGGAAGGCACAGGAGGTTGCTGGGTTGAGGACGGCTCATAATAACGTCCGGAACAGAACCAATGGAATGGCGTCAAACACCTAGAAACCCTGTGTTTGATACCATTCCACCGATTCCGCTCCAGTCATTACCACGAGCCCGTCCTCCCCAATTAAGGTGCCACCAAACTCCTGTGGTGGAAGGTCAGTTCCACTCTGGTAGAGTGTCGTGGAACATACCTTACACGTCGTTCATTATTTTCCATAGAACGCACAGCTCCTCGTTGATTATCCCCATGACACACCCACACTCCCTCTGGTTAAATCCCAATTACATTGACTTTTTAATAGCAGACACTCTTATCCAGAGAGACTTACAGTAGTGAGTCATTTAGCAGACACTCTTATCCAGAGAGACTTAAAGTAGTGAGTCATTTAGCAGACACTCTTATCCAGAGAGACTTACAGTAGTGAGTCATTTAGCAGACACTCTTATCCAGAGAGACTTACAGTAGTGAGTCATTTAGCAGACACTCTTATCCAGAGAGACTTACAGTAGTGAGTCATTTAGCAGACACTCTTATCCAGAGACTTAAAGTAGTGAGTCATTTAGCAGACACTCTGATCCAGAGAGACTTACAGTAGTGAGTCATTTAGCAGACACTCTTATCCAGAGAGACTTACAGTAGTGAGTCATTTAGCAGACACTCTTATCCAGAGAGACTTACAGTAGTGAGTCATTTAGCAGACACTCTTATCCAGAGAGACTTAAAGTAGTGAGTCATTTAGCAGACACTCTTATCCAGAGAGACTTAAAGTAGTGAGTCATTTAGCAGTACACTTATCCAGAGACTTAAAGTAGTGAGTCATTTAGCAGACACTCTTATCCAGAGAGACTTAAAGTAGTGAGTCATTTAGCAGACACTCTTATCCAGAGAGACTTACAGTAGTGAGTCATTTAGCAGACACTCTTATCCAGAGAGACTTACAGTAGTGAGTCATTTAGCAGACACTCTTATCCAGAGAGACTTACAGTAGTGAGTCATTTAGCAGACACTCTTATCCAGAGAGACTTAAAGTAGTGAGAGCATACACTTTTTTTCCCCTTCTTCGTATTGGTCCCCCGTGGGAATCGAACCAACAACCCTGGAGTTGCAAGCGCCATGCTCCACCAACAGAGCTCCACATGACCAATTATGGTTAGATACATCTCTCCTTCCTCCCAATGTGTACACTTGTTCACTCTCCTTCACTGATTTGAAATGAGGGGTAGAAAGAAATATGTTGCTTTTAGATTTGTGGGAAGTAGTGAATGAGTGCACACTTCAGGAGAAAGGAGATATTGTTGAGACACACCCTCTCTCTCTCTCTCTGACACACACACACACACACACACACACACACACACACACACACACACACACACACACACACACACACACACACACACACACACACACACACACACACACACACACACACACACACACACACACACACACACGTGCTCTCTCCGACACGCTGGGAACTAATCCACTAAGCTAATTCCTGTGATTCATGTTGTGGCGTGTCAGTGTGTCAGAGAGAGCGGTGCTCATCACGACCCTGACGCCTTCTCACCCAACCTCCCCTCCTCTCCCACGACATGCCTCCCCTGGGTGGAAGTGTGGGGGGGATGATATAGCAGTTCTGTGAAGATTCCTTCCCCCTGTTCAGTCCTCATGTCCTCACACCTCATCATTCTCTGTCCAGTAACTAATTAAAAACACCCTTCTGCCTGCCTGACCTGAAAAACCCTCTCCCATGCCTCTCTCGCTCTCACACACACACAGACACACACAGACACACACAGACACACACAGACACACACACACACACACACACACACACACACACACACACACACACACACACACACACACACACACACACACACACACACACACACACACACACACACACGTTTCAAGTAGGTCCAATTCTGCTTGGTGGGCAGACAGAGGGAAGCGTAGATGCTTGAGAGAGGGAGAGATTACCATCCTCCAAATGGTTATTTATAGAGATTAGAGGAAGACCCTATTTCCTATTTGTCCCTGGTTAAAAGTAGTTCCCTATGGTCCCTGGTTAAAAGTAGTTCCCTATGGTCCCTGGTTAAAAGTAGTTCCCTATGGTCCCTGGTTAAAAGTAGTTCCCTATTGGTCCCTGGTTAAAAGTAGTTCCTTATTGGCCCCTGGTTGAAAGTAGTTCCCTATTGGCCCCTGGTTAAAAGTAGTTCCCTGTTGGCCCCTGGTTAAAAGTAGTTCCCTATTGGCCCCTGGTTAAAAGTAGTGCACTACGTGTGGCAGTGCCGTTTAAGATGAGGGAGGACGATTTTCTTTTCTTTTCTTCATGAGCATGGCCTTATTTCTATTACAGCATATTGGAATGACTGTCATTCATATTCCATTCACCCAGCTCAATGTAACATCAATAGGTTTAGCCTACTACATGATACTCAAATGTTCCCTATACCCATCATTGTCACGTTCCTGACCTATTTCTGTTAGTTTGTTATGTGTGTTAGTTGGTCAGGACGTGAGTTTGGGTGGGCATTCTATGTTTTCTGTCTCTATGTTGGTTTTTGGGTTGCCTGGTATGGCTCTTAATTAGAGGCAGGTGTTTTGCGTTCCTCTAATTAAGAGTCATATTTAGGTAGGCGTTGTCACAGTGTTCGTTGTGGGTGATTGTCTTCCGTGTTTGTGTCTGTACACCACGCGGGACTGTTTACGGTTTGTTCGGTTTGTGTAGCCTATGTTCCTATTTGTGCGTTTTTCTTGTTTTATGTAAGTACGTCGTCTAGGTCTGTCTACACCGTTTGTTGTTTTTGTTAGTTTAATCAAGTTCGTGTTTCGTTAATAAAATATGTCATTTCACTACGCTGCGCCTTGGTTCCATCAATACTCCTCCTCTTCCGAAGATGAAGAGGAGGAGGACTGCCGTTACAGAATCAACCACCAAAAATCCAGAACCAAGCAGCGGAATTTCGAGCAACGGGAGAGTATACAGGACTTGTGGAGTTGGGAGCAAGTATTTAACGGAGAAGGACCATGGGCTAAAGTGAATCACCATCCATGGGAACAGCTGGCGGAAGTTCGGAGAGCGGAGGAAAAGAGAGAGAGGAACCAGAGTTATGAGGGGACTCGTCTTGCACGGAAGCCCAAAAAGCCCGTGAGTAACACCCAAAAATTTCTTGGGGGGGGGCTAAGAGGTAGTGGGCCTAGGGCAGGTAGGAGACCTGCGCCCACTTCCCAGGCTTACTGTGGAGAGCGGGAGTACGGGCAGGCGCCGTGTTATGCAGTAGAGCACACGGTGTCTCCTGTACGAGTGCATAGCCCAGTGCGGGTTATTCCACCTCCCCGCACTGGTAGGGCTAGATTGGGCATTGAGTCAGGTGTCATGAGGCCGGCTCAACGAGTCTGGTCTCCAGTGCGTCTCCTCGGGCCGGCATACATGGCACCTGCCTTACGCATGGTTTCCCCGGTTCGCCTACATAGGCCGGTGCGGGTTATTCCACCTCCCAGCACTGGTTGGGCGACCGGGAGCATTCAACCAGGTAAGGTTGGGCAGGCTCAATGCTCAAGAGAGCCAGTACGCCTGCACGGTCCGGTATTTCCGGCGCCACCTCCCCGCCCCAGCCTAGTACCTACAGTGCCTACACTACGCACTAGGCTACCAGTGCGTCTCCTGAGCCCTGTTCCTCCTCCACGCACTCTCCCTGAGTGCGTGTATCCAGTTCGGTGCCTCCAGTTCCGGCACCACGCACTAAGCCTCCTGTGTGTCTCCAGAGCCCTGTACACACTGTTTCTTCTCCCCCTACTAATCCTGATGTGCTTGTCCTCAGCCCGGTGCCACCAGTGCCGGTACCACGCACCAGGTATAGAGTGGGCTTTGAGAGTCCAGTGTGCCCTGTCCCTGCTCCCCGCACTAGTATGAAGGTGCGTGTCCTTAGCCCGGTGCCTCCAGTTCCGGCACTACGCACCAGGTCTACAGTGCGCCTTATCCGGCCAGAGCCATCCGTCTCCCCAGCGCCATCTGAGCCATCCGTCTCCTCAGCGCCATCTGAGCCATCCGTCTCCCCAGCGCCATCTGAGCCATCCGTCTCCCCAGCGCCATCTGAGCCATCCGTCTCCCCAGCGCCATCTGAGCCATCCGTCTCCCCAGCGCCGTCTGAGCCATCCGTCTGCAATGAGCCTGCAAAGCAGCCCGTCTGCCATGAGCCTGCAAAGCCGCCCGTCTGCCATGAGCCTACAGAGCCGCCCGCCAGACAGGAGCCGCTAGAGCCGCCCGCCAGACAGGAGCCGCTAGAGCCGCCCGCCAGACAGGAGCCGCTAGAGCCGCCCGCCAGACAGGAGCCGCTAGAGCCGCCAACCAGACAGGATCTGCCAGAGCCGCCAACCAGACAGGATCTGCCAGAGCCGCCAACCAGACAGGATCTGCCAGAGCCGCCAACCAGACAGGATCTGCCAGAGCCGCCAGCGAGCCATGAACGGCCAGAGCCGTCAGAGAGCCATGAGCGTCCAGAGCCGTCAGCCTGCCATGAGCGTCCAGAGCCGTCAGCCTGCCATGAGCGTCGAGAGCCGTCAGCCTGCCATGAGCGTCGAGAGCCGTCAGCCAGCCATGAGCGTCGAGAGCCGTCAGCCAGCCATGAGCGTCGAGAGCCGTCAGCCAGCCATGAGCGTCGAGAGCCGTCAGCCAGCCATGAGCGTCGAGAGCCGTCAGCCAGCCATGAGCGTCGAGAGCCGTCAGCCAGCCATGAGCGTCGAGAGCCGTCAGTCAGCCATGAGCGTCGAGAGCCGTCAGCCTGCCATGAGCGTCCAGATTCGTCAGTCAGCCATGAGCTGCCCTTCAGCCAGAAACGGCTATATACCCAGAACTGCCCCTCAGTCCAGAGCTGTCTCTCTGTCCGGAGCTGCCTTTCAGTCCGGAGTTGCCCCTCTATCATGATCTCCCTCTCTATCTTGATCTACCTCTTTATACTGATCTATCCCTCTGTCTGGTGCTATCCCTCTGTTTTGATTTATCCCTCTGTCCCGGTGCTGTCCCTGTCATGGATGTTACTAAGAGGATTTTGTGGGGGTAAGATATGGGTGGACATTTTTAGGGGTAGATGGAGGCTGGGATTGACTATGGTGGGGTGGGGACCTCGCCCGGAGCCTGAGCCACCACCGTGGTCAGATGCCCACCCAGACCCTCCCCTAGACTTAGTGCTGGTGCGCCCGGAGTTCGCACCTTATGGGGGGGGTTATGTCACGTTCCTGACCTATTTCTGTTAGTTTGTTATGTGTGTTAGTTGGTCAGGACGTGAGTTTGGGTGGGCATTCTATGTTTTCTGTCTCTATGTTGGTTTTTGGGTTGCCTGGTATGGCTCTTAATTAGAGGCAGGTGTTTTGCGTTCCTCTAATTAAGAGTCATATTTAGGTAGGCGTTGTCACAGTGTTCGTTGTGGGTGATTGTCTTCCGTGTTTGTGTCTGTACACCACGCGGGACTGTTTACGGTTTGTTCGGTTTGTGTAGGCTATGTTCCTATTTGTGCGTTTTTCTTGTTTTATGTAAGTACGTCGTCTAGGTCTGTCTACACCGTTTGTTGTTTTTGTTAGTTTAATCAAGTTCGTGTTTCGTTAATAAAATATGTCATTTCACTACGCTGCGCCTTGGTTCCATCAATACTCCTCCTCTTCCGAAGATGAAGAGGAGGAGGACTGCCGTTACAATCATTGAGGTTGCTACAACCTAGCCTATTTACAATATAGGTGCAGACAGCTCCCTCTGGCCTGCATTTAGTTGATATAGGGTGTAAAAATTAATGGCGCCGGAGGGGTTGGCTGCCGTTTTACGGGCTCCTAACCAACCCTGATATTTTGTGTGTTTTTTTTGTTGTTGTACATAATGTTGACGCTACCGTCTCTTATGACCAAAAAAGAGCTTCTGGATATCAGAATAGTGATTACTCACCTTGAACTGGACAAATATTTTTTATATTCGGAAATACAGCCGAGCGCAAATCAGGGTGCCTTGCGAGAATTCGTAAGCAAATGGTCAACCCGCCTCTACCATTCGTTCTATTGGCCAATGTGCAATCACTGGAGAATAAACTGGATGAGCTCCGTTCGAGACTATTCTACCAACGGGACATACCATTTTTTAAATGTCTTATGTTTCACCGAGTCATGGCTGAACGACAACACAGAACACGTTTCCTCAGGATAGCCAGTAAAATATGCTCTGTGTTATTTGGGGTAAAATGAGAGGAGAGTGAGGAGAGTGGAGGAGAGGAGGGGGGACTGAGAGGAGGAAGTCAGGAGGAGGGGGGACAGAGGAGGAAGTAGGGAGGAGGAAGGGGGGCTGAGTGGAGGAAGTAGGGAGGAGAGGGCGGAGGGACTGAGAGGTGGAAGTAGGGAGGAGAGGAGGGAGGGGGACTGAGAGGAGGAAGTAGGGAGGAGAGGAGGGGGGACTGAGAGGAGGAAGTAGGGAGGAGAGGAGGGGGGCTGAGTGGAGGAAGTAGGGAGGAGAGGAGGTAGGGGGGCTGAGAGGAGGAAGTAGGGAGGAGAGGGGGGAGGGGGGCTCAGAGGAGGATGTAGGGAGGAAAAGAGGGAGGGGGGCTGAGAGTAGGGAGGAGAGCAGAGAGGGGGCAGAGAGGAGGGAGGGGGGAGGAGAGGAGGAAGGGGGCAGAGAGGAGGAAGTAGGGAGGAAGGAGGGGGGCTGAGAGGAGGAAGTAGGGAGGAGGGAGGGGGCTGAGAGGAGGAAGTAGGGAGGAGGGAGGGGGGCTGAGAGGAGGAAGTAGGGAGGAGAGGAGGAAGGGGGCAGAAAGGAGGAAGTAGGGAGGAGGGAGGGGGGCTGAGAGGAGGAAGTAGGGAGGAAGGAGGGGGGCTGAGAGGAGGAAGTAGGGAGGAGGGAGGGGGGCTGAGAGGAGGAAGTAGGGAGGAGAGGAGGGGGGCTGAGTGGAGGAAGTAGGGAGGAGAGGAGGTAGGGGGGCTGAGAGGAGGAAGTAGGGAGGAGAGGGGGGAGGGGGGCTCAGAGGAGGATGTAGGGAGGAAAAGAGGGAGGGGGGCTGAGTGGAGGGAGTAGGGAGGAGAGCAGGGAGGGGGCAGAGAGGAGGGAGGGGGGCTGAGAGGAGGAAGTAGGGAGGAGAGGAGGGGGCTGAGTGGAGGAAGTAGGGAGAAGGGATGGGGGCTGAGTGGAGGAAGTAGGGAGGAGAGGCGGAAGGGGGCAGAGAGGAGGGAGGAGGGAGGGGGGCTGAGAGGAGGAAGTAGGAAGGAGAGGAGGAAGTAGGGAGAAGGGATGGGGGCTGAGTGGAGGAAGTAGGGAGGGGGCAGAGAGAAGGAAGTAGGGAGGAGAGGAGGGGGGGCAGAGAGGAGGAAGTAGGGAGGATGGGGAAGGGGGCAGAGAGGAGGAAGTAGGGAGGAGAGAAGGGAGGGGGCAGAGAGGAGGAAGTAGGGAGGAGAGGAGGAAGGGGGCAGAAAGGAGGAAGTAGGGAGGAGGGAGGGGGGCTGAGAGGAGGAAGTAGGGAGGAAGGAGGGGGGCTGAGAGGAGGAAGTAGGGAGGAGGGAGGGGGGCTGAGAGGAGGAAGTAGGGAGGAGAGGAGGAAGGGGGCAGAGAGGAGGAAGGACGGGGTCTGAGTGCGCATGTGGCGGAGGGAGATGTATAGGAGGATATGGGATATGTGATGCAGGCGGGGGAGTTTGGCGTGGGTGGTGGGTGGAGATGGGGATGAAGAGTTGTGTTTGTGTGTGTGTTTCTGTTTCTGTGTGAGTGTGTGTCTGTTTCTGTGTGAGTGTGTGTCTGTTTCTGTGTGTGTGTGTGTTTCTGTGTGTGTATGCATGTGTGTGTGTGTGTGTGTGGTGTATGTGTGTATCAGGGTCCAGTAGCACCTCTTTAGTGTGCTACTGGACCCTGTAGTGATGTCATCCTCCCACCTCTTCTCGTCTCCGCGGTGGTGCATTCACTCCAGTGTGAGTCACTCACCTCCTTCCCCTCCAGAGCTCCCTGACAGGAGAGGAGAGGTGTGTGCACTGATGAATGATAAACAGGACTTTTTGGTGCTGAATTCGTCCTCTGCTCTGATCTCTTTTAAAATACATCTTATTTTTGATACTGCTCAGCTTCAAAAGACACTCCATACACAATTATGCAGACTAAAACACACACACACACACAAGGTGTGTGCATAATTAAAAGTGAGACAGACAGAACTGTAAGCAAGACTACCAGCCAATGGGTGAAACAAATGTGGTCAATATTTAGTCAAAATCTTGAGTATTTGGTATTTGGCTAATTCTCAATGGCTACGTGTTGATAATAAGAAATGTATGGGAAAGACTGCTGCAGTAATTAACTTGTTTTTAACTAGGACAGAGGAATTTATAACAGACTTTTTCCGACATAACATACAGCTGAAGTCAAATACATTTAAACTCAGTTTTTCACAAATCCTGACATTTAATCCTAGTAAAAATTCCCTGTTTTAGATCAGTTAGGATCACCACTTTATTTTAAGAATGTGAAATGTCAGAATAATAGTAGAGAGAATGATTTATTTCAGCTTTTATTTCTTTCATCACATTCCCAGTGGGTCAGAAGTTTACATACACTCAATTAGTATTTGGTAGCATTGCCTATAAATTGTTTAACTTGGGTCAAATGTTTCGGCGAGCCTTCCACAAGCTTCCCACAATAAGTTGGGTGAATTTTGGCCCATTCCTCCTGACAGAGCTGGTGTAACTGAATCAGATTTGTAGGCCTCCTTGCTCGCACATGCTTTTTCAGTTGTTCCCACACATTTTCTATAGGATTCAGGGCAAGGCTTTGTGATGGCCACTCCAATACCTTGACTTTGTTGTCCTTAAGACATTTTGTCACAATTTTGGAAGTATGCTTAGAGTCATTGTCCATTTGGAAGACTCATTTGCGACCAAGCTTTAACTTCCTGACTGATGTCTTGAGATGTTGCTTCAATATATCCACATAATTTTCTTCCCTCATGATGCCATCTATTTTGTGAAGTGCACCAGTCCCTCCTGCAGCAAAGCCTTTCAGGTTATGTCGATATAGGACTCGTTTTACTGTGGATATAGATACTTTTGTACCCGTTTCCTCCAGCATCTTCACAAGGTCCTTTGCTGTTGTTCTGGGATTGATTTGCACTTTTCGCACCAAAGTATGTTCATCTCTAGGAGACAGAACACGTCTCCTTCCTGAGTGGAATGACGGCTGCGTGGTCCCATGGTGTTTATACTTGCATACTATTGTTTGTACAGATGAACGTGGTACCTTCAGGCATTTGGAAATTGCTCCCAAGGATGAAGCAGACTTGTGGAGGTCTACAATTTATTTTCTGAGGTCTTGGCTGATTTCTTTTGATTGAAATAATATGCACATTTGTGCACATTTGTGGCCTGCTGGAGGTCATTTTGCAGGGCTCTGGCAGTGCACCTCCTTGCACTAAGGCGGAGGTAGCGGTCCTGCTGCTGGGTTGTTGCCCTCCTACGCCCTCCTCCACGTCTCCTGATGTACTGGCCTGTCTCCTGGTAACGCCTGCATGCTCTGGACACTACGCTGACAGACACAGCAAACCTTTTTGCCACAGTTCGCATTGATGTGCCATCCTGGAGGAACTGCACTACCTGAGCCACTTGTGTGGGTTGTAGACTCCGTCTCATGCTACCACTAGAGTGAGAGCACCGCCAGCATTCAAAAGTGACCAAAACATCAGCCAGGAAGCATAGGAACTGAGAAGTGGTCTGTGGTCACCACCTGCAGAATCACTCCTGTTTTGGGGGGTGTCTTGCTAATTGCCTATAATTTCCACCTTTTGTCTATTCCATTTGCACAACAGCATGTGAAATTTATTGTCAATCAGTGTTGCTTCCTAAGTGGACAGTTTGATTTCACAGAAGTGTGATTGACTTGGAGTTACATTGTGTTGTTTAAGTGTTCCCTTTATTTTTTTGAGCAGTATAGTAAATAATGGCTACTTCTCAGAAAGTTTTAAACTGTCAAGAGGAGTAAAACAAGGTTGTCCACTATCAGCATATCTATTTATTATGGCCAAAGAAATGTTAGCTATTAAAATCAGATCCAACAATAATATCAAGGGGTTATAAATCCAGGGCTTAAAAACAAAGGTGTCATTATACGATGGTGATTCACGTTTTCTTTTAAATCCACAATTTGAATCCCTCCACAGCCTAATAGAGGATCTAGATTATTTTTTCTAAACTCTCCAAATTATGATCAGTGTACTATATTACGTATTGGATCAATAAAAATACAACTTTTACATGACCGTGTAGTTTACCAATAAAATGGTCTGACGGTGACGTGGACATACTCGGTATACATATCCCGACAGAAAGAAATGATCTCACTCCAATAACTTTTTGTAGAAAGTTAGCAAAAATAGATAAGATCTTGCTACCAAGGAAAGGAAAATACTTGTATATTTGTTTGATTAACTCTTTAGTCACATCCAAGTTGCCCTATTTTCTGATGGTCTTGACTACACCTAGTTTGGGGGTCATTTAGAAATGTCCTTGTTTTTGAAAGAAAAGCTAATTTTTTTTCTATTAAAATAACATCAGAAATACAGTGTAGACATTGTTAATGTTGTAAAGGACTATTGTAGCAGGAAACGGCAGATTTTTAATGGAATATCTACATAGGCATTCAGAAGCCCATTATCAGCAACCATCACTCCTGTGTTCCAATGGCACGTTGTGTTAGCTAATCCAAGTTAATCATTTTAAAAGTATAATTGATCATTAGAAAACCCTTTTGCGATTGTTAGCACAGCTGAAAACTGCTGTTCTGATGAAAGAAGCAATAAAACTGGCCTTATTTAGACTAGTTAATTATCTGGAGCATCAGCATTTGTGGGTTTGATTACAGGCTTAAAATGACTAGAAACAAAGACCTTTCTTCTGAAACTCGTCAGTCTATTCTTGTTCTGAGAAATGAAGGCTATTCCATGTGAGAAATTGCCAAGAAACTGAAGATCTCGTACAACGCTGTGTACTAATCCCTTCACAGAACAGTGCAAACTGGCCCTAACCAGAATAGAAGGAGGAGTGGGAGGCCCCGGTGCACAACTGAGCAAGAAGACAAGTACGTTAGAGTGTCTAATTTGAGAAACAGACACCTCACAAGTCCTCAACTGGCAGCTTCATTAAATAGTACCTGCAAAACACCAGTCTCAACGTCAACTGTCACACTCTGATCAATTTCACCTGTCCTCGTTATTGTCTCCATCCCCTCCAGGTGTCGCTTGTTTTCCCCAGTGTATTTGTCCCTGTGTTTCCTGTCTCTCTGTGCCAGTTCGTCTTTTATGTTTCCAAGTTAGCTAGCGTTTTTCCTGTTCTCCTGCTTTTTGCATTCTTTTTGCATTCTTTTTCTAGTCCTCCCGGTTTTGACCCTTGCCTGTTTTTTTGGACTTTGTACCCACCTGCCTGACCATTCTGCCTGCCTTGACCTCGAGCCTGTCTGCCACTCTGTACCTCCTGGACTCTGATCTGGTTCTCTTGCCTACCCCTTTGGATTAATAAACATTGTAAGACTCCAACCATCTGCCTCCTGTGTCTGCATTTGGGTCTCGCCTCGATAGTCAAGTGAAGAGGCAACTCCGGGATGCTGGCCTTCAAGGCAGAGTTCCTCTGTCCAGTGTCTGTTCTTTTGCCCATCTGAATCTTTTCTTTTTATTGGCCAGTCTGAGATATGGCTTTTTCTTTGCAACTCTGCCTAAATTCTTAACTTATTTCATTTGTTGCCTAATAAACAGAATAGTTGCCTGAGTCGTAGCGGGAGAACCGCACACCATGCCTCCAATTGTACTTCCACATGATGGTTATTATATCAATATTTGGGCATAAAGGCAATTCCACCGCCATTTCTCTCATAATTAATTTTACAGACACAAAAAGATCCCACCATGTCGAATGAAGAAATCGACATTTATAAAAAATAAAAAACATTTTTTCTGCGGTATGACTTTACATGCATAACAACAATGGATAGAAACAGGTATTACCAATACTAACTCTCTAACAGTGGTGTAAAGTACTCAAGTAAAACTACTTTAAAGTACTACTTAAATCTTTTTTGGGGGTATCTGTGCTTTACTTTACTATTTATATTTTTGACAACTTTTACTTCACAACATTCCTAAAGAAAATGATTTACTTTTTACTCCATACAGTTTCCCTGACACCCAATAATACTCGTTACATTTTGAATGCTTAACAGGACAGGAAAATGGTCTACTGCCTCTGATCTGGAGGACTCACTAAACAGAGAACATCCTTGGTCATCCCTACTGCCTCTGATCTGGAGGACTCACTAAACAGAGAACATCCTTGGTCATCCCTACTGCCTCTGATCTGGTGGACTCACTAACCACAAATTCTTCATTTGTAAACGAGTGTTGGCTATCCATAAATGAAAAAAATAAAATGGTGACGTCTGGTTTGCTTAATAGAAGGAATTTGAAATTATTTACACTTTTACTTTTGAAACGTACGTATATTTTAGCAATTACATTTACTTATGATACTTAAATATATTTAAAACCAATATTTTTGGACTTTTACTTAAGTAGTATTTGCTTTTGACTTGAGTCATTTAATATTATGGTATCTTTACTTTTACTCAACCATGACAACGGGTTACTTTTTCCACCAGTTTCTCATCTATAACTTGTATTGCAACAGATCTGCGATACCATTGGCACATTATGCATAGCTACACCCCTAAAATGAACACACTGTAAATAATTGATGATTTACCCTCCATTCTCCCTTTGCTTTTCCAACATTTGTTTTGGCAACTCACGTCAATTTTCATGGGGTAACGGTTGAAGGCGTGTTCAAATACAGCTGATTGTATAGGGCCTTCTCTTTGGGTTTATTTGTTTGGCTCCAAGGGGCCCAAGGAACCTTTATTTAACTAGGCAAGTCAGTTAAGAACAAATTCTTATTTACAATGACGGCCAACCAAAAGGCCTCCTGCGGGGACGGGGGCCTGGGATTAAAAATAAAAAATACAATATAAATATATGACAAAACACACATCTCAACAACAGAGACAACACAAGACTACATCAAGAGAGACCTAAGACAACAACATAGCAAGGCAGCAACACATGACAACACAGCATGGTAGCAACACAACATGGTACAAACATTATTGGGCACATACAACAGCAAGAAGGTAGAGACGACAATACATCACACAAAGCAGCCACAATGACGGCCTACCCCGGCCAAACCCGGACGACGCTGGGCCAATTGTGCACTTCCCTATGGAACTCCCAATCCCGGCCGGTTATGATACAGCCTGGATTTGAACCAGGGTGTCTGTTGTGACGCCTCTAGCACTAAGATGCAGTGCCTTAGACCGCTGCACCACTCGGGAGCCCATATGATATGATATGCCTCAGGTAATTGGTTTAAATATGCTGGGGTATTGCAACAAGCCATAGATGTAATAAATTATTAAAATACTTTAGATCTAAATAAAAATCGAATCAAATTTTATTTGTCATATACCAACAACAGGTGCAGACTCACAGTGAAATACTTACTTACGGGTCCTTTACCAACAATTCAGGTGAAAAGATTAAAAAAAAGAAGAAGATGTAAATATAAAATGTAAACAGTTACACAAGGAATAAATAACCAGTGAATAACAAATAAAAATAACATGGATATATACAGGGACTACCGATGTGTATGAGGTAATGAGGTAATTGAGGTAGCTACTGTATGTACATATACTGTAGGTAGGGGTAAAGTGACTAGGTAACATGATAGATAAACAGTAGCAGCAGTTAGTGTGTGTGTGTGTGTGTGTCATCAGTATGCATGTGTTATGTGTGTGTGGGCGTATGTAGTGTGTGTGTATACAGTGCATTCGGAAAGTATTCAGACCCCTTGACTTTTTCCACATTTTGTTACGTTACAGCCTTATTCTAAAATGGATTAAATAAAAACATTTCCTCATTAATCTACACATAATACCCCCATAATGACTTCACAATACCCCATAATGACATCACAATACCCCATAATGACATCACAATACCCCATAATGACATCACAATACCCCATAATGACAAAGTGAAAACAGGTGAAAACAGGTTTTTAGAAAACGTTGCACATTTATTAAACAAAAAAAACAGAAAAGCTTTGCCTGTCTATATAAGGGCCCACAGTTGACAGTGCAAGTCAGAGCAAAAACCAAGCCATGTGGTCGAAGGAATTGTCTGTAGAGCACCGAGACAGGACTGTGGCGAGGCAAAGATCTGGTGAAGGGTACCAAAAAATAAGGAGAAACAATTTTAGAATAAGGCTCTAACGTAACAAAATGTGGGGGTCTGAATACTTTCCGAATGCACGGTGTGTGTGTGTGGGTAGAGTCCAGTGTGTGGGTAGAGCCCAGTGTGTGGGTAGATTCCAGTGTGGGTAGAGTCCAGTGTGTGGGTAGAGTCCAGTGTGTGGGTAGAGTCCAGTGTGTGGGTAGAGTCCAGTGTGTGGGTAGAGTCCAGTGTGTGGGTAGAGTCCAGTGTGGGTAGATTCCAGTGTGGGTAGAGTCCAGTGTGTGGGTAGAGTCCAGTGTGTGGGTAGAGTCCAGTGTGTGGGTAGAGTCCAGTGTGGGTAGAGTCCAGTGTGTGGGTAGAGTCCAGTGTGGTTAGAGTCCAGTGTGTGGGTAGAGTCCAGCGTGTTGGGTAGAGTCCAGTGTGTCGGGTAGAGTCTAGTGTGTGGGTAGAGTCCAGTGTGTGGGTAGAGTCCAGTGTGGGTAGAGTCCAGTGTGGTTAGAGTCCAGTGTGGTTAGAGTCCAGTGTGTGGGTAGAGCCCAGTGTGTGGGTAGAGTCCAGTGTGGGTAGAGTCCAGTGTGGGTAGAGTCCAGTGAGTGGGTAGAGTCCAGTGTGTGGGTAGAGTCCAGTGTGTGGGTAGAGTCCAGTGTGGTTAGAGTCCAGTGTGTGGGTAGAGTCCAGTGTGTGGGTAGAGTCCAGTGTGTGGGTAGAGCCCAGTGTGTGGGTAGAGTCCAGTGTGGGTAGAGTCCAGTGTGGGTAGAGTCCAGTGAGTGGGTAGAGTCCAGTGTGTGGGTAGAGTCCAGTGTGTGGGTAGAGTCCAGTGTGTGTAGAGTCCAGTGTGTAGGTAGAGTCCAGTGAGTGGGTAGAGTCCAGTGTGTGGGTAGAGTCCAGTGTGTGCATAGAGTCAGTGCAAAAAAGGGTCAATGCAGGTAGTCCGGGTAGCCATTTGATGAGCTATTTAGCAGTCTTGTTGAGCAGTCTTGTTTATCAGTCTTGTTGAGCAGTCTAATGTCTTGGGGGGTAGAAGCTGTTCAGGGTCCTGTTGGTTCCAGACTTGGTGCACTGGTACCGCTTGCTGTGCGGTAGCAAAGAGAACAGTCTATGGCTTGGGTGGCTGGAGTACTTGACCATTTTTTGGGCCTTCCTCTGACACCTTCTGGTTTAGTCCTGGATGGCAGTGTACTGGGCCAAACTCACCTAGAGGTGCCGTCATGCCATCTTCACAACTGTGTTGTTGTGTGTGGACCATGTTAATTCCTTAGTGTTGTGTACACCGAGGAACTTGAAGCTCTCGACCCTTCTTCACTACGGGAGAGGTTGTCATCTCTCGACCCGCTCTTTCTTGAGGGACAGGTTGTTGACCTGGCACCACACTTGCCAGGACTGACCTCCTCCCTATAGGCTGTCTCATTGTCGGTGATCAGTCCTACCACCATTGTGTCATCAGCAAACTTGATGATGGTGTTGGAGTCGTGTGTGGCCATGGGTGAACAGTGTGTACAGGAAGGGACTAAGCACACACCCCTGTGGAGCCCCCTTGTTGATGATCAGCGAGGCGGATGTGTTGTTGCCTACCCTCCCCACCTGGGGGTGGCCCGTCAGGAAGTCCAGGATCCAGTTGCAGAGGGAGGTGTTCAGTCCCAGGGTCTTGAGCTTGGAGGGTACTATGGTGTTGAACGCTGAGCTGTAGGCTATGAACAGCATTCTTACATAGGTGTTCATCTTGTCCAGGTGTATGAGGGCAGTGTGAAGTGCAATTGAGATTGCATCATCTGTGGTTCTGTTGGGGCAGTATGTGAATTGGAGTGGGTCTAGGGTGTCTGGGATGATGGTGTTGATGTGAGTCATGAACAGTCTTTCAAATCATTTCATGGCTTTTAATGAGAGTGCTATGCGGCGATATTCATTTAGGCAGGTTACCTTGGCGTTTTTGGGCACGGGGAATATGGTGGTCTGCTTGAAACAAATTGGTATTACAGACTGGGTCAGGGGAGGTTAAAAATGTCCGTGAAGACACTTGCCAGCTGGTCAGCGCATGCTCTGAGTACACGTCCTGGTTTTCCATCTGGCCCCGCGGCCTTGCAAATGTTAACCTGCTTAAAGGTCTTACTCACATCAGTGATAATTTGTACATGGACTATGCATAGATAAGACAGCGAGTAGCAGCAGTGTATAAAACAAATGGAAAGGGGGGGGGGGGCAATGTAAATAGTCCTGGAGCCATTTGATGAACTGTTCAGCAGTCTTATGGCTTGGGGGCTGTTAAGGAGCCTTTGCCTTTTGGTCCTAGACTTGGTGCTCCGCTACCACTTGCCGTGCGGTACCAGAGATTACAGTCTATGACTAGGGTGACTGGAGTCTTTGACAATTCTTTGGCCGTTCCTCTGACACCGCCTAGTATAGAGTATATGAATGCTTATTGATGTCACCTGTTAAATCCATTTCAATCAGTGCCATTCAGAAGGTGAATGGACAAGACAAAATATTTAAGTGCCTTTGAACAGGGTTTTGTAGTAGGTGCCAGGCGCACCGGTTTGAGTGTGTCAAGAACTGCAATGCTGCCGGGTTTTTCACACTGTCACGTTCCTGACCTGTTTTCTGTTAGTTTTATGTGTTAGTTGGTCAGGACGTGAGTTGGGTGGGCATTTCTATGTTTTCTGTTTCTATGTTGGTTTATTGGGTTGCCTGGTATGGCTCTTAATTAGAGGCAGGTGTTTGGCGTTCCTCTAATTAAGAGTCATATTTAGGTAGGCGTTTTCACAGTGTTCGTTGTGGGTGGTTGTCTCCTGTGTCTGTGTATATGTTTGCACCATACGGGACTGTTTTCGGTTTGTTCGTTTTATGTAGTCTGTTCCTGTTCATTGCGTTCTTCACGTTATATGTAAGTTCGTCGTTCAGGTCTGTCTGCATCGTTTATTTGTTTTGTTTGTTTATGCAAGTTTAGTTTGTTTTTCCGTCGTGTTCAATAAATCATGTCATTTCACTACGCTGCGCCTTGGTTCGATCACTACTCCTCCTCTTCGGATGAAGAGGAGGAGGACTACCGTTACACACACTCAACAGTATCTCGTGTGTATCAAGAATGGTCCACCACACAAAGGACATCCAGCCAACTTGACACAACTGTGGGAAATATTGGAGTCAACATGGGCCAGCATCCCTGTGGAACGCTTTTGAGACCTTATAGAGTCCATGCCCCAATGAATTGAGGCTGTTCTGAGGGCAAAAGGGGTTGCAACTCAATATTAGGAAGGTGTTACTAATGTTTTTGTCTACTCAGGGTATATTATCCATGTCGTTGTTCAGCCACGACTCTGAAAAACATAGGATATTACAGTGTTTCAGTTCCCATTGATAGGATAGTCTTGAATGGAGCTCATCCAGTTTGTTCTCCAGTGACTGCACATTCGCTAATAGAACAGAGGACAATGGTGGTCTATTTGCTCGCCGACGTAGTCTCATAAGGATGCCGCCTCATCTGCCTCTCTTTTACCGCAGCTTCCTCTTTCGAGTGCCGGGGATTAGGGACATGTTGAAATTCACATTTTCATTCAAAATGAGATTAGCAATCGCTGTTCTGATGTCCGAGCAGGAGCTTGTTTGCTATAACGTTGTAATACCGTGACTAAAACACTATACTTGTCCCGACTCTGGACTACTTATACAGTACCTCTACATGCTACTACTTCCTCTACACTTTCCCATTGTTACTTCAATGAATACAAAATACATACAAAGAATAACAAAGCTGTTTTCCAGTGTTTATTAGTTTGTTTCCCGCATGTCTCCTTGGAAGAGACACTAATCAACATTCCATCAATACATTCCCTAACAACATTCCATCAATACATTCCCCAACAACATTCCATCAATACATTCCCTAACAACATTCCATCAATACATTCCCTAACAACATTCCATCAATACGTTCCCTAACAACATTCCATCAATACGTTCCCTAACAACATTTCATCAATACATTCCCTAACAACATTCCATCAATACATTCCCCAACAACATTCCATCAATACATTCCGTCAATACATTCCCTAACAACATTCCATCAATACATTCCATCAATACATTCCCCAACAACATTCCATCAATACATTCCCTAACAACATTCCATCAATACATTCCCCAACAACATTCCATCAATACATTCCCCAACAACATTCCATCAATACATTCCCCAACAACATTCCATCAATACATTCCCCAACAACATTCCATCAATACATTCCCTAACAACATTCCATCAATACATTCCCTAACAACATTCCATCCATACATTCCCTAACAACATTCCATCAATACATTCCCTAACAACATTCCATCAATACATTCCCTAACAACATTCCATCAATACATTCCCTAACAACATTCCATCAATACATTCCCTAACAACATTCCATCAATACATTCCATCAATACATTCCATCAATACATTCCCCAACAACATTCCATCAATACATTCCCCAACAACATTCCATCAATACATTCCCTAACAACATTCCATCAATACATTCCCTAACAACATTCCATCAATACATTCCCTAACAACATTCCATCAATACATTCCCTAACAACATTCCATCAATACATTCCCTAACAACATTCCATCAATACATTCCCTAACAACATTCCATCAATACATTCCCCAACAACATTCCATCAATACATTCCCCAACAACATTCCATCAATACATTCCCCAACAACATTCCATCAATACATTCCCCAACAACGTTCCATCAATACATTCCCCAACAACATTCCATCAATACATTCCCCAACAACATTCCATCAATACATTCCCTAACAACATTCCCTAATAACATTCCATCAATACATTCCCCAACAACATTCCATCAATACATTCCCCAACAACATTCCATCAATACATTCCCTAACAACATTCCCTAATAACATTCCATCAATACATTCCCCAACAACATTCCATCAATACATTCCCCAACAACATTCCATCAATACATTCCATCAATACATTCCCCAACAACATTCCATCACTACATTCCCCAACAACATTCCATCACTACATTCCCCAACAACATTCCATCAATACATTCCCCAACAACATTCCATCAATACATTCCCTAATAACATTCCATCAATACATTCCCTAACAACATTCCATCAATACATTCCCCAACACCTTTCTCCAATGAGCAACTCAAACATCCAATAATAGGCACGTACATGAAATACTATGTTTAACACTATAACAAAACCAAGTGCATCAAATTACGTCTATATTAAGTCCTGTTGTTGGCATTACGCCCTGTGGTGAGAGAGACAAAAGCCTTGTGTATGTGAAAACAGCGTTCTGTCTTTTTTCATGTTAACGTCTATAGGTGTAGGGGCTCGAGAGGAACCTAGTGAATGGGGTCCTTTCTTCCCATTCCGCTGTATCCTGGAGACCACGGAACAGGAATTCCTCAATGTGAGGTCACGCATAGCAAAGGGTCTGAATACTTATGTAAATGTGCTAGTTTTTTATTTTTAATATGCAAAAATGTCCCTTTTTTTTTTTTGCTTTGTTATTATGGGGTAATGTGTAGATTTATTAACTACATTTTTTCTATCACCAGTGTTAGTTAGAATAAGGCTGTAATGTCACAAAATGTGGAAAAAGTCTAGGGATCTGAATACTTTACGAATGTGCCAGGTTTGTAGTCTCATATCCAAGAATACTCGAGGCTGTAATCGCTGCCAAAGGTGCTTCAACAAAGTACTGAGTAAAGGGTCTGAATACTTATGTAAATGTGATATTTCTGTTTTCTATTTTATTTTTATTTTATACATTTGCAAACATGAAAAAAAAACTGTTTTTGCTTTGTCAACATAACAAAAGGTGGAAAACCTCAAGGGGTCGGAATACTTCAGAATGCTCTGTATGTGTACATTTAAATGTAAACGCTGGCGTTGTGGTCAACATTTTATGCTCCAAAATCCCTTAATCGCAAAGAAAGATGAATTCATGTTACAAGACCTGAAGTATCGGCCCTGCTGAGCCTCATGAGCCCTCTTACCTCTAGATTATCAGAGAGAGAAAATGCAACATTTACGCCTCTCAACCAAACAAACCCACTCTTTAGCAGATCTATGAGACGGCCGTTTTATACTTTAATCCCTAATCCATAGAAATATCCAGCAGCATCTGGTTAAATTAAAACAATTATTCTTCACACTAATCCTATGAAGGTAGCTTTTTGTTTTCCTTAGACGACAATAACAACCACCCACTCAACACACACACAGATTATCAACCCATGACAGATTGAAGTAGGTGTTATCAATGTCCATAGTAATAATACTGAAATAGTGTGGTTTTAATTAACATAATCTGTCTCCCTTTGTTTTTATTAGATTATTATATAATCCTGGATGACACTGGAATAATGACCGACTGTTCTGCAGCTCAGTGAAGGACAGATAGGCCAGCCCACACATTATCTGCTTCATCTATGGAGTCAGCAATGATAAACTAGAGAGAGAGAGATCTGACATGGCTGTGACATCATCTATCGTAGATATACTGTAGCCCCCAAAGCCATTTTTACACAAACTAGCCCTTTGTGTAGCCTAGCCCTGACCTTGCCTTGCATGTTGCCTTGCTTGTGTCAAATCTGAATTGTGTACAGTGTATAAACTAATGATTTATATATACACTTGATGACTGACAGGGAGCACTATTTTGAAGCCACCGTACCTCTTATCTTGGCACTCCCAGAACATGTTGTACGATGGTGGGGAAGCTATAGTGTACCACAGTATGAGTCAAAAATACCCATAAAACTTAGCGGTTAAACAGGGAAATGGTTCCAATTGTTTTTCTACTATTCATTCATTTTTCCCATAGGGGATTTTAGAAACACTTATAATAAGGGCTGTGTTTCGTGTAGGTTTACCTTGGCGAGACGTTTTGATAACAGTGTAAATCTCTCTCAAACAAGGTGACTTATATCAATATATATGCCTCTATTCCCCCCCGCTTTCCCCCCAAAATGCTAATTAGCTGCTAATGTGGCTATCATACAGAACTACAAATGCCTTGATGCTATGAATGAGACTGCCAAATCGAGGCAATGGTAAGAATCTCTGGATTAACTATCTAATGTTAACTACATTTTGTAATTCATAAAATGGCAAAATGGCCTTAAATTGACAATTCTGTGAACTGTCTTGGGCAAGTTTGAAATTGACACAATAACTGTTAGCAAAGGTGTCAGCTAGAGATGACGTGCAGGAGCTTGCTGGGATTTGTAGTTTTGCATGATGTCTACTTTGATGCTAATTAGCATTTTCGAATCGGGGAGAACCGATAGATAGGAAAAATGAATGGAGGAAAAATTACTGGAACCATTTCCCTATTTAACCGCTAGGTTTTATGGGAATTATGACATGTCCACTGTGGGGCCTTTTAGAAATGCATTTATTATTGTCTACATTTGTTTTTGCCACATTTATTCTATTATTACAGACACCTTAAAGCATACTTTGAAATGATATTTTGTGAGGTCAACAAAAAAGACACAAAAAAGATACTTAAATATATGTAATTTTGTCCTTTGACAAAATGTTTCTTGAAATAGTACAGAACTCCATTCATTCTTATTAGACGGGAAGAGGCGCAGCGAGAGGTTTTACTCCGCCCAAAATCTGTCCATGAAACTAAACCAATGAAGGGAGGCATTTTTGTATGGCGGTCAATGAGGGATATGATCTGTTTTAGCATGGATTTTGCCATTGAGGGCTTCCACTATTTTAAAGTAGTCAACTGGGTGGGGATTACTATGAGTTGGGAGCAATCAGCCAATGAAGAAGGACATTGATGACTTTTATTTGGAGATAGCCTCAATAGCGCTGCCCATGCTGTCAAAGACGCTCTAATGTCTGACTGGTGGCTTCAAAACCTCTCATTGGCCATTAAATAGCATCAGCAATCCAGGATTTATATATATCATTGGTAGAAAGTAGAAAACGCTGCACCACAGCAAAATGACTTTGGCGGAAACACTGGTAGAAACAAGCCATTGATTCGAGGCATACGCCATCGCATTTACAAAACAAGTCCATCACAGTAATCTTGTTTTGTTCAGTAGGTCTAGCCTGTCTTATCAAAACACTGTTGGCACTGGAAGCCATCGCCATATTCTAATCTATGTTGACTGCAGATGATGCTGGTGGGAGGAGCTATAGGAGGGTGGGTTCATTTTAATGAATGGAATGGAATTAATGATAAGGAGACAAACATGTGGTGTCCATGTGTTTGATACTGTTCCATTTATACCTGGGGTGGGCAACTCCAGTCCTCAGGGGCCTGATTGGTGTCACAGTCTTGCCCCAGGGCCCAGCTAACACACCTGACTCCAACAATCACCTAATCATAATCTTCCGTTTAGAATGTAATTTGATTAAATCAGCTGTGTTTGCTAGGAGGGATGGAGAAAAAGCGTGACACCAATCAGGCCCTCGAGGACTGGAGTTGCCCAACCCTGATTTATACCATTCAGCCATTACAATGAGCCCGTCCTCCTATAGTTCCTCCCATCAGCCTCCTGTGGTTGACTGCTAATGCAGAGGTATGCCCATCATTGATATCTGGGATCCTTGGGAGGTACATACTCAATTGAAGTTGACATTTAAAACGGTTAAGGTAAGGGTTATGTTTAAGGACTACCCAATTATCCAAACTAGCACTAACCATTACTTCAAAGCCATATTGTTGTCTACACCGGTTTGTCTATAAATTGGCAGCCATATAGGATTTTGTCCTAAATCCTAAAGTGGGAAAAAAATCAGGGACTGCACTACAAACTCAAAGTAGACAACCCTCAGCCCTTGAATTACGTTTTACATCGCAACATCCGAGTGTACCTTAAATATCCCTTTCCCAAGCGAGGGAGCGATGATCAGAGAGACAAAGTCCACTTTGCACGTGTTTGGTCCATCTACTTGCCATTGTTTTCAAAGACAACTTCCTGGCTGCAGTCCAAACACGTTATTTTTTCTTCGCTAGCCACTTTCCCTTGGTGGAATCCCCGGATGCAGTTTGATCGCCATCTAAAGTGGAGGTCCAATTCACTAACGTTACCCACTTGGCCCTCGATTTAGCTCCAGGGAGCGAGTGAAGACACCTGCCAAAATATGCCAACGATACGTTTGATAACTACATGTACAGATGAAGACGTACTTGTGCTTAAAGTAGTAAAACAGAAAGCAATATTTACCAATTACAAGTCTTTCGGTACCACTAGCTAAATTAGGCCTACTAGTCAACAGCTGAGATGAGATGTCAAAGCACCACCAGTGGAAAGTTAAAGCAACGGGGTGATGTTGTTGATGGCATATCAGCCGTTTGTAATTCTGGCACCATAATGTTTCCAGAACTTTCCTTTGATTTGAACTGAAAAGAAACGCTAAAACTACAGAAAAACTTAAATGCATTTGGTGGGATTCATTGCCTTACAGCATTACATAGCCAGTGTAGCTGGCTGCTGTTGTTGCCAGAGCAACGGAACGGGTCCCCATCCTTTGCCAATCAGCGGTCGTTTCCTTCCTGCTCCTCGCGAGAGCATTGTACTGTGTTTGATTGAGTTGCAGTGACCTCATCCCTCCAGCAGCTGCTGCGACGAGGAGCTGTTTTCCTGCAACTTTGTATGAACTTCGAAGTTGAACAATCGCAAAAGGAAGCAGACACTTGGAGTAAGCGGAACATCGCACAAGAAAATACAATAATACTATTTTTTGACGTTTTCGTGGTGAAAATCTAAAAAGTCGACTCGCACTTTATTTTTCGTGGCCAAACATTGTGATAGCAGTTTTCCCTGGAATCTGTGTCTTAGAACGGCGGAGGTGGGGAGAAGAAAGGTGAGTTTTCTGCGACGCTTTGATTCATATAATAGTATAGCATGCCATGATGCACTGTGGCAAACAGGAGATATTCAGAAAACTGACGGATGTAAATGTGCTGTTTGGGCTATTCAACTAACTAAGCTAAATGTAGATCAAATTACTTTGTAAAGGTAGATTAAAAACAGCTAAAGGTAGATACAATACATGTTAGCTTGTGAGGAGTGTCTGGAAATTGGAAGTGGTGAGTTTAGATACGATGAAAGGTGATGGTGCAAGGTGTACGAGCGAGAGTAATGTTTGCAAATGTTGTTTTGTATGCGTTCCTTTGCTTCCTCACTGCCACAATCTCTATCGAAGACATACGGATGCGGCTACCATTTTCACCTCGCTCTTGAAGCACACCGTTGCACATTTTGAATCGCGTAGAATAATCTGATTTTCTTGACAACGGGTTTCCCTTGACATCTCTCGCTCTCTCTCCTTCCCTCCACAACAAGATGAACACACGCAACCGCTGGCTATATTGAACCAGTTGTCCCTTTGGTTTGGGAACCATGGCATGTGGGGGCAATTTGATATTGTTTAGCTCAGGGGTCTCCAACCTTTTCTAGCATGACAGCTACTTAAAAAAAATAAAAATAACATGTCGCGAGCTACACACTTTCCCCCCCTAGCTTTCAAGGAGTCTCTACTCCTCCTCTGCAGCTCTTCTCCAGGTCCTTAGTGTACAAGAGAAAGTAGTGCACAATGCATTTCTGTCAATATACCTGGTAATGGTTAATAAAATCTTTGACCCCCCCCAAACAAATATAGATATTTTATTTTTTCCCCAAATTGTTTTTCAGTTTTATTTAGCCTCGTTTTATATTTTTTAGTTTTTCACTCAAAATTACAATTGCTAATAGAGAAAATAAGATGTTTTGAGTTTCTGATTGCATCACGTCAGAAGACAACATTTTTAGGTCTGGAAGAAAACGAACAAATTTAGATTTGAGTGTAATTCCACTTTAATTGAGCATCTGGCCCTTTAATTGCACATCTAGTGTGCCATCTAATGTACTGGTCTAGCATGGTTCTGTACTACTGCTGCTGCTCATTTAATGGCAAATAACAAATAATGGATACAAATTATATACTTACTCATGATATACTTCTGCCAGGTAAGCCTACTTTGCAGTTAACATTTAATTGACAAGGTTTTGGGGGAAGGTATTTCCATCAACCCAGAAGACGGTTATCACATCAACTGCTAGTGATCGGCATTTCAAGTCTTTTCTATGAGCTGGATCATCTGGCTCCCAAACAGCTCTTTGTTCAGCAATGCTTAGAAATTGAACTAAAACCAATAAAAATGTGTCACTCTAATTTAAATCCTTAAACGCTGCCTACCATTATCTCAGATTGTGAAATGTCAGTTCAAATACATTTGTTTCAGACCTTAAACTAATAATAATATTTAACCTTTATTTAACTAGGCAAGTCAGTTATGAACAAATTCTTATTTTACAATGACGGCCTACCCCGGCCAAAAACCCTCCCTTAACCCGGACGACACTGGGCCAATTGTGCGGCGCCCTATGGGACTCCCGATCACGGCCGGTTGAACCAGGGTCTGTAGTGACGCCTCTAGCATTGAGATGCAGTGCCTTAGACTGCTGCGCCACAGATGGCCTGCAAAAGAATGGAAGACAATTTAAACGCACTGCAATAATGTGTGTGGAACAATATGAGTCTCTCCTCACTATATCATTCCTGCACTGAGGAATTACCATCTTCAGAGAATGTTTTTATAATTTATCTGCAGATAATCCATGTCTGGAGCTCAACAAGCAATAATAAGAGTATACAAATCAGGAAGACAAATGAACAATCTTGGCACACCTGTATTTGGGGAGTTTCTCCCATTCTTCTCTACAGATCCTCTCAAGCTCTGTCAGGTTGGATGAGGAGCGTCGCTGCACAGCTATTTTCAGGTCTCTCCAGAGATGTTAGATCGGATTAAATTCCGGGCTCTGGCTGGGCCACTCAAGGACATTCAGAGACTTGTCCCGAAACCACTCCTGCGCTGTCTTAGTTGTATGCTTAGGGTCGTTGTCCTGTTGGAAGGTGAACCTTCATCACAGTCTGAGGTGCTGAGTGCTCTGGAGCAGGTTTTCGTCAAGGCTCTCACTGTACTTTGCTCCGTTCATCTTTCCCTCAATCCTGACTAGTCTCCCAGTCCCTGCCGCTGAAAAACATCCCCACAGCATGATGCTGCCACCACCATGCTTCACTGTAGGGATGTTGCCAGGTGACCTCGGAGCAAAGAGTTCAATCTTGGTTTCATCAGACCAGAGAATCTTGTTCCTCATGTTTTGAGAATCCTTTAGGTGCCTTTTGGCAAACTCGAAACGTGTTGTCATGCCTTGTACTGATGAGTGGCTTGCGTCTAGCCACTCTACCATAAAGGCCTGATTTGGTGGAGTGCTGCAGAGATGTTTGTTCTTCTTGAAGGTTCTCCCATCTCCACAGAGTAACTCTGTCAGAGTGACCATTGGGTTCTTGGTCGCCTCCCTGACCAAGGCCCTTCTCCCCCGATTGCTCAGTTTGGCCGGGCGGCCAGCTCGAGAAAGAGTATTGGTGGTTCCAAACTTCTTCCATTTAAGAACGATGGAGGCCACTTTGTTCTTGGGGACCTTCAATGCTGGAGAATTTTTCGTACCCTTCCCCAGATCTGTTCCTCGACACAATCCTGTCTCGGAGCTCTACAGACAATTCCTTCGACCTCATGGCTTTGTTTTTGCTCTGACATGAACTGTCAACTGTGGGACGTTATATAGACAGGTATGTGCTTTTCCAGGTGGACTCCAATCAAGTTGTAGAAACATCTTAAGGAGGATCAATGGAAACAGGATGCACCTGAGCTCAATTTCGAGTCTCATAGCAACGGGTTTGAATACTTATGTAAATAAGTTATTTCTGTTTCTTAATTTTAATAAATATGCAAACATTTTGAAAACTATTTTTCTTTTTGTTATTATGGGGTATTTTGAGGAAAAGGAAAACATTTTATTTAATCCATATTAGAATAAGGCTGTAACGTAACAAAATGTGGAAAAAGTCAAGGGGTCTGAATACTTTCCGTATGCACTGTAATTGTTTGCTCTATAACCTGTTAATTCGTATGCCTAACGGCCATGATATACACTGCTCAAAAAAATAAAGGGAACACTTAAACAACACAATGTAACTCCAAGTCAATCACACTTCTGTGAAATCAAACTTTCCACTTAGGAAGCAACAATGATTGACAATAAATTTCACATGCTGTTGTGCAAATGGAATAGACAAAAGGTGGAAATTATAGGCAATTAGCAAGACAGTGTTGCTTCCTAAGTGGACAGTTTGATTTCACAGAAGTGTGATTGACTTGGAGTTACATTGTGTTGTTTAAGTGTTCCCTTTATTTTTTTGAGCAGTGTATATATATATACAGGCCTAAAGGCCTTGACAATAAGAAGACACAGAATGAAGTCAACCACACCTTTTTTTGTTTTTTCACAAAACCGGAGAGCAACCTCTGTCCAGTGAAGTCCACAAAGCATATTGCATGAACAGTAACAGACAGTCACATGACCTACAGCATGTTCAAGCAAGTTAATGTTTCAGACATTTCCGGACCACAAACTACTATTGATTTAGAACCACAGAGTTAGCGCGAGTCGCAAAGTGAACAGGAGCTGCCTCCACTATTCCAGCACCATTTTTTAATTTCAACATCATCAAATCACCTATCCTTAGTCTAATACAGTGACATCAACAATATACCCCAAAACAATTTAGTCCAATCAACTAAGCTAAATATGACGTGGCTGTCCATGGTTCTGATGTCTGTGTGCATGCGCGTTTGTGCAAGTAGAAAAACATGTTGACTCACTATACTTGTAGTGAAACGCCAATGCCATCCTCCTCTTTCATGTTGACAAAACGGCCAGGCTACCTGGCTAAAGTGCTTGCTCGCTAGCCTAACCTCCATTAGTGGGCAATGTTAGCTAGTTAACATTAGCCTTCTTCATCTAGCTACATATTGAACTTCCATCCTCTTAGGTCAGTGGCATAACAATGTATGAATTAATGGTTGGATCAGAATCGCTGTTATATTCATTGGCCAGTACGGAGAATTAAGTAAAACTACAAGTCCATTTTAGCTAGCTAGCCACTGGAAAACAAAACAACAAGTTTTGACAATTCAAGTTTTTCTGTCAATGAAGTATGCTCTCAATTAGGGATGCACGATTTATTGGTGAACATATCGGAATCGGCAGTTATTAGCTAAAAATATCAACATTGTTATCGGCTTATGTCTAGTTTAACGCCGATGTTAAAAACCGATGTCAAAGGTACCGTGCATACCTATAAAACGTAGTTATATGACGTAATAATGCCACGTAGAATTTTGAGTTTCACGTGCAACACAGCATTCCTAACCTAGCCCACAACGTCTGCTGTGTGGATCGAGCAGTCAACAAGTCCAGCAGTCATTTGAAAGAGTAAGAACATTTCAGCGAGACAACTCAAAGGCGAAATCCATTAAAGCCAAGATAATGAAATTCATTACCCTTGACAATCAACCGTTCTCTGTCGTGGGTGATGTTGGCTTTCACCGACCCGGTCGAGCGCCAGGACAAACTACGGAGTGCGCTTTTTTTTCAGATGTTGCCCTACCGGAGTTACACAGTAATAGCGTCACTGCTATTAGCTACATACTATGGAACGCCGTTTGGGTCTTTGCGTGTCAAAAAAGATAGTAGCACTGTCAAAGCTGTACAAAAAAAGTCGTCAAACAAGCAAACACCAGCCACGAACAATGTGTTTACAATACCATGTTGGTAATAAAGCATAATTTGTTCTACCACAACTTCTGGAGTAGCTAGCCTTTAGCTTGGTACCTAGCTATCACCAATACAATCAGCCTGAAAACAATGACCAGTAGAAACTGCAGTCATTTTCATTATTCTTAGCAATGATTTAGGAATCCTTGTGAGTAAGTATTAGCTAGGTTGTCCCTTGTTGTTCGCCTATTGAAATTGTACTTAAGTTCATTAAAATAAATAGCTAGCCAGCTACTTAACCCTGTTGCCCAAAGCTAACGTTATAAACAGCAAGCTAGCTTCATCTGGCTAGTGAGGCTCGACCGGACCGGGTTATGTTTTGTGAACCTAGCCACAATAAGGATTAGGCACAAAAGTGGAATTTGCAGTCTGCCTTCAAAATAAAAGTATGGTATTGACAGTGATACAAATATTATAATTATGCCATACTTTTATTTTGAAGCCTAACCGCAAAGTCCTCTAGTGTGGCTAATCCTTATTGTGGCAAGCTTCACATAGATGGGTCCGACAACCATTAATCAAATTAGAACTGTCTTATAAATTAGAGTTATTTTAGATTATAACACCTAGCTTTGTAGTTAGTTCGCTAACTATAGCTACCGAAACAGATTATGTTGTGTTATTTGACCCAAACGCACGCAAAGACCCAAATGGTGTTCCATAGAAATCCTGGTTGAGAATGAAACGGCTGAACAAATGAACAACAAAATGGTGAAGAAATAGGTTTCGATTATGTTTTACTGGTAATGGGGACATATGTAAATGCACAGTTGAGCTAGCTCAGATTAGCTTAACTATGATTGGCACATTTTTTAAATACTTTTTTTTGTCAATGGAGGCCAGATGCTCGCTGGCTTCCCTTCAATGCTACGCAATGGCAACTCGTTTGGAACCGAGAGAATCAGATAGATGGCCTACATGTAGAGCGACAGAGGGGCCACTGATTCCCTCGCTGTCCTGTGAGATACATTCAGCCTCTTGTGAAGCTACTGGAGATCAAGACAGAGGGTAGAGGAGCAATCATTGGATGAGTAGTTTGTGAGCTGAACAGATGCTGTTAGATTACAATATTTATACTTTTTTTTCTGACCATTTAGAACCGTGTAAACAACACTTAACATAAACTCGTACATCGCCTTGGTCCGTACAATTGACCTTATTTTAGCGCCCCAAAAACGTAATACTTCCAGATCAACTGTAATGTCAATACCATTGTAAAGCACAATTTCTCCCCTTTCCAACAGAATCAATTACATGACCTAAACGCTGCCCGTTTCTACGTAATTCAAGCAGGCAATGAGCCCCGTCGGGTCTTTTTTTAAATGGCGGGTGGGGAAGCGAAACTAATGCGTGATAGTGAGAAGGAGAGATGTTGTGGGAAAATTGCTTTTTTCCCACTCGATTGATAAGAGTTTATAAGGTTTAAATATAAATGATTAAATAATTAAACCCGGAAACATAACCATTAGGGATTAGAGGTTATGTAGCATGGACAATGAGTAATTAAAAGTATTAAACATAAGTCCAACTAGTTTAGACTGGGAGAGAGAAATGTGTGTATGCTTAAGAAAACACCTAGAAACAATTTAACTATGGTTGAACCGACCCGGCTATAACTCTGGGAAGATAAGATAGGACAGGGAACACCCCCTCCAGGTTTCCTCTATCTGGGAGAGACTGGAACTGTCAGCTGGGTAGTGAGAAACTGTGGTGAGAATTGTAGAGAAGAAGATAGCTCTCCTAATGTTAGTGCGTATGTGTGTGCGTAGGTTAGAAGTATGTTATAAAAGGAACATCTTTGTATGTGAACGGCAGAGCTCTCGTGAATAAAACTGGGTTTGAGTAATTGTGAACTGGGAATTCTGTATGTTTCATTTAAACCAGAACTTTACACACTCTGGGTTGCAGACCGATTAGGATAATTGAAATTTATGTAAATTGATCACAAAATTCTTTATCATCGATCTGTCCAACTTATCACCTTATCGCCTCTAAAATGTAAATAAAACACTATAAAGAGTTTATATAATGTGTCATTACATACCTAATTTGAATGTTTGTGTCGAATTTGAATCAGGTTTTTAGGGCGGTGCTAAAGTGATCTTAGAAGTAAACAGCGGCTTTGAGAATGATGATCGCATGCAATGATGCCGCAAAAAATGACTAGGTATCCCCCCCCCTTACCCCCGTCACTGTCCATTTATTGTTTTTAAACGATTAGAGAAGTGCTACACCTGGTGGAGAGAGATTGTAAGACAGAAATAGTTGCTTTATGCGTGCTGTACGTTACGACATGACATGTCACGATGTAACGGAGGGTCCCTTTTTTCAACTTTTCTCCAATACTACAGAGCCATTACCATGTCGATCAACGCTTGAATAGAAACCTAGTTCACAACCCCGATTTTGAAGTCAACACAGTCGCTACAGTCCCATTAGTTTTCTTTGTAGCCTCGCATGAATGTCGCGGTTGCGCACATTTGTACGGAATGCGGTGAGTTTACGTTAATAAAGAAGTGTACAAGAGAGTCTGTTGTAACGGAGATAAAAAAAAACCATTATATGCCTTTATTACAGCAGATTAAACAGTTGCATGGGATTTGTGAATTGCGGTTTATTTATTGTTTACACTAATTATTCAAAACTCCCTTTTTTTGTTATTTATTTTTAAAACAAAAATGCATGATTGCATTTCGAAGCATGAATGTCTCATATGCTGTGTGATGGCATAAAACGAATGAATGATTGATACAGTAGCCTATATATTAAAATATAAGCCTAAGTAAGTTATGATATTAAGACTAAACAGGACGTGCTCTTAGGCCTACAGCTCAATGGTGGTTCTACGAGGCAGCTATACGAATCATACTAATGATAACCTTGATATAATGATGATCGTAATAATAACAATAAGAAATGGAGTATGGTAGTGAGAGCTGTGTGCATATTATGTATGACAAACATGTGCTGTTAGATTTCGATATTATCTTTCTGCCTGTTTGGAACAGTGTAAACAACACTAAATAAATCATAAGTAGTGCCAGTGTATTCTAATGAAAAACAAATTGTAAATGTTTTACTTCATAGCAAAGATTTAAAAACAGACAAATCTGTGAAATTTTTTTATCTGACATTTTTCCGTTGCGTGAGGCTTGGTGCTCACGGAATCAGTAGGCTATTAAACAAACACTCAAACAGACAACAGACCCAAGATCTGTGTTACATCTGTAAAAACACAGTACCAGTCAAAAGTTTGGACACACCTACTCATTCAAGGGTTTTTCTTTATTTGTACTGTTTTCTACGTTGTAGAATAATAGTGAAGACATCAAAACTATAATATAACACATATGGAATCATGTAGTAACCAAAGATGTGTTTAAAAAAATCTAAATATGTTTTATATTTGAGATTCTTCAAAGTAGCCACGGTTGGCCTTGATGACAGCTTTGCACACTCTTGGCATTCTCTCAACCAGCTTCATGAGGAATACTTTTCCAACAGTCTTGAAGGAGTTCCCACATATGCTTAGCAGTTGTTAGCTGGTTTTCCTTCACTCTGTGGTTTAACTCATCACAAACCATTTCATATGTGTTTAGGTCGGGTGATTGTGGAGGCCAGGTCATCTGACGCTGCACCATCACTCTCCTTCTTGGTCAAATAGCCCTTACATTGGCTGGAGGTGTGTTTTGATAGTCCCACTATGCGCAAACCAGATGGGATGGCATATCGCTTTAGAATGTTGTGGTAGCCATGCTGGTTAAGTGTGCCTTGAATTCTAAATAAATCACAGACCGTGTGTGGCTACTTTGAAGAATCTCCATATAGTAAATATAGTTTTGATTTGATGTCTTCACTATTATTCTACAACGTAGAAAATAGTACAAATTGATAAAAACCCTTGAATGAGTAGGTGTGTTATAACTTTTGTCTGGTACTGTATATATGTATTGTTTATAAAGCCAGGACATTTTAACAGTTAGGCTATTAATTGTAGACCTAATTAAGTTGGTTTGCTCTTTCCTTAGACAATTAGGCTAAGCCCTATTTGCACGGGACTAGTATTACTAGAGAACGTTGGTTATGTAAATATTACCCCAGAATGTCTGTTATTCCAGAGGACGATTCAGACTGGATTCGTATATTTTTTTCCAATAAATGGATTGTTATGACGGAAGCCTTGAAGTTTTTTTCTTCTAGGCGTGAAGATGGTCCAGGCGATAACAAGGCTACACTGATTATTCAAGCTTGATTCCCAAGTTTCCAAACCATCTTTTGTTATCGTGTCGCCATAATATTTGAATTGAGGAAGTGTGTTCAGAATCATTAGGATATTTCAGCGATCTGCATTAGATGCCCCCCCCCCCCCCCCCCCCAAGCCTTCAGACGTGAGCTCAACGTTAAACTTGCACTTCAGATGCGTTTTCAGTCTATTGAACACGGAAGTGAACTTATCATTTCTAAATGTTTAGGTCAGTTGTATGCTGCTTTGTGATATTTTATTCACAACAAGGGTTACATTAAATAGGCACAATATACGTCTTTTTTACTGACGCATTTGGCAATATTCAATTCATACACACAAAAACATGAACACAATAATTCACCTTCATCACCAACACTGGACAACTGAGGAGTGGGAAAAACATTGTCTGGTTCTGATGAATTCTGGTTCCTGTTGTGTCATGCTGATGGTAGAGTCAGGATTTGGCGTAAGCCGCCTCAGTCCATGGACCCGTCCTGCCTGGTGTCAACGGTACAGTCCATGGACCCATCCTGCCTGGTGTCAACGGTACAGTCCATGGACCCATCCTGCCTGGTGTCAACGGTACAGTCCATGGACCCATCCTGCCTGGTGTCAACGGTACAGTCCATGGACCCATCCTGCCTGGTGTCAACGGTACAGTCCATGGACCCATCCTGCCTGGTGTCAACGGTACAGTCCATGGACCCATCCTGCCTGGTGTCAACGGTACAGTCCATGGACCCATCCTGCCTGGTGTCAACGGTACAGTCCATGGACCCACCCTGCCTGGTGTCAACGGTACAGTCCATGGACCCACCCTGCCTGGTGTCAACGGTACAGTCCATGGACCCATCCTGCCTGGTGTCAACGGTACAGTCCATGGACCCATCCTGCCTGGTGTCAACGGTACAGTCCATGGACCCATCCTGCCTGGTGTCAACGGTACGGGCTTGGTGGCGGTAGTGTAACGGTGTGGGGGAAGTTTTCATGGCACACGTTAGGTCCCTTGATACCAATTGAGCAACGTTTCCATGCACCGAATTCGGCCTGTTCTGGAGGGGGTGGGTGGTCGTCCGACCCTTTACTAGATGAATGTACCTAATAAACTGGCCACTGAGTCTGTGTTCCAACTACGAGCTGCAGTTTTGGAATAATTGCATCGCGTCTGTTTTCCACTTCAGATAATTTGCAAACTACTAGTGCCATTTAGAATGCGTTAGACTTTAACCCCTTTAAACACAGACCGGTTCCACACTGAAAATATGCAAAAACATTAGTTTGATAAAGACAAAGAGAACATATTTTCATCAGAATCATTAAGCATATTCCTACTCCCTAAACAGGTGGCTGTGATTCATCACCCAGCAGTGTTCATTGTAGAAATGTTCATCCATTTTGGAAAATTCCAAAGAACAGTAAAATATATTACCCTAAAATATTTGTCTTGACTGTGCAAAGGGCTCGGGAAATAACAGCGTCTTGTCTGCTAAGATAACAAAACAAGGCTCTACCATTGCACAGCCATAGGCTTCTACAAGCAAGCGCCTCTGCTGTGGTTACTGCCGTTTAGAACATTCTGTTCCATGATATAATATAACCAGGTGATAGTACAGATTGTGTTCCATGATATAACCAGTTGATAAAACAGATTGTGTTCCATGATATAACCAGTTGATATTACATATTGTGTTCCATGATATAACCAGTTGATATTACATATTGTGTTCCATGATATAACCAGTTGATATTACATATTGTGTTCCATGATATAATATAACCAGGTGATAGTACAGATTGTGTTCCATGATATAATATAACCAGTTGATAGTACAGATTGTGTTCCATGATATAATATAACCAGTTGATAGTACAGATTGTGTTCCATGATATAACCAGTTGATAAAACAGATTGTGTTCCATGATATAACCAGTTGATATTACATATTGTGTTCCATGATATAACCAGTTGATATTACATATTGTGTTCCATGATATAACCAGTTGATATTACATATTGTGTTCCATGATATAATATAACCAGGTGATAGTACAGATTGTGTTCCATGATATAATATAACCAGTTGATAGTACATATTGTGTTCCATGATATAACCAGTTGATATTACATATTGTGTTCCATGATATAACCAGTTGATATTACATATTGTGTTCCATGATATAATATAACCAGTTGATAAAACAGATTGTGTTCCATGATATAACCAGTTGATATTACAGAATGTGTTCCATGATATAATATAACCAGGTGATAGTACAGATTGTGTTCCATGATATAATATAACCAGGTGATAGTACAGATTGTGTTCCATGATATAATATAACCAGGTGATAGTACAGATTGTGTTCCATGATATATTATAACCAGTTGATAGTACAGATTGTGTTCCATGATATAATACAACCAGGTGATAGTACAGATTATGTTCCATGATATAATATAACCAGGTGATAGTACAGATTGTGTTCCATGATATAATATAACCAGTTGATAGTACAGATTGTGTTCCATGATATAACCAGTTGATAGTACAGATTGTGTTCCATGATATAACCAGTTGATATAACAGATTGTGTTCCATGATATAACCAGTTGATAGTACAGATTGTGTTCCATGATATAATATAACCAGGTGATAGTACAGATTGTGTTCCATGATATAATATAACCAGTTGATAGTACAGATTGTGTTCCATGATATAATATAACCAGGTGATAGTACAGATTGTGTTCCATGATATAATATAACCAGGTGATAGTACAGATTGTGTTCCATGATATAATATAACCAGTTGATAGTACAGATTGTGTTCCATGATATAATATAACCAGGTGATAGTACAGATTGTGTTCCATGATATAATATAACCAGTTGATAGTACAGATTGTGTTCCATGATATAATATAACCAGTTGATAGTACAGATTGTGTTCCATGATATAATATAACCAGTTGATAGTACAGATTGTGTTCCATGATATAACCAGTTGATAGTACAGATTGTGTTCCATGATATAATATAACCAGGTGATAGTACAGATTGTGTTCCATGATATAAAATAACCAGGTGATAGTACAGATTGTGTTCCATGATATAATATAACCAGTTGATAGTACAGATTGTGTTCCATGATATAACCAGTTGATATTACAGATTGTGTTCCATGATATAACCAGATGATATTACATATTGTGTTCCATGATATAATATAACCAGGTGATAGTACAGATTGTGTTCCATGATATAATATAACCAGGTGATAGTACAGATTGTGTTCCATTATATAATATAACCAGTTGATAGTACAGATTGTGTTCCATGATATAATATAACCAGGTGATATTACGATTTCAATAAATTAATCTTAGATGTCACTTGCTTTGTTATTGACTGAATATTAGGGCTGTCCCTGACTATTTTTTTGGGGGGGGGTCGACCGAGAGTCATCTGTTCTTTCGACCAATCGTTTTGCCACACCCTATGTTGTAATAAAATATACGTAGGCTACTTTGCTTGATGCTTTAAGCGATTTAAAAATCAAGACAGACACATTACTAAAGGAGCCAGAGATCAGTATAGCCTAACAAGAAGAAAAACAACTTGTCTCCCGCCCCACTTCTTCTGGCCTTTGCAGATTCTGCCATTACGCTCCGGAAGTTCCCGGTAATAGGCTACACCAGTGGTCGGCAACCTTTTTCCATTTGGAGTGTCAGTTTATGGTACCATTTCTAATGATCTGCGTGTCGGTTATGGTTTTCATGTGCACATTTTCATGGAATAGTTTCATTTCTTTTATATAAAGACTTCATATCTCAAAATGAATGTCATGTGGTAAATCCAAAATTATATCTAAATGGTACCAATCTAAAAGTAACTAACTTCTATTGCCAATATGTAAAAATAGTCTACATCAAGCCAACAAATAACATTGCAGGACGAAAATATCAGGATCAAAAATAAATATCCTATAAATCACATTGGCTATGCATGGCCTGTCTGCAAGGACCTTGAAACATTGTATCAACTATTAACTTGGTCCCTGCTAGCTAACTTGCAACATTGTATCAAATATTCTGGGCCCTTTATTTCCTGCACCAGAGAGTAGGCTGTCTGCCAGAGAGTAGGCTGTCTGCCAGAGAGTAGGCTGTCTGCCAGAGAGTAGGCTGTCTGCCAGAGAGTAGGCTGTCTGCCAGAGAGTAGGCTGTCTGCCAGAGAGTAGGCTGTCTGCCAGAGAGTAGGCTGTCTGCCAGAGAGTAGGCTGTCTGCCAGAGAGTAGGCTGTCTGCCAGAGAGTAGGCTGTCTGCCAGAGAGTAGGCTGTCTGCCAGAGAGTAGGCTGTCTGCCAGAGAGTAGGCTGTCTGCGCAGGGATAAGAAGCAATCAGGTAGGTCTTTAAAGAAAAGTATGACATTTCCACTGGATCAAAGCATGACATTCTTTCCCCCTTTCATGCTGAGTGGTTATGGAAAGAGATAGAGCTGGAAAGATGATTTCAAGTGGGCCACGTTGAGGAATTATTGTCATTCTCAAAAAAAATGACTTTGAGAAACTCCACAGTGATTGGTGAGTTAATTAAGACAATCAGACATAGTATCAGAACCCCAAATAGGCACATTTTATACGCTTATTTTGTTCTACTTCAGGCACTTTCTTTTTCAGTATAAGAGTTCTTTTTTTTCTTTTTTAATCATGCGATTACTCAAACAGTCAAATGCCCATCCCTAATTCAGTCACTTCTATAACTAGCCTAAATTCCCATTCCACTCATATTTCCCTGTAATGCACTGTGCGGCAGTAAAAATCAGATCGGAGATTGAATTCCCAAACGGACTGACTAACTTGTCACTCTGACCACTCCAAGCGGGGCTCATTCTTCTATAAAGCTGTAAGTAGGACGGCCAAGCAGGGGTTTTGGCAAGGCCTTCACTCACTGAGAGAACTATCTGGCTGGTGCTTACAAAGTCAGGGAAAAGAGGTCATTTAAAACCCTCCTTCTCTCCAATCCCCATTTCAAGTTTGATTCTGCCCAGCTTGCCTGCAAAGCCCTGAGAGGATCTGAAACTAAAGTATACACAGCTCTTTATCCTTTCAGACTCCATCGCTTTTCTACCCCTCTTCTCTCTTTACCTTATTCGTTTTCCTGTCCCTCCCACAGAGGGTAACAGTATAACAAACCTTCATTACTCCCTTAAGAGAGTCTGTCCTCACCTCCTGACCTCAACCCCTCTTTCATCTAATACACAGATGTCCATCTGTCTCTCTTCAGAGAACCATTAACTTCTGACATAACCCAGTCTCTTTCATTTCCTATCCCGATTCCAACACATCCATATGTCTTATCTAGCCTAGCTCCTGTCCTGACTGAGTACTGGGGTTATCTAGCCTAGCTCCTGTCCTGACTGAGTACTGGGGTTATCTAGCCTAGCTCCTGTCCTGACAGAGTACTGGGGTTATCTAGTCTAGCTCCTGTCCTGACTGAGTACTGGGGTTATCTAGCCTAGCTCCTGTCCTGACTGAGTACTGGGGTTATCTAGCCTAGCTCCTGTCCTGACTGAGTACTGGGGTTATCTAGCCTAGCTCCTGTCCTGACTGAGTACTGGAGTTATCTAGCCTAGTTCCTGTCCTGACAGAGTACATCTAGCCTAGCTCCTGTCCTGACTGAGTACTGGAGTTATCTAGCCTAGTTCCTGTCCTGACAGAGTACATCTAGCCTAGCTCCTGTCCTGACTGAGTACTGGAGTTATCTAGCCTAGTTCCTGTCCTGACAGAGTACATCTAGCCTAGCTCCTGTCCTGACTGAGTACTGGGGTTATCTAGTCTAGCTCCTGTCCTGACAGAGTACTGGGGTTATCTAGCCTAGCTCCTGTCCTGACTGAGTACTGGGGTTAAGAATGGTATTTCTCTCTCTCCCTATCAGATGCTTATAGTCTCTGGGTAGGTTCGCTGTAGAGTGGTTACACACACACACACACACACACACACACACACACACACACACACACACACACACACACACACACACACACACACACACACACACACACACACACACACACACACACACACACACACACACACACACACACACACACACACACACACACACACACACACACACACACACACACACACACACACACACACACACACACACACACACACACACACACACACACACACGAGATCCTCCTTCGACAAGAGTCATTTTGGTTTATTTTATTTTACAACCTTTTTTTCTCCCAATTTCGATCTTGTCTCATCGCTGCAACTCCACAACGGGCTCGGGAGAGATGAAGGTCGAGTCATGCGTCCTCTGGGCTCGGGAGAGATGAAGGTCGCCAAACCGCGCTCCTTAACCCGGAAGTCAGCTGCACCAGTGTGTCGGAGGAAACACTGTTCAACTGACGACTGAAGTCAGCTTGCAGGCGCCCGGCCCGCCACACGGAGTCGCTAGAGCGCGATGAGCCAAGTACAGCTCCCCCCCCCAGCTAAACACTCCCCTAACCCGGATGACGTTAGGCCAATTGTGCGCCGCCCTATGGGACGGTCACGGTTGGTCGTGACACAGCCTGGGATTGAACCTGGGTCTATAGTGACACCTCAAGCACTGCGATGCAGTACCTTAGACAGCTGAGCCACCCGGGAGGCCTCAACAGAGTAATTTCATAGGCCCTCTTATCCATTCTGCGCTCCTCTCTCCTCTTTTGAAAGAAACCATTTTCCCCTCGCTCCTCCTTATTGAGTCAATGACATGTTCCAAGTAACCGCAATTGAGAGAACAATACATGATTGTAGCCAGAGTAATCGGAGTAATCAGAGCCAGGTAATCGGAGTAGTCAGAGCCAGGTAATCGGAAAAAAAATGTTAACTGCTCTTGCTCTGTTCTGTGTAAACTGGTTTTGTGATCAGATTATGTTAATCTGTGACCATTATGATCACAGTTTATGGAAGGTGTTTCAGTGGTATGAGATATGAAAGGTGATTTTATTCGTCCACGTTCTTAATCTCTCGTCTCACATTAGTTGGTCTGAACCACAACATCATTTGGCTCACGGCCAGAATGTTTTAATAAGCTTTGAATTAAGTCCAATGTAAAACTGTAGAATTAAAATCAAATTTAGTTACTGTAAGTCCACTATGTGTTGGAATCCCAAATGGCAATTTCCTGTGCTGAGTGTACAAAACATTAGGAACACCTGCTCTGTCAATGACATAGACGGACCAGGTGAATCCAGGTAAAAGCTATGATCCCGTATTGATGTCACTTGTTAAAGGAGACGGGTTAAATAAGGATTTTTAAGCCTTGAGACAATTGAGAATTGGGTTGTGTATATGTGCCATTCAGAGGGTGAACGGGCAAGACAGAATATATGTGCCTTTTTGAATGGGATATGGTAGTAGGTGCCAGGCACACTGGTTTGAGTGTGTCAACCCAGCAGCGTTGCAGTTCTTTTCCATCAAGAATGGTCCACCACCCAAAGGACATCCAACCAACTTGACATAACTGTGGGAGGAATTGGAGTCAACATGGGGCCAGCATCCCTGTGGAACACTTTCCACACCAGAGTCCATTCCCTGACATATTGAGGCTCTTCTGAAGGCAACAGGAGGTGCAACTCAATACTAGGAAGGTGGTCCTAATGTTTTGTCCACTCAGTGTATAAGGCTCTGTATATATTATAATGCAGTTCCAGTTTTCATTTGAAGCATCATTCTATCCTTCACTTGTTTTGTAACGATTGTAAATCCTTTGGCAACTTATTAAATGTAGTCCCCTTCCGTTCTGAAGTTATCTGCAGCCGTTGTCCGACAGATGTTTAGCTGAGAGCTTGAGACGTTAAAGCGTTTCAACGATACACGTTGGCTGGTCTATTTATTTCAATTTATTTTAAACCTTTTGGACTCGCTGCCTATTCAAAAATGAGGTTCCCTTCGCATATTCCAGCATCCAAACAGTGCACTGTGCATCCCCCAACTTTCCTTCAATTGGCTGAAACTTCTCTCCGTAGAAATCATCCGAACGAGATATGTAGCCGATGTATCTGATGCTGTCTGGATAAAGAGTCTGACATGCCATACTATTTTTGAACAGACAGCATCAGATACCTGGGCTGCACATACTGAGACAGAGAGGCCCTGTTTCCTTTGCTCAGATGCTTTATCTGGCAGAGATTGATGTGTATTTCTGTTGGCATGCGTCTCGGTCCAATAACTGATCAATATCTAAATATTTGATTTGTACGTGGAAGGAGGTACGGTAAGGCCCACCGATAACTCCAGCCCTGACAAGCCCTAGCCAAAGCCATATGAACTGACAGAGAGAGAGAGACCATATGAACTGACAGAGACCATATGAACTGACAGAGACCATATGAACTGACAGAGACCATATGAACTGACAGAGACCATATGAACTGACAGAGACCATATGAACTGACAGAGACCATATGAACTGACAGAGACCATATGAACTGACAGAGACCATATGAACTGACAGAGACCATATGAACTGACAGAGACCATATGAACTGACAGAGACCATATGAACTGACAGAGACCATATGAACTGACAGAGACCATATGAACTGACAGAGACCATATGAACTGACAGAGACCATATGAACTGACAGAGACCATATGAACTGACAGAGACCATATGAACCGACAGAGACCATATGAACCGACAGAGACCATATGAACCGACAGAGACCATATGAACCGACAGAGACCATATGAACCGACAGAGACCATATGAACCGACAGAGACCATATGAACCGACAGAGACCATATGAACCGACAGAGACCATATGAACCGACAGAGACCATATGAACCGACAGAGACCATATGAACCGACAGAGACCATATGAACCGACAGAGACCATATGAACCGACAGAGACCATATGAACCGACAGAGACCATATGAACCGACAGAGACCATATGAACCGACAGAGACCATATGAACCGACAGAGACCATATGAACCGACAGAGACCATATGAACCGACAGAGACCATATGAACCGACAGAGACCATATGAACCGACAGAGACCATATGAACCGACAGAGACCATATGAACCGACAGAGACCATATGAACCGACAGAGAGAGAGAGAGAGAGACCATATGAACCGACGGAGAGAGACTATATGAACTGACAGAGAGACCATCAGGTTATACTTTTGACTCAGCTGTCCATAGAACATTCTTACAAGTATTTTTTTTTATCATCCAGGAGCTTTTTGGCAAACTTGAGCAACCTTTTTGGATGAGATGTCTGGTGAAAGAACCTGCACATCACTACAAGCATGTGTCATGTCTAGGAGGTGAGTCTGTGACCTACTAGTCATGTCTAGGAGGTGAGTCTGTGACCTACTAGTCATGTCTAGGAGCTGAGTTTGTGACCTAGTAGTCATGTCTAGGAGCTGAGTCTGTGACCTAGTAGTCATGTCTAGGAGGTGAGTCTGTGACCTAGTAGTCATGTCTAGGAGGTGAGTCTGTGACCTAGTAGTCATGTCTAGGAGCTGAGTCTGTGACCTAGTAGTCATGTCTAGGAGGTGAGTCTGTGACCTAGGAGGTGAGTCTGTGACCTAGTAGTCATGTCTAGGAGGTGAGTCTGTGACCTAGTAGTCATGTCTAGGAGGTGAGTCTGTGACCTAGGAGTCATGGCTAGGAAGTGAGTCTGTGACCTAGTAGTCATGTCTAGGAGGTGGGTCTGTGACCTAGTAGTCATGTCTAGGAGGTGGGTCTGTGACCTAGTAGTCATGTCTAGGAGGTGAGTCTGTGACCTAGTAGTCATGTCTAGGAGGTGAGTCTGTGACCTAGTAGTCATGGCTAGGAGGTGGGTCTGTGACCTAGTAGTCATGGCTAGGAGGTGGGTCTGTGACCTAGTAGTCATGGCTAGGAGGTGAGTCTGTGACCTAGTAGTCATGGCTAGGAGGTGAGTCTGTGACCTAGGAGTTGAGTCTGTGACCTAGTAGTCATGTCTAGGAGGTGGGTCTGTGACCTAGTAGTCATGGCTAGGAGGTGGGTCTGTGACCTAGGAGGTGGGTCTGTGACCTAGTAGTCATGGCTAGGAGGTGGGTCTGTGACCTAGTAGTCATGGCTAGGAGGTGAGTCTGTGACCTAGTAGTCATGGCTAGGAGGTGAGTCTGTGACCTAGTAGTCATGGCTAGGAGGTGAGTCTGTGACCTAGTAGTCATGGCTAGGAGGTGGGTCTGTGACCTAGGAGCTGAGTCTGTGACCTAGTAGTCATGGCTAGGAGGGGAGTCTGTGACCTAGTAGTCATGGCTAGGAGGGGAGTCTGTGACCTAGTAGTCATGGCTAGGAGGTGAGTCTGTGACCTAGGAGCTGAGTCTGTGACCTAGTAGTCATGTCTAGGAGGTGAGTCTGTGACCTAGTAGTCATGGCTAGGAGGTGAGTCTGTGACCTAGTAGTCATGGCTAGGAGGGGAGTCTGTGACCTAGTAGTCATGTCTAGTAGGTGAGTCTGTGACCTAGTAGTCATGGCTAGGAGGGGAGTATGTGACCTAGTAGTCATGGCTAGGAGGTGGGTCTGTGACCTAGTAGTCATATCTAGGAGCTGAGTCTGTGACCTAGTAGTCATGGCTAGGAGGTGAGTCTGTGACCTAGTAGTCATGGCTAGGAGGTGGGTCTGTGACCTAGTAGTCATGGCTAGGAGGTGGGTCTGTGACCTAGTAGTCATGGCTAGGAGGTGGGTCTGTGACCTAGTAGTCATGTCTAGGAGGTGAGTCTGTGACCTAGTAGTCATGGCTAGGAGGTGGGTCTGTGACCTAGTAGTCATGGCTAGGAGGTGAGTCTGTGACCTAGTAGTCATGGCTAGGAGGTGAGTCTGTGACCTAGGAGGTGAGTCTGTGACCTAGTAGTCATGGCTAGGAGGTGGGTCTGTGACCTAGTAGTCATGTCTAGGAGGTGGGTCTGTGACCTAGTAGTCATGGCTAGGAGGTGAGTCTGTGACCTAGTAGTCATGGCTAGGAGGTGGGTCTGTGACCAAGTAGTCATGGCTAGGAGGTGAGTCTGTGACCTAGTAGTCATGGCTAGGAGGTGAGTCTGTGACCTAGTAGTCATGGCTAGGAGGTGAGTCTGTGACCTAGTAGTCATGGCTAGGAGGTGAGTCTGTGACCTAGTAGTCATGGCTAGGAGGTGAGTCTGTGACCTAGTAGTCATGGCTAGGAGGTGAGTCTGTGACCTAGTAGTCATGGCTAGGAGGTGAGTCTGTGACCTAGTAGTCATGGCTAGGAGGTGAGTCTGTGACCTAGTAGTCATGGCTAGGAGGTGAGTCTGTGACCTAGTAGTCATGGCTAGGAGGTGAGTCTGTGACCTAGTAGTCATGGCTAGGAGGTGAGTCTGTGACCTAGTAGTCATGGCTAGGAGGTGAGTCTGTGACCTAGTAGTCATGGCTAGGAGGTGAGTCTGTGACCTAGTAGTCATGTCTAGGAGGTGAGTCTGTGACCTAGTAGTCATGGCTAGGAGGTGAGTCTGTGACCTAGTAGTCATGGCTAGGAGGTGAGTCTGTGACCTAGTAGTCATGGCTAGGAGGTGAGTCTGTGACCTAGTAGTCATGGCTAGGAGGTGAGTCTGTGACCTAGTAGTCATGGCTAGGAGGTGAGTCTGTGACCTAGTAGTCATGGCTAGGAGGTGTTGTGACAGAGGGAATGTTATGTGTTTTGTTTTGGTGGCCCTTTAAAGCGGTTGTTTTTGGACTTTTTAACTGAACCCAACAATGCAAATTTAGCCTTTTCTATAAGACCTTTCTATTGTTCTATTCATACGGGACCTCCTCAAACCTATTTCAAGTAGGCTTAGACAACCGATGGAGCTAATGGCTATTAAATCCAACTTTAAGTGGTTCTTCACAGTTGGCGCCTTTTTTGTTTTATTATTAGCTCCTCCCTCACAAGATGTTCAACTACACAACGTTCCCCACCTTCCCTTGTCATCCCAGAAATCCCATGTAAGAAAGTGCTGTGATTTATTTTTTATGTATTTGCAACATTGCTGAAATCCCCTACTGACGCAGCCATGGATAGTTTTGTTCCTCAAAAGCTGTCTACGGGTGTTGTGTTTAAAAATAAGAATCCTGCTGGCTTCCCAAGGCTGGGTATTAGCAATGCAAGTGCTTTTCTGACTGTCCCGTGGACTTGGTAATTGCAGACCTTGTCTCCCTGCCTGTCTCCCTTCCTGCCTGCCTGCCTGGGTAGAAGCCATTTTGGGAAATGTGTGAGCAAACACGTGATGGAGATAGCTGCAGTATGCAAGAGGTATTAGTCAGAGAAATCACTTATCTCCCATCTCTCGAGATGTGGTTTGAGCTTTGAGTGTCCCTAACGGCACCCTACGGGCCCTGGTCAAAAGTAGTGCACTACTACCCTATAGGCCCTGATCAAAAGTAGTGCCCTACTACCCTACGGGCCTTGGTCAAAAGTAGTGCACTATGTAGGGCAGTAGGGTGCCATTTGGGAAGCAGTTTGGATTTGCTCAGCGTCTCAGCCTGCCTGACGTTCAAATCAGCAGCCCTCTGGTTTCCCAAACTCGCTTAGTATTTTCTATTTTTATTTGTATTTTTTTTAACCAAAAATCTGTTGTGATGTTTTCGCACCAGCCTTGACTACATAATTGTTATAATGTACCCAAAATGGATGCTTTCTACCACCGTATCAAATACATTATTGGACATGTTACTAACCATTGACCACAAGCGTCATGCTCAAAAATGCTGTTACTATCATGCTTGTTAATACCGGGCGGGTTGTTAATACCGGGCGGGTTGTTAATACCGGGCGGGTTGTTAATACCGGGCGGGTTGTTAATACCGGGCGGGTTGTTAATACCGGGCGGGTTGTTAATACCGGGCGGGTTGTTAATACCGGGCGGGTTGTTAATACCGGGCGGGTTGTTAATACCGGGCGGGTTGTTAATACCGGGCGGGTTGTTAATACCGGGCGGGTTGTTAATACCGGGCGGGTTGTTAATACCAGGTGGGTTGTTAATACCAGGTGGGTTGTTAATACCAGGTGGGTTGTTATTACCAGGCGGGTTGTTATTACCAGGCGGGTTGTTATTACCAGGCGGGTTGTTATTACCAGGCGGGTTGTTAATACCAGGCGGGTTGTTAATACCAGGCGGGTTGTTAATATCAGGTGGGTTGTTAATATCAGGTGGGTTGTTAATATCAGGTGGGTTGTTAATATCAGGTGGGTTGTTAATACCAGGCGGGTTGTTAATATCAGGTGGGCTGTTATTACCAGGCGGGCTGTTATTACCAGGCGGGCTGTTATTACCAGGCGGGCTGTTATTACCAGGCGGGTTGTTATTACCAGGCGGGCTGTTATTACCAGGCGGGCTGTTATTACCAGGCGGGTTGTTATTACCAGGCGGGCTGTTATTACCAGGCGGGTTGTTATTACCAGGCGGGCTGTTATTACCAGGCGGGCTGTTATTACCAGGCGGGCTGTTATTACCAGGCGGGCTGTTATTACCAGGCGGGCTGTTATTACCAGGCGGGCTGTTATTACCAGGCGGGCTGTTATTACCAGGCGGGCTGTTATTACCAGGCGGGCTGTTATTACCAGGCGGGCTGTTATTACCAGGCGGGCTGTTATTACCAGGCGGGCTGTTATTACCAGGCGGGCTGTTATCACCAGGCGGGCTGTTATCACCAGGCGGGCTGTTATCACCAGGCGGGTTGTTATCACCAGGCGGGCTGTTATCACCAGGCGGGCTGTTATCACCAGGCGGGCTGTTATCACCAGGCGGGCTGTTATCACCAGGCGGGCTTGTTATCACCAGGCGGGCTTGTTATCACCAGGCGGGCTTGTTATCACCAGGCGGGCTTGTTATCACCAGGCGGGCTTGTTATCACCAGGCGGGCTTGTTATCACCAGGCGGGCTTGTTATCACCAGGCGGGCTTGTTATCACCAGGCGGGCTTGTTATCATCAGGCGGGCTTGTTATCATCAGGCGGGCTTGTTATCATCAGGCGGGCTTGTTATCATCAGGCGGGCTTGTTATCATCAGGCGGGCTTGTTATCATCAGGCGGGCTTGTTATCATCAGGCGGGCTTGTTATCATCAGGCGGGCTTGTTATCATCAGGCGGGCTTGTTATCATCAGGCGGGCTTGTTATCATCAGGCGGGCTTGTTATCATCAGGCGGGCTTGTTATCATCAGGCGGGCTTGTTATCATCAGGCGGGCTTGTTATCATCAGGCGGGCTTGTTATCATCAGGCGGGCTTGTTATCATCAGGCGGGCTTGTTATCATCAGGCGGGCTTGTTATCATCAGGCGGGCTTGTTATCATCAGGCGGGCTTGTTATCATCAGGCGGGCTTGTTATCATCAGGCGGGCTTGTTATCATCAGGCGGGCTTGTTATCATCAGGCGGGCTTGTTATCATCAGGCGGGCTTGTTATCATCAGGCGGGCTTGTTATCATCAGGCAGGCTTGTTATCATTTACAGGCTTGTTATCATCAGGCAGGCTTGTTATCATTTACAGGCTTGTTATCATCAGGCAGGCTGTTATCATTTACAGGCTTGTTATCATCAGGCAGGCTGTTATCATCAGGCAGGCTGTTATCATCAGGCAGGCTGCTATCATTTACAGGCTTGTTATCATTTACAGGCTTGTTATCATCAGGCAGGCTTGGTATCATCAGGCAGGCTGGTATCATCAGGCAGGCTGGTATCATCAGGCAGGCTGCTATCATTTACAGGCTTGTTATCAGGCAGGCTTGTTATCATCAGGCAGGCTTGTTATCATCAGGCAGGCTTGTTATCATCAGGCAGGCTTGTTATCATTTACAGGCTTGTTATCATCAGGCAGGCTGGTATCATCAGGCAGGCTGGTATCATCAGGCAGGCTGGTATCATCAGGCAGGCTGCTATCATTTACAGGCTTGTTATCATTTACAGGCTTGTTATCATCAGGCAGGCTTGTTATCATCAGGCAGGCTGTTATCATCAGGCAGGCTGGTATCATCAGGCAGGCTGGTATCATCAGGCAGGCTGCTATCATTTACAGGCTTGTTATCATTTACAGGCTTGTTATCATTTACAGGCTTGTTAACACCGGGCAGGCTTGTTAACACCGGGCAGGCTTGTTAACACCGGGCAGGCTTGTTAACATCGGGCAGGCTTGTTAACATCGGGCAGGCTTGTTAACATCGGGCAGGCTGTTATCATCGGGCAGGCCTGTTATCATCGGGCAGGCTTGTTATCATCGGGCAGGCTTGTTATCATCGGGCAGGCTTGTTATCATCGGGCAGGCTTGTTATCATCGGGCAGGCTTGTTATCATCAGGCAGGCTTGTTATCATCAGGCAGGCTTGTTATCATCAGGCAGGCTTGTTATCATCAGGCAGGCTGTTATCATCAGGCAGGCTGTTATCATCAGGCAGGCTGTTATCATCAGGCAGGCTTGTTATCATCAGGCAGGCTGTTATCATCAGGCAGGCTGTTATCATCAGGCAGGCTTGTTATCATTTACAGGCTTGTTATCATCAGGCAGGCTTGTTATCATCAGGCAGGCTTGTTATCATCAGGCATGTTACCATTTACAGGCTTGTTATCATCAGGCAGGCTGTTATCATCAGGCAGGCTGTTATCATCAGGCAGGCTGTTATCATCAGGCAGGCTGTTATCATCAGGCAGGCTGTTATCATCAGGCAGGCTGTTATCATCAGGCAGGCTGTTATCATCAGGCAGGTTGTTATCATCAGGCAGGCTGTTATCATCAGGCAGGCTGTTATCATCAGGCAGGCTGTTATCATCAGGCAGGCTGTTATCATCAGGCAGGCTGTTATCATTTACAGGCTTGTTAACATCAGGCAGGCTGTTATCATCAGGCAGGCTGTTATCATCAGGCAGGCTGTTATCATTTACAGGCTTGTTATCATCAGGCAGGCTTGTTATCATCAGGCAGGCTTGTTATCATCAGGCAGGCTGTTATCATTTACAGGCTTGTTATCATCAGGCAGGCTTGTTATCATCAGGCAGGCTTGTTATCATCAGGCAGGCTTGTTATCATCAGGCAGGCTTGTTATCATCAGGCAGGCTTGTTATCATCAGGCAGGCTGTTATCATCAGGCAGGCTGTTATCATCAGGCAGGCTGTTATCATCAGGCAGGCTGTTATCATTTACAGGCTTGTTAACATCAGGCAGGCTGTTATCATCAGGCAGGCTGTTATCATCAGGCAGGCTGTTATCATTTACAGGCTTGTTATCATCAGGCAGGCTTGTTATCATCAGGCAGGCTGTTATCATCAGGCAGGCTGTTATCATTTACAGGCTTGTTATCATCAGGCAGGCTTGTTATCATCAGGCAGGCTTGTTATCATCAGGCAGGCTGTTATCATCAGGCAGGCTGTTATCATTTACAGGCATGTTATCATCAGGCAGGCTGTTATCATTTACAGGCTTGTTATCATCAGGCAGGCTGTTATCATTTACAGGCTGTTATCATCAGGCAGGCTTTTATCATTTACAGGCATGTTATCATCAGGCAGGCTTTTATCATTTACAGGCATGTTATTATCAGGCAGGCTGTTATCATTTACAGGCTTGTTATCATCAGGCAGGCTGTTATCATTTACAGGCTTGTTATCATCAGGCAGGCTGTTATCATCAGGCAGGCTGTTATCATTTACAGGCATGTTATCATCAGGCAGGTTGTTATGACCAGGCAGGTTTGGCTGTCGACTTTACATTTTGACTTTTTAATTTGGGCTTCTAACTAGTGATTTCCTGACCCTAATGTAGAGTCTCGTACAGGGTCTTTTCAATCTCAAAATATTTCTCTCTCTGTCACCATGCAAGTCTGTAGTAGGCTTATAGCAGATCTTCCTCCACTGCCGTAACACTATCCCAGTGATCTGCATCTCATCCTCTTCTATGGCCATTGATTGAGATGTGCAATCTGTTGAGTCACTCGGCTTGGCCATTGTCATCGATAATGATTCACTGAGCTCTGAGCTCCTAGACCCGCTGATAGTGCGTGGTCGGTAGGTACTCGGCGTAGAGAACATTCATACACCAACGGTTCTATTTCAGAACCCTCTCAACTTGTCACTCAGTGATGGCATCAGGACATCGTGTGATGCTGGTGATGTGACAGTCCGAAAATGACGTTAGCTGCACCTCGACTGCCAGGGAGAGAGTGATACTGAAAATGTCTTGGAAAAACGAGATCCAAACACGATGGTCCGTGAAGATGGATGAATCGAAGTTGTCCTTGTTTGTTGTTGGTGTAGAATCCATTAAAAGAACTAGGATGTCAAACTAAACAAAACTGCACTGTTTCTCTCCATGGCCCCAGCTGGTACCACCCCTGTACGTCCACAGTTCACACAAGCAGCAGAGGAAACCGATAGGATTAGAGAAAGACCTGGACATGGTTCTGCACTCCAGGCTGGAGGGACTGGGAAGGCCTCAGTTTTTAATCTAGAGTAAATTTCTTGTTGAGGGTTACAGTGCAGCGTCTAGATTGAGGGTTACGGTGCAGCGTCTGGTTGAGGGCCACGGTGCAGCGTCTGGATTGGGGGTTACGGTGCAGCGTCTGGTTGAGGGCCACGGTGCAGCGTCTGGATTGGGGGTTACGGTGCAGCGTCTGGATTGGGGGCCACGGCGCAGCGTCTGGTTGAGGGCCACGGCGCAGCGTCTGGTTGAGGGCCACGGCGCAGCGTCTGGTTGAGGGCCACGGCGCAGCGTCTGGTTGAGGGCCACGGCGCAGCGTCTGGTTGAGGGCCACGGCGCAGCGTCTGGTTGAGGGCCACAGCGCAGCGTCTGGTTGAGAGCCACGGCGCAGCGTCTGGTTGAGGGCCACGGCGCAGCGTCTGGATTGGGGGCCACGGCGCAGCGTCTGGATTGGGGGCCACGGCGCAGCGTCTGGATTGGGGGCCACGGCGCAGCGTCTGGATTGGGCGCCACGGCGCAGCGTCTGGATTGGGGGCCACGGCGCAGCGTCTGGATTGGGGGTTACGGCGCAGCGTCTGGTTGAGGGCCACGGCGCAGCGTCTGGATTGGGGGTTACGGCGCAGCGTCTGGATTGGGGGCCACGGCGCAGCGTCTGGTTGGGGGCCACGGCGCAGCGTATGGTTGGGGGCCACGGCGCAGCGTCTGGTTGAGGGCCACGGCGCAGCGTCTGGATTGGGGGCCACGGCGCAGCCTCTGGATTGGGGGCCACGGCGCAGCCTCTGGATTGGGGGCCACGGCGCAGCGTATGGTTGGGGGCCACGGCGCAGCGTCTGGTTGAGGGCCACGGCGCAGCGTCTGGTTGAGGGCCACGGCGCAGCGTCTGGATTGGGGGTTACGGCGCAGCCTCTGGATTGGGGGTTACGGCGCAGCGTCTGGTGGAGGGCCACGGCGCAGCCTCTGGATTGGGGGTTACGGCGCAGCCTCTGGATTGGGGGTTACGGCTCAGCGTCTGGTTGAGGGCCACGGCGCAGCGTCTTGCTTCTGTCATGTTTTAACCTTGTTTGGTTTTCAACTCCTAGTCCTGGAGGATCCCTGGTTGTGCTGTGCACATCTTTGTTCCAGCCCAACACTAAAATTACTGATTCTACTCGTGAAGTGCTTGTTGATTAGGCCTAGATGATAACAACTCACCTAGTATAGGTTATAGAACTAGTAAGAGTAATTTGGCTCTGTTCCAATCATGCGTTGTAACTGTGCGTTTGTCACAATGGAGCCATCTATCAAGAAGACACAATGACGGACAGGAAGAGCGACCGACTGCGGTGTGAAACGACTCGTACCTTTTTAGAGAGAATAACTTTTGCTTTAATGTTGACGTTCGGTTGCCAAGTTACTGCCTCGTTCTTTTAAATGGATTTATTACTTGAACTGCAATTGTCAGTTAGTCTGTATTGTATTGTCAGTTGGAGTTGTGCCCCACTGAGCGGCATGCAGCCAACTGATATTTCTGTTTCTTTGTCTCTCTGGTGATCCAGCTGGTTGGGAAGACATGAATAGGAAGCATGAAGGATCTACACTAGTGGGCATAACTATATAGTAACTAACTATATTGTATTTAGACCCATTGACTTCTTCCACGGTTTGTTATGTTATAGCCTTATTCTAAAATGGATTACATTGTTCTACATGCAATACCCTATAAAGACAAAGAAAAAAAACAGTTTTTTAGAAATTTTAGCAAAGAAATAATAAATAAATACTTATCACATTTACAGAAGTATTCTGACCCTTTACTCAGTACTTTGTTGAAGCACCTTTAGCAGCGATTACAGCCTCTAGTCTTCTTGGGTATGACGCTACAAGCTTGGCACACCTGTATTTGGGGAGTTTCTCCCATTCTTCTCTGCAGATCCTCTCAAGCTCTGTCAGTTTGGATGGGGAGCGTCGCTGCACAGCTATTTTCAGGTCTCTCCAAAGATGTTCGATCGGGTTCAAGTCCGGACTCTTGCTGGGCGCTCAAGGACATTCAGAGACTTGTCTCAAAGCCACTCCTGCGTTGTCTTGGCTGTGTGCTTAGGGTCGTTGTACTGTTGGAAGGTGAACCTTCACCTCAGTCTGAGGTGCTGAGTGTTCTGGAGCAGGTTTTCATCAAGGATCTCTCTGTACTTTTCTCTGTTCATCTTTCCCTCGATCCTGACTAGTCTCCCAGTCCCTGCCACTGAAACATATCTCCACAGCATGATGCTGCCACCACCATGCTTCACCGTAGGGATGTTCCCAGGTTTCCTCCAGATGTGACACTTGGCATTCAGGCCAATGAGTTCAATCTTGGTTTTAATCAGACCAGAGAATCTTGTTTCTCATGGTCTGAGAGTCCTTTAGGTGCCTTTTGACAAACTCCAAGTGGGATGTCTTGTGTCTTTTACTGAGGAGTTGCTTGCGTCTGGCCACTCTACCATAAAGGCCTGATTGGTGGAGTGCTGCAGAGATGGTTGTCTTTCTTGAAGGTTCTCTCATCTCCACAGAGGAACTTTGGAGCTCTATCAGAGTAACCGTTGGGGTCTTGGTCACCTCCCTGACCAAGGCCCTTCTCCCCCGATTGCTCAGTTTGGCCGGGCGACCAGCTGTAGGAAGAGTCCTGGTGGTTCCAAACTTCTTCCATTTTAGGAATGATGGAGCCCACTGTGTTCTTGGGAACCTTCAATGCTGCAGAAATCAATCAAGTTGTAGAAACATCTCAAGGAGGATCAATGGAAACAGGACGTACCTGAGCTGAATTTCGAGTCTCATAGCAAAGGGTCTGAATACTTATGGAAATAAGGTATTTCTGTTTTTTTATTTTATACATTTGCAAAAATGTCAACCTGTTCCTTTTGTCATTTTGGGGTATTGTCTGTTGATTGATGAGGTAGAAAAGTAGTTCAATCCATTTTAGAGTAAGGTTGTAATGTAACAAAATGTGGAAAACGTGAAGGGGTCTGAATACTTTCTGAATGCGCTCTATCACATAACAGATTGGTATCTTATGACAGTGCTACTTTGAAAATAGTTCATCGTTTTTTGTAAAGGAAGGAACCACCCAATTCTCAGTTGACCCAAACCAACAGCCAGTAAAATATTTTTAAGGATTTGTATGTCCTTGTGAGGCCCTGTAGGTCATTTGGGGTCAAGACTATTTCTTTAGCAGAGTCGAGAGGTTTATTGTGGTTTTAACACCATTCCTACAAAGTCAGTCTCAGAGAATAATCTCCAACAGATTGCCCTTTTAATCAGAACCAGTTCAGATGTATCACTGAGTTCTAAATAAATTCCCAGTCTGCCAAGCCAGGGTTGTGCTGTAAGCCTGCCCTCCTTTTTTGATTCCTGATTTAGTGATAACGGCAGTAGCTCTTGGCTGACCTCCTCGACACACTTCCTGCTTTACGTCCACTCGGTGGTTACGTTCCAAATAGCACCCTATTCCCCATCTAGTGCACTATTATGGTGCTTCTATAGGGAATAGGGGGCCATTTAGGACAGAGACTCAGTGTCACAGTGCCAGAGGAGAAAAACGCAGACTTTGAGGAATTACTCACTGCAATCACTCCATGATGGTCCTGAGTGACAGAGGGTTGACTTGGCGCTATGCTAGTGTGTTTAAAAATAAAATAAACGTTGTTAATTTGATTAAACTTTTAGTACGCTAGGACACTGTGTATGGTGTAGCTGCCTGTTTGTTAGAGAGAGAACTTTGACTACTCAAGCTTGTAAGATGGATATCCCAGTTTGTAAGGCACATATTAACATTAACGATCCCAGGAAAAAATGATCTGGCCTCAGACTGCTGCCTTGTAGGTGTCTGACTGCAGCAGACAGCAGGAGGTGGAAGATGCCTCCTGTAAAATAAAGACCTAAACGTCTCCATTTACACTCCGGATGATAGCAACAGATGATGGCAGGTAGGTAGAACCTAGTAGCTTAACTTGAAATGGCAGGAGATGGACCCTGTAATACATAACACATGAGGGGAAGCTTTGTTGGCTTGAAACTTCACTATTCCCTAGCAAACACAGCTGATTTTTAATCAAATTACATTCTAAACTGAAGATTATGATTAGGTGATTGTTGGAGTCAGGTGTGTTAGCTGGGGCAAGACTGTGACACCAATCAGGCCCCTGAGGACTGGAGGTGCCCACCCCTGATGTAATTCATAACAGATAAGTGTAGCTTTGTTGGCTTGAGGCTTCACTATTGGAGGTTAGGGTTGTACGGTATCCACATTTTCATGCCGTCATACCGTTGCTCTACTTGACCGGAGTATACAGTATTACCGGAAGTGTAAAACAATTTAGGCAACGGGGATCTTGATCCAGGAGAGGGGGGGTTGAATGTCTCTGCTCTGACTAAGAAGCTTGATCTTAACAGAGCCACTTAGCTAGCAGGTTAGCAAACCAGATGCATAGCTGGAGCACTGAGCTGGATATCATGTATTTGACACACATTAGATTTCTGATAGTTATACTTACGCCACTGATTATATTAGAAGTTATCACACAACCCAGCATACACCGCAAGGCTGGGATGTCCCCCCCAAACAAAATGATAATTTTAAACTGTATTTAAAATCAGACCGTCGGCACTTTGAAATACCCCGGTATACGGTATACGGTATAAACGGTACAAACGGTATATCACCCAAGATTATTAGAGGTGTGCGTTCACCAGCCTTGCCCTAAGAGTGTAAGTAAGCAGGTCAGTTCATGGTCTGGGCCAATGGGCCACCAGCAGGGCAGGCTCTGGAATGTTCTGGGCCAATGGGCCACCAGCAGGGCAGGCTCTGGAATGTTCTGGGCCAATGGGCCACCAGCAGGGCAGGCTCTGGAATGGTCTGGGCCAATGGGCCACCAGCAGGGCAGGTTCTGGAATGGTCTGGGCCAATGGTCCACCAGCAGGGCAGGCTCTGGAATGTTCTGCGCCAATGGGCCACCAGCAGGGCAGGCTCTGGAATGGTCTGGGCCAATGGGCCACCAGCAGGGCAGGCTTTGGAATGGTCTGGGCCAATGGGCCACCAGCAGGGCAGGCTCTGGAATGGTCTGGGCCAATGGGCCACCAGCAGGGCAGGCTCTGGAATGGTCTGGGCCAATGGGCCACCAGCAGGGCAGGCTCTGGAATGGTCTGGGCCAATGGGCCACCAGCAGGGCAGGCTCTGGAATGGTCTGGGCCAATGGGCCACCAGCAGGGCAGGCTCTGCAATGTTCTGGGCCAATGGGCCACCAGCAGGGTAGGTTCTGGAATGGTCTGGGCCAATGGGCCACCAGCAGGGCAGGCTCTGGAATGGTCTGGGCCAATGGGCTACCAGCAGGGCAGGCTCTGGAATGGCCTGGGCCAATGGGCCACGAGCAGGGCAGGCTCTGGAATGGTCTGGGCCAATGGGCCACCAGCAGGGCAGGCTCTGGAATGGCCTGGGCCAATGGGCCACCAGCAGGGCAGGCTCTGGAATGGCCTGGGCCAATGGGCCACCAGCAGGGCAGGCTTTGGAATGGCCTGGGCCAATGGGCCACCAGCAGGGCAGGCTCTGGAATGGTCTGGGCCAATGGGCCACCAGCAGGGCAGGCTCTGGAATGGTCTGGGCCAATGGGCCACCAGCAGGGCAGGCTTTGGAATGGCCTGGGCCAATGGGCCACCAGCAGGGCAGGCTCTGGAATGGTCTGGGCCAATGGGCCACCAGCAGGGCAGGCTCTGGAATGGTCTGGGCCAATGGGCCACCAGCAGGGCAGGCTCTGGAATGGTCTGGGCCAATGGGCCACCAGCAGGGCAGGCTTTGGAATGGTCTGGGCCAATGGGCCACCAGCAGGGCAGGCTCTGGAATGGTCTGGGCCAATGGGCCACCAGCAGGGCAGGCTCTGGAATGGTCTGGGCTAATGGGCCACCAGCAGAGCAGGCTCTGGAATGGTCTGGGCCAATGGGCCACCAGCAGGGCAGGCTCTGCAATGTTCTGGGCCAATGGGCCACCAGCAGGGCAGGCTCTGGAATGGTCTGGGCCAATGGGCCACCAGCAGGGCAGGCTCTGGAATGTGTGAGAAAGATAGAGATGACCTCACCTGGTTCAACTACAGCAAAGCTCAACTAGGAAGAGGAAGAACAATAGAATCTGCATGCCACACTCCCTCTCTCTCTGTGTCTGTCTGTGTGTGTGTGTGTGTGCCTCAGATTAGTGACTCTTGGACAAACATTTACTCAGGGCCTGAATGAGTTAATGATTATTTAAACAGACAGGATTGTGTGTGTGGGCAGCCTCTTGGGTGAGCACATTTGTGTGTGTGGAGGTCATGAAATTTCATCAGGCGGTTATTGTCATACAAATAGCTGCCGGCCTCACGGTAATTGACCGTTTAATTAACATGAACACATTTTAGCATCTCCTGGCTTCTACACACATAGCCTAACAAGCCACCTTTGGAACATCTAAATGATTAAAAAGTCTAATAAATCCATGTAATATGATGTGGCTATGCCATATGGCTGTGGGCAACACCAGGTCATTTAGCAGACGAAGTATGCTTAGAATTCCGTGGGATTATTTTATATTATTTTATAGTATGAAGAATATAATTGAACAAAGCCGAATAAAATGGAAATTATATTTTCTCCAAATGATTTGAGGGAGTGAACACACGCGGCTATTCTGTGTTGAGCGGTTAACAAAGAAACCGGTACTCCTATATGCTTCTTTTAGAATTATTAATGGAACTTAAAAAAAAATATATATATATATATATATATAATTAAGGGGTGGATAAGCTTTAATATTGCGGATAGATTGTTGATTCCATCAATGTGATTGTCTCATTTCCAATCCACCGTTATATTTTGGGGTAAATATACAACACCTTAGCCAAATACATTTAAACTCAGTTTTTCACAATTCCTGACATTTAATCCTAGTAAAAATTCCCTGTTTTAGGTCAGTTAGGATCACCACTTTATTTTAAGAATGTGAAATGTCAGAATAATAGTAGAGAGAATGATTTATTTCAGCTTTTATTCCTTTCATCACATTCCCACTGGGTCAGACGTTTGCATACACTCAATTAGTATTTGGTAGCATTGTCTATAAATTGTTTAATTTGGGTCAAACGTTTCGGCGAGCCTTCCACAAGCTTCCCACAATAAGTTGGGTGAATTTTGGCCCATTCCTCGTGACAGAGCTGGTGTAACTGAGTCAGGTTTGTAGGCCTCCTTGCGCGCACACTCTTTCTCAGTTCTGCCCACAAATGTTCTATAGGATTGAGGTCAGGGCTTTGGGCTTTGTGATGGCCAACTCCAATACCTTGACTTTGTTGTCCTTACGCCATTTTTACCACAAATTTGGAAGTATGCTTGGGGTCATTGTCCATTTGGACGACCTATTTGCGACCAAGCTTTAACTTCCTGACGGATGTTTTGAGATGTTGCTTCAAATATCCACATCATTTTCCTACCTCATGATGCCATCTATTTTGTGAAGTGCACCAGTCCCTCCTGCAGCAACGCACCCCCACAACATGATGCTACCACCCCCGTTCTTCACGGTTGGGATGGTGTACTTCGGCTTGCAAGCCTCCCCCTTTTTCCTCCAAACATAACTATGGTCATTATGGCCAAACAATTCTATTTTTGTTTCATCAGACCAGAGGAGATTTCCCCATGTGCAGTTGCAAACCGTAGTCTGGCTTTTATATGGCGGTTTTGGAGCAGTGGCTTCTCCTTGCTGAGCGGCCTTTCAGGTTATGTCGACATAGGACTCGTTTTACTCTGGATATAGATACTTTTGTACCTGTTTCCTCCAGCATCTTCACAAGGTTTTTTGCTGTTGCTCTGGGATTGATTTGCACTTTTCTCACCAAAATACGTTTATCTCTAGGAGACAGAACGCGTCTCCTTTTTTTTTTTTGAGGTCTTGGCTGATTTATTTAGATTTTCCCTGGATGTCAAGCAAAGAGGCACTGAGTTTGAAGGTAGGCCTTGAAATACATCCACAGGTACACCTACTATTGACTCAAATTATGTCAATTAGCCTAGCAGAAGCTTCTAAAGCCATGACAATTTTCTGGAATTTTCCAAGCTGTTTAAAGGCACAGTCAACTTAGTGTATGTAAACTTCTGACCTACTGGAATTGTGAAATGAAATAATCTGTCTTTTAACAATTGTTGGAAAAATGACTTTTGTCATGCACAAAGTAGATGTCCTAACCTGACTTGCCAAAACTATAGTTTGTTAACAATACATTTGTGGAGTGGTTGAAAGACGAGTTTTAATGACTCCAACCTAAGTGTATGTAAACTTCCGACTTCAACTGTAAGTGTAACTTTTGTATGACTGATGCCTTTAGTGAGAGGTCTAAAGCTTTAATATTTAATAATTTCTGCCCTCCGAATTCATATTCGTTATTAAATAGGCCCTTTTAATTTAGTCTGGCTTGCCATTCTAAATAAAATTAAATATTTTTTGTTCAAATATTTTTTTTTAAAGAAGGTCACTAGGTGTATGCAAAACCATAAGCAAATAGGTAAACTGATATGACTAAAGTTAATCAGCGTGAGTTTTCCACAAATAGACAGGTATTTTCCTTTCCATGGTAGCAAGATCTTATCTGTTTTTGCTAACTTTCTACAAAAATGTATTGGAGTGAGAATTTCTTTCTTTCGGGATTTGCCTTATAAGGTAACCTCCGCTTATTGATACACACATACATTGACATAGGTGATCATACCACTAGGGAGTGATCACATGTATAAAATCATCTGCGCCCTTAGGTGGGGTGCAGAACTCTCTCTGAAACATACAGGCTGTGTTTCCATTGTCAACTTCTGTCTGCAATTACATGAATAAAGGTTTGATTGATTTACTTAAAGAAGATATTGTATGATTGTTGATTTCACCAATAAGCCAATGATTGACAAGGAACAATACTTGATTGGTCCCGTGTGGCTCAGTTGGTAGAGCATGGCGCTTGCAACGCCAGGGTTGTGGGTTCATTTCCCACGGGGGGACCAGGATGAATATGTATGAACTTTCCAATTTGTAAGTCGCTCTGGATAAGAGCGTCTGCTAAATGACTTAAATGTAAATGTAAATGTATTTCTCACAGGCTACAAGTGAAGACAGGCACATCAGGGTTGCAACTGAGTCCTTATATTAATTCCGAGGTGCATATTGAAGATTTTGGAATAACTGTCCATGTTTACTTTTCGCCAGCCAACAAGGCAACCTAACGAACAGCAAAAGTACTAGCCTATGTCAATATACTATCCCCCATAGTACAACAGTTGAACTATTCAATTCTGTTCTAGAAATAAATATTCCAAATAGGGATGCACGATATATCAGTGAACATATCGGAATTGGACGATATTAGCTAAAAATGCCAACATCGGTATCGGCCGAAGTCTAGTTTAACGCCCCGATGTGCAAAACCGATGTCAATGCTGACGTGCATACCTATATAACGTAGGTACATTTATTTTTTTTATTTTTTATTTTACCGTTATTTTACCAGGTAAGTTGACTGAGAACACGTTCTCATTTGCAGCAACGACCTGGGGAATAGTTACAGGGGAGAGGAGGGGGATGAATGAGCCAATTGTAAACTGGGGATTATTAGGTGACCATGATGGTTTGAGAGCCAGATTGGGAATTTACGTGACGGAATGACGCCATGTAAAATTTTGCGCTCCTAAACTAGCCCACAATGTCTGCTGTGTGGATCGAGCAGTCAGCAAGTCGAGCAGTCATTTGAAAGAGTAACAACATTTCAGCGAGACATCTCAAAGGTGAAATCCATTAAAGCCAAGATAATGTAATTCATTGCCCTTGACAATCAACCGTTCTCTGTTGTGGGTGATGTTGGCTTTCGCCGACTGGTTGAGCACCGGTACACACTACCAAGTGCGCTATTTTTCAGATGTTGCCCTACTAGAGTTACACAGTAACATTTAAAAAATATATATTTCACCTTTATTTAACCAGTATTAGCTAGGTTGCCACTTGTTGTTCGCCTATTGAAATTGAACTTCTGTTCATGAAAATAAATAGCTAGCCAGCTACTTAACCCTGTTGCCCAAAGCTAACGTTATAAGCAGCCAGCTAGCTTCATCTGGCTAGTGAGGCTCGACCAGAAAGGGGTTATGTTTTGTGAAGCTAGCCACAAAAAGGATTAGGCACAATAGTGGAGTTTGCAGTCTGCCTTCAAAAATAAAATTGTCATTGACATTGATGCAAATGAATACAAATAGTACAATTATGCCATCATTTTATTTTGAAGGCTAACCGCAAAGTCCACTATTGTGGCTAATCCATCATTAATCAAATAAGAACTGTCTTTATAAATTAGGGTTATTTTAGATGACACCTAGCTATATAGAAACAGGTTGTCATTTTGCTATGTTTTTGGGGAAGAATATTGTTTGGATCTGTGAGCTAGCTAGCTTTTTTTAATGACCAGTGTGTGAGACAACTTTACCAGCATCATAGCATACGTATTGATGAATCGCTGTGACATGAAATACGAGTGATAGTGTAATCAATGTGTAATAACTACGTAAAAAATGTATGAACCCGTTACATTTTTTATCTGACGTGCAGTCAATATTCAGGTCCTGATTGGTCAACAAGCTTATTTGTTAAATAGTATTTTTTTTGACACGTAAAGACCCAAATGGCGTTCCATTGAAATCCTGGTTGAGAAGGAAACGGCTGAACAAATGAACAACGAAATGGTGAAGAAATAGGTTTCGATGATGTTTTACTGGTAATGGAGACATACGTAAATGCCAACAAAATAACTTTTTTGTGTGTAACCTTTTCAACTAGGCAACTCAGTTAATTAGTTAGTACAATGACGGCCTACCCCGGCCAAACCTGGACGACGCTGGGCCAATTGTGCGCCTCCCTATGAGACTCCCAATCACGGCCGGTTTCAGCCTGGTTTCGAACCAGGGACTGTAGTGATGCCGCTTGCACTGAGATACAGTGCCTTAGACCGCTGCGTCCATGTGTGTGTTTTAACTATTAAACTGTACTAGAATGCTTAAAAGGCCGCAAAGACTAAAAATATCAGTTTCAGGTTTTTTTTGACAAGGAATATATCGGTTATCGGTATCGGCCAGAAATGTCGTGTCGGTGATTCACTAATTCCAAACATAGTCTGAGACGGGTATATTTAATACAACCACTAGCATCAACAAACCTGTTTTAAGCAATGAGCCTGATGCAACAGATCAGAACGTTGAGCTTCAAATGGTGATCAACTATTATGCTAATTTCGTCCCATTATAAGCACAGCAGCAGTAGGCTATAACAGTGACTGTTCCATTAGCAGAAAAACACAATTTTCAACGGTGACCACGAATGTGATTATGAAGGTCATGCCTTTTTATTATAAAGGTGCATTTTTCTGGTGAAAATTATCTTTCCCGAACATGATGTATGCCAGTTAGGCTCTACACCCCTTGTAAAGCGGATTAATGCGCTTCATTTTAAGAAGTTATTTGTTCACTTTAGTTGTGATACAAACCTTATCCAAACATATAGGCATATGGGCTAGGCTACATGAGGTGTGGGACTTTGGTTTGAAAAAGTCACAAAAAAATGCCTGTGGTGTTTCTTGCCTTAAACTGGGCATCATATATCATTCACAAGTGATTGGTGACAATATGAGCCTATCAGACTATTCTTTATTTATTCTTCTCTTTACATATACTAGATAAAAATGTGAAATTTGTTTTTGATTTAGAATGGACCATTTGTCATGCCAAAAAAAACAGGGCAGTGTAAAAAAATAAATGTCGTCTATAAATGGTGAATGGAGGACGCTTTTCCCTTGGTTCATTTTCATGCCAGCCAGGTAGGCTATACTCCTGTTGTAAAGAGAAGCAATGTGCTTAATATTAGGGAAGTTGAGAAATAAATATAGTAGATCTAGCCAATAGGAAGCTGATGGGATCCTCTTTTTAGTAGAGGCCATCAAAACTCTTTTTTTTCTCACTCAGTTGCATAGCCTATAGAATTGTTGTGCAACATGAGCTTATGGGCTCTTATGAAGTCTTTGATTAGATTTTCGAAGACATTTGCATTGATGTCAGAGGGATTAGAGGGACAATAGAGTGCTGAGTACCAGGCGGTTAGCAAGTTTGGTAGACTACTAACGACCATCAGCAGCATCAGAGCTTTGAGAAGCCTAATTGCCGTGACTAAATGGTCACGTGAAATTTGATTGCCGCCATAACTCGTGACTGCTGGTGTGATGGTAATACGGTCTCCGTAACAGCCCCCTGTCAAATCAAATCCAATTTTATTAGTCACAGTGAAATGCTTACTTAAGAGCCCCTAATCGACAGTGAAGTTTCAAAAAATACGGATAAGAATAAGAGATAAAAGTAACAAGTAATTAAAGAGGAGCAGTAAAAAATAACAATATATACAGGGGGGTGCCGGTACAGAGTCAATGTGCGGGGGCACCGGTTAGTTGATGTAGTATGTACATGTAGGTAGAGTTAATTAAAGTGACTATGCATAGATGACAACAGAGAGTGGCAGTGGTGTGGGGGGGCAATGTGAATAGTCTGGGTAGCCATTTGACTAGATGTTCAGGAGTCTTATGGCTTGGGGATAGACGCTGTTTAGAAGCCTCTTGTACATAGACTTGCCGCTCTGGTACCGCTTGACGTGCTGTAGCAGAGAGAACAGTCTATGACTAGGGTGGCTAGAGTCTTTGACAATTTTCAGGGCCTTCCTCTGACACCGCCTGGTATAGAGGTCCTGGATTGCAGGAAGCTTGGCCCCAGTGATGTACTGGGTCGTTTGCACTACCCTCTGTAGTGCCTTGTGGTCGGAGGCCGAGCTGTTGCCATACCAGGCAGTGATGCAGCCAGTCAGGATGCTCTCGATGGTGCAGCTGTAGAACCTTTTGAGGATCTGAGGACCCATGCCAAGTCTTTTCAGTCTCCTGAGGGGTGCCCGCTTCACGACTACTCGTGTGCTTGCACCATGATACTTTGTTGGTGATGTGGACACCAAGGAACTTGAAGCTCTCAACCTGCTCCACTGCAGCCCTGTCGATGAGAATGGGGGCTCGGTCCTCAATCATCTCCTTTGTCTTGATCACGTTGAGGGAGTGTGTGTGTGTGGCCTGTAGCCGTGACCTGCTGTACTTTTCTGTCTGACCTTCGACCCAGTAAATATGTGTACCTCAAATGCAGCATTCAGCTCTTAGATATACAGTGCTGTGAAAAGGTATTTGCCCGCTTCCTGATTTCTTATTTCTTTTCACATTTGTCACACTTAAATGTTTCAGATCATCAAACAAATGTTAATATTACACAGAGATAACCCAAGTAAACACACAATGCAGCTTTTAAGTGATCATTTTATTTATTAAGGTTTAAAAGCTATCCGAACCTTCATGGCCCTATGTGACGAAGTAATTGCCCCCCCCCCCCCCTTGTTAAATCATGAATTTACTGTGGTTAATCAAATTTTTTGGAAAGCTGAGTTCAATTTCACGAGCCACACCCAGGCCTGATTAATGCCAGACCTGTTGAATCAAGAAATCACTTCAATAGAACCTGTCTGACGAAGTGAAGTAGGCCAAAAGATCTCAAAATGCAAGATCTCATGCCACGATCCAAAGAACTTAAGGAACAGATGAGAAATAAAGTAATTGACATCTATCAGTCTGGAAGGGTTACAAAGCCATTTCTAAAGCTTTGGGACTCCAGCGAACCACGGTGAGAGACATTATCCACAAATGGAGAAAATTTGGAACAGTGGTGAACCTTCCCAGGAGTGGCCGGCCTACCAAAATTACCCCAAGAGCGCAGCGACGACTCATCCAAGAGGTCACAAAAGAACACACAACAACAGCTAAAGAACTGCAGGCCTCACTTGCCTCAGTTAAGGTCAGTGTTCATGACTCAACCATAAGTAAGAGACTGGGCAAAAATGGCATCCATGGCTGAGTTCCAAGGCGAAATCCACCGCTGAACAAAAAGAACATAAAGGCTCATCTCACTTTTGGCAAAAAACATCTTGATGATCCCCAAGACTTTTGGGAAAATATTCTGTGGACTGACGAGACAAAAGTAGAACTTTTTGGAAGGTGTGCGTCCCGTTATATCTGGCGTAAAAGTAACATAGCATTTCAGAAAAAGAACATCATACCAACAGTCCAATATGGTGGTGGTATTGTGATGATCTGGGGCTGCTTCAGGACCTGGACGACTTGCTGTGATTGATGGAACCATGAATTCTGCTCTCTACCAAAAAATCCTGAAGGAGAATGTCCGGCCATCTGTTCATGACCTCAAGCTGAAGCACACTTGGGTTCTGCAGGAAGACAACAATCCAAAACACGTCAGCAAGTCCACCTCTGAATGGCTTAAAAAGAAAAGGAAATTAAGATTTTGGAGTGGCCTAGTTAAAGTCTGGACTTGAATCCGATTGAGATGCTGTGGCGTGTCCTTAAAAAGGCGGTTCATGCTCGAAAACCCTCCAATGTGTCTGAATTATAACAATTCTGCAAAGAAGAGTGGGCCAAAATTCCTCCACAGCGATGTGAAAGACTCGTTGCCAGTTATCACAAGCGCTTGATTGCAGTTGTTGATGTTGAGGGTGGCACAACCAGTTGTTGCTGCTGAGGGTGGTGAGGGTGGCACAACCAGTTATTAGGTTTAGGGGGCAATTACTTTTTCACGTTGGGCCATGAAGGTTCGGATAGCTTTTTTCCCTTAATAAATAAAATCATCACTTAAACCAAGTAAACACAAAATGCAGTTATCTTTGTGTAATATTTTACATTGGTTTGATCTGAAACATTTAAGTGTGACAAATGTGCAAAAAAATAAGAAATCAGGAAGGAGGCAAATGCTTTTTCACTGTACTGTAGTTCTATGTCAACCACAGCGAAACCAATGGCCATTTTGTTAGAAATCAGATTGGCTCGTTTGCTTTAAAGGAAAGATTCACCCATTTTGAAATGCCCCCCCCGGAATTGATTGAAAACCTCTGAGATACACAAAAACGGCAAATCATTCATGTTTTCACGTCTATCTGAGCCATAGCTGTTATAGCTGACAGAAATAGCTATAGCTGACAGAAATACAGCCGCTATGATGAGCTTTGCATTACGCATCGCTCAGAGATGCACAAAAACCAAAATAACATTCAAAATGGGGGAGTTTTTCCTTTATAACATCAAAGCAGTGCCGTAAGTAGACTTGATTGAAAACCATGACCACATATGGCCTTTGTACTGCAGAAAACACCTTAAAATAACCTTATAATAACCTAGACAAGATCTGTCAATTCCCATGATTCAGAAAAGAGAGTGCCTGTGACCTTTGGTTTATAAAGACTCCTTCACACCTGTTTCTCCCCCCTCTCCCTCTCTCTCTTCCCCTCCTTTGCTATCACCTCTTCACCTTTCAGCTGTGACGTGAGGATTCTGAATCACTCCAGCCTTTTCTCCCTCTCCATCTACTCCCTCTCCTCTCGCTCTTCTATCTCGCTGCCTCGTTACCCAATCACTTAGCTGGAGTGGGCCGCCTTCACTCCCTCAAGTGCTTAAATGGCCTATCGACAGCCATTTTCCCCGAACCCCTGCTTTGATCTGCGCCGGTGGCGTCGTGACAACAACCCCAACGCAACCCCATTAGGCCTGGAACACACTCACTCTCTCCTGTCTAAGCTGCAGGGAGGTTTATAGATCCTGGACGTTACGTCCTGTCTAAGCTGCAGGGAGGTTTATAGATCCTGGACGTTACGTCCTGTCTAAGCTGCAGGGAGGTTTATAGATCCTGGACGTTACGTCCTGTCTAAGCTGCCGGGAGGTTTATAGATCCTGGACGTTACGTCCTGTCTAAGCTGCAGGGAGGTTTATAGATCCTGGATGTTACGTCCTGTCTAAGCTGCAGGGAGGTTTATAGATCCTGGACGTTACGTCCTGTCTAAGCTGCAGGGAGGTTTATAGATCCTGGACGTTACGTCCTGTCTAAGCTGCAGGGAGGTTTATAGATCCTGGACGTTACGTCCTGTTTAAGCTGCTGGGAGGTTTATATCCTGGACGTTACGTCCTGTCTAAGCTGCAGGGAGGTTTATAGATCCTGGACGTTACGTCCTGTCTAAGCTGCAGGGAGGTTTATAGATCCTGGACGTTACGTCCTGTCTAAGCTGCAGGGAGGTTTATAGATCCTGGACGTTACGTCCTGTCTAAGCTGCAGGGAGGTTTATAGATCCTGGACGTTACGTCCTGTCTAAGCTGCAGGGAGGTTTATAGATCCTGGACGTTACGTCCTGTCTAAGCTGCAGGGAGGTTTATAGATCCTGGACGTTACGTCCTGTCTAAGCTGCAGGGAGGTTTATAGATCCTGGACGTTACGTCCTGTCTAAGCTGCAGGGAGGTTTATAGATCCTGGACGTTACGTCCTGTCTAAGCTGCAGGGAGGTTTATAGATCCTGGACGTTACGTCCTGTCTAAGCTGCAGGGAGGTTTATAGATCCTGGACGTTACGTCCTGTTTAAGCTGCTGGGAGGTTTATATCCTGGACGTTACGTCCTGTCTAAGCTGCAGGGAGGTTTATAGATCCTGGACGTTACGTCCTGTCTAAGCTGCAGGGAGGTTTATAGATCCTGGACGTTACGTCCTGTCTAAGCTGCAGGGAGGTTTATAGATCCTGGACGTTACGTCCTGTCTAAGCTGCAGGGAAGTTTATAGATCCTGGATGTTACGTCCTGTCTAAGCTGCGGGGAGGTTTATAGTTCCTGGACGATACGTCCTGTTTAAGCTGCTGGGAGGTTTATATCCTGGACGATACGTCCTGTCTAAGCTGCAGGGAGGTTTATAGATCCTGGACGATACGTCCTGTCTAAGCTGCAGGGAGGTTTATAGATTCTGGACGTTACATCCTGTCTAAGCTCCCGGGAGGTTTATAGATCCTGGACGTTACGTCCTGTCTAAGCTGCAGGGAGGTTTATAGATCCTGGACGTTACGTCCTGTCTAAGCTGCAGGGAGGTTTATAGATCCTGGACGTTACGTCCTGTCTAAGCTGCAGGGAGGTTTATAGATCCTGGACGTTACGTCCTGTCTAAGCTGCAGGGAGGTTTATAGATCCTGGACGTTACGTCCTGTCTAAGCTGCAGGGAGGTTTATAGATCCTGGACGTTACATCCTGTCTAAGCTGCAGGGAGGTTTATAGATCCTGGACGTTACGTCCTGTCTAAGCTGCAGGGAGGTTTATAGATCCTGGACGTTACGTCCTGTCTAAGCTGCAGGGAGGTTTATAGATCCTGGACGTTACGTCCTGTCTAAGCTGCCGGGAGGTTTATAGATCCTGGACGATACGTCCTGTCTAAGCTGCAGGGAGGTTTATAGATCCTGGACGTTACGTCCTGTCTAAGCTGCAGGGAGGTTTATAGATCCTGGACGTTACGTCCTGTCTAAGCTGCAGGGAGGTTTATAGATCCTGGACGTTACGTCCTGTCTAAGCTGCAGGGAGGTTTATAGATCCTGGACGATTTGTCCTGTCTAAGCTGCAGGGAGGTTTATAGATCCTGGATGTTACGTCCTGTCTAAGCTGCTGTTTATCATTAGAAACAGAGTGTGAAAAATGTGAAAAAATTAGAGTTAGAAGTGTCCTTTCCTCTAACCTCCCTCCCTACGTCCCTCTGTAACCTCGTCCCTCTGTAAACTCCGTCGCTCTAACGTCCCTCTGTAAACTCCGTCGCTCTAACGTCCCTCTGTAACCTCCGTCGCTCTAACGTCCCTCTGTAACCTCCGTCGCTCTAACGTCCCTCTGTAACCTCCGTCGCTCTAACGTCCCTCTGTAACCTCCGTCGCTCTAACGTCCCTCTGTAACCTCCGTCGCTCTAACGTCCCTCTGTAACCTCCGTCGCTCTAACGTCCCTCTGTAACCTCCGTCGCTCTAACGTCCCTCTGTAACCTCCGTCGCTCTAACGTCCCTCTGTAACCTCCGTCGCTCTAACGTCCCTCTGTAACCTCCGTCGCTCTAACGTCCCTCTGTAACCTCCGTCGCTCTAACGTCCCTCTGTAACCTCCGTCGCTCTAACGTCCCTCTGTAACCTCCGTCGCTCTAACGTCCCTCTGTAACCTCCGTCGCTCTAACGTCCCTCTGTAACCTCCGTCGCTCTAACGTCCCTCTGTAACCTCCGTCGCTCTAACGTCCCTCTGTAACCTCCGTCGCTCTAACGTCCCTCTGTAACCTCCGTCGCTCTAACGTCCCTCTGTAACCTCCGTCGCTCTAACGTCCCTCTGTAACCTCCGTCGCTCTAACGTCCCTCTGTAACCTCCGTCGCTCTAACGTCCCTCTGTAACCTCCGTCGCTCTAACGTCCCTCTGTAACCTCCGTCGCTCTAACGTCCCTCTGTAACCTCCGTCGCTCTAACGTCCCTCTGTAACCTCCGTCGCTCTAACGTCCCTCTGTAACCTCCGTCGCTCTAACGTCCCTCTGTAACCTCCGTCGCTCTAACGTCCCTCTGTAACCTCCGTCGCTCTAACGTCCCTCTGTAACCTCCGTCGCTCTAACGTCCCTCTGTAACCTCCGTCGCTCTAACGTCCCTCTGTAACCTCCGTCGCTCTAACGTCCCTCTGTAACCTCCGTCGCTCTAACGTCCCTCTGTAACCTCCGTCGCTCTAACGTCCCTCTGTAACCTCCGTCGCTCTAACGTCCCTCTGTAACCTCCGTCGCTCTAACGTCCCTCTGTAACCTCCGTCGCTCTAACGTCCCTCTGTAACCTCCGTCGCTCTAACGTCCCTCTGTAACCTCCGTCGCTCTAACGTCCCTCTGTAACCTCCGTCGCTCTAACGTCCCTCTGTAACCTCCGCCGCTCTAACGTCCCTCTGTAACCTCCGCCGCTCTAACGTCCCTCTGTAACCTCCGCCGCTCTAACGTCCCTCTGTAACCTCCGCCGCTCTAACGTCCCTCTGTAACCTCCGCCGCTCTAACGTCCCTCTGTAACCTCCGCCGCTCTAACGTCCCTCTGTAACCTCCGCCGCTCTAACGTCCCTCTGTAACCTCCGCCGCTCTAACGTCCCTCTGTAACCTCCGCCGCTCTAACGTCCCTCTGTAACCTCCGCCGCTCTAACGTCCCTCTGTAACCTCCGCCGCTCTAACGTCCCTCTGTAACCTCCGCCGCTCTAACGTCCCTCTGTAACCTCCGCCGCTCTAACGTCCCTCTGTAACCTCCGCCGCTCTAACGTCCCTCTGTAACCTCCGCCGCTCTAACGTCCCTCTGTAACCTCCGCCGCTCTAACGTCCCTCTGTAACCTCCGCCGCTCTAACGTCCCTCTGTAACCTCCGCCGCTCTAACGTCCCTCTGTAACCTCCGCCGCTCTAACGTCCCTCTGTAACCTCCGCCGCTCTAACGTCCCTCTGTAACCTCCGCCGCTCTAACGTCCCTCTGTAACTTCCCCCTTTAACCTCCCTCCCAACGTTACTTTCTAATGAAAATCTCTGAATTTAACACTTGTCCCTTTTGATGATGAGAGCAGCAGTGGAAGCTCCTCTATACCAGCTGGCTGTGGGGTAGGAGCAGCAGTGGAAGCTCCTCTATACCAGCTGGCTGTGGGGTAGGAGCAGCAGTGGAAGCTCCTCTATACCGGCTGGCTGTGGGGTAGGAGCAGCAGTGGAAGCCTCTCTATACCGGCTGGCTGTGGGGTAGGAGCAGCAGTGGAAGCCTCTCTATACCGGCTGGCTGTGGGGTAGGAGCAGCAGTGGAAGCCTCTCTATACCGGCTGGCTGTGGGGTAGGAGCAGCAGTGGAAGCCTCTCTATACCAGCTGGCTGTGGGGTAGGAGCAGCAGTGGAAGCCTCTCTATACCGGCTGGCTGTGGGGTAGGAGCAGCAGTGGAAGCCTCTCTATACCGGCTGGCTGTGGGGTAGGAGCAGCAGTGGAAGCTCCTCTATACCGGCTGGCTGTGGGGTAGGAGCAGCAGTGGAAGCCTCTCTATACCGGCTGGCTGTGGGGTAGGAGCAGCAGTGGAAGCCCCTCTATACCGGCTGGCTGTGGGGTAGGAGCAGCAGTGGAACCCCTCTATACCGGCTGGCTGTGGGGTAGGAGCAGCAGTGGAAGCCCCTCTATACCGGCTGGCTGTGGGGTAGGAGCAGCAGTGGAAGCCCCTCTATACCGGCTGGCTGTGGGGTAGGAGCAGCAGTGGAAGCCCCTCTATACCGGCTGGCTGTGGGGTAGGAGCAGCAGTGGAAGCCCCTCTATACCGGCTGGCTGTGGGGTAGGAGCAGCAGTGGAAGCCCCTCTATACCGGCTGGCTGTGGGGTAGGAGCAGCAGTGGAAGCCCCTCTATACCGGCTGGCTGTGGGGTAGGAGGAGCAGTGGAAGCCCCTCTATACCGGCTGGCTGTGGGGTAGGAGCAGCATTGGAAGCCCCTCTATACCGGCTGGCTGTGGGGTAGGAGCAGCAGTGGAAGCCCCTCTATACCGGCTGGCTGTGGGGTAGGAGCAGCAGTGGAAGCCCCTCTATACCGGCTGGCTGTGGGGTAGGAGCAGCAGTGGAAGCCCCTCTATACCGGCTGGCTGTGTGGTAGGAGCAGCATCGTGTCCTCAGGGAAATCAGGAGCTGTTAAAGAGGAGTTTAAATGAATCCGTTTGACCCCCTCCCTCTACACCTCTACTGTATTCATGATTCCAATAACTAACAGGGAAGTGCTGTGGAGAAAACAGCAGTCAGTCATCTCTCTGTCTGTGTTCCAAATAGCACCCTATTTCATATGTAGTACCCTATTTCCTATGTAGTACCCTATTTCCTATGTAGTACCCTATTTCCTATGTAGCACCCTATTTCCTATGTAGTACCCTATTTCCTATGTAGTACCCTATTTCCTATGTAGTACCCTATTTCCTATGTAGCACCCTATTTCCTATGTTGTACCCTATTTCCTATGTAGTACCCTATTCCCTTTGTAGTACCCTATTCCCTTTGTAGTACCCTATTTCCTATGTTGTACCCTATTCCATATGTAGTACCCTATTTCCTATGTAGTACCCTATTTCCTATGTAGTACCCTATTTCCTATGTTGTACCCTATTTCCTATGTTGTACCCTATTTCCTATGTAGTACCCTATTTCCTATGTAGTACCCTATTTCGGCGGCAGGGTAGCCTAGTGGTAAGAGCGTTGGACTAGTAACCGAAAGGTTGCAAGTTCAAATCCCCGAGCTGACAAGGTACAAATCTGTCGTTCTGCCCCTGAACAGGCAGTTTAACCCACTGTTCCTAGGCCGTCATTGAAAATAAGAATTTGTTCTTAACTGACTTGCCTAGTTAAATAAAGGTAAAAAAAATAAAAAAATAAAAAAATAAAAAAAATAAAAAAATAAAAAAAATTAAATTCCCTATGTAGTCCTATAGGGCTCTGGTCAAAAGTAATGCAATACACAGTGGATTCTGAACGTGTTCAGATCCATTGACTTTAAAAAAAAAAATAAATTTACGTTACAGCCTTATTCTAAAATTGATTAAATTACACCCCTTTACTCAGTACTTTGTTGAAGAACCTTTGGCAGTGATTACAGCCTTTGTCTTGGGGTATGACGCTACAAGCTTGGCACATCTGTATTTGGGATTTTTCTCATATTATTCTCTGCAGATCCTCTCAAACTCTGTCAGGTTGGACGGGTTAGCGTTGCTGTACAGCTTTTTTCAGGTCTCTCCAAAGATGTTCGATCGGGTTCAAGTCCGGGCTCTGGCTGGGCCACTCAAGGACATTCAGAGACTTGTCCCGAAGCCACTCCTGCGTTGTATTGGCTGAGTGCTTAGGGTCGTTGTCCTGTTGGAAGGTGAACCTTCACCTCAGTCTGAGGTCCTGAGCGCTCTGGAGCAGGTTTTCATCAAGGATCTCTCTGTACTTTTTTATTAATAAGGCACTTTGCTCCGTTCATCTTTCTCTCGATCCTGACTAGTCTCCCAGTCCCTGCTGCTGAATAACATCCCCACAGCATGATGCTGCCACCACCCGTCACCGTAGGAATGCTATTGGCCAGGTGATGAGCGGTCCCTGGTTTCCTCCAGGTGAGACGCTTGGCATTCAGGCCAAAGAGTTCAATCTTGGTTTCATCAGACCAGAGAATCTTGTTTCTCATGGTCTGAGAGTCCTTTAGGTGCCTTTTGGAAAACTCCAAGCGGGCTGTCATGTGCCTTTTACTGAGGAGTGGCTTCTGTCTGGCCACTCTACCATAAAGGCCTGATTGGTGGAGTGCTGCAGAGATGGTTGTCCATCTGGAAGGTTCTTCCATCTCCACAGAGGAACTCTGCAGCTCTGTCAGAGTGACCATCGGGTTCTCCGTCACCTCCCTGACCAAGGCCCTTCTCCCCCAATTGCTCAGTTTGGCCGGGCGGCCAGCTCTAGGAAGAGTCTTGGTGGTTCCAAACTTCTTCCATTTAAGAATGATGGAGGCCACTGTGTTCCTGGGGACCTTCAATGCTGCAGAAATGTTTTGGTACCCTTCCCCAGATCTGTGCATCGACACAATCCTGTCTCGGAGCTCTACGGTTAATTTCTTCGACCTCATGGCTTGGTTTTTGCTCTGAAATGCACTGTCAACTGTGGGACCTTATATAGACAGGTGTGTGTGCCTTTCCAAATCATGTCCAATCAATCGAATTTACCACAGGTGGACTCCGAATAAGTTGTAGAAACATCTCGAGGATGATCAGTGGAAACAGGATGCACCTGAGCTCAATTCATACCCGTAAAGGGTCTGAATACTTATGTAAATGTAATATTTCAGTTTTAGATTTTTAATACATTTTATAAACATTTATAAAAATCAGTTTTTGCGTTGTCATTATGGGGTATTGTGTGTAGATTTGATGAGGGGAGAAAAACAGTTTATTCCGTTTTAGAATAAGACTGTAATGTGGGAAAAAGTCAAGGGGTTTGAATTCTTTTCGAATACACTGTATATGAACACACACACACACACACACACACACACACACACACACACACACACACACACACACACACACACACACACACACACACACACACACACACACACACACACACACACACACACACAGCCCTGTAGATCGGGACTAGTTATATAAACACACACACACACACACAGCCCTGTAGATCGAGACTTGTTATATAAACACACACACACACACACACACACACACACACACACACACACACACACACACACACACACACACACACACACACACACACACACACAGCCCTGTAGATCAGGACTAGTTATATAAACACACACACACACACACACACACACACACACACACACACACACACACACAGCCCTGTAGATCAGGACTAGTTATATAAACACACACACACACACACACACACACACACACACACACACACACACACACACACACACACACACACACACACACACACACACACACACACACACACACAGCCCTGTAGATCAGGACTAGTTATATAAACACACACACACACACACACACACACACACACACACACACACACACACACACACACAGCCCTGTAGATTGGGACTAGTTATATAAACACACACACACACACACACACACACACACACACACACACACACACACACACACACACACACACACACACAGCCCTGTAGATCGGGACTAGTTATATAAACACACACACACACACAGCCCTGTAGATCGGGACTAGTTATATAAACACACACACACAGCCCTGTAGATCGAGACTAGTTATGTAAACACACACACACACACACACACACACACACACACACACACACACACACACAGCCCTGTAGATCGAGACTAGTTATATAAACACACACACACACACACACACACACACACACACACACACACACACACACACACACACACACACACACACACACACACACACACACACACACACACACAGCCCTGTAGATCGAGACTAGTTATATAAACACACACACACACACACACAGCCCTGTAGATCGGGACTAGTTATATAAACACACACACACTCCAGACTACGACATTGCTCGTCCTAATATTTAAAAAAATAAAATTACATTTTCTTAATTCCACAAACCAACAGCCTGATCAAGTCTATATGAATGAGCTGCATGAGGTCAAGTGGTGGGTCACACCAGATACTGACTGGTTTTCTGATCCAGGCCCCTCTACTCGTTGGGTGGTTCACACCAGATACCGACTGGTTTTCTGATCCACGCCCCTCTACTCGTTGGGTGGGTCACACCAGATACCGACTGGTTTTCTGATCCACGCCCCTCTACTCGTTGGGTGGGTCACACCAGATACTGAATGGTTTTCTGATCCACGCCCCTTTACTCGTTGGGTCACACCAGATACCGACTGGTTTTCTTTTCCACGCCCCTTTACTCGTTGGGTCACACCAGATACCGACTGGTTTTCTGATCCACGCCCCTCTACTCGTTGGGTGGGTTACACCAGATACTGACTGGTTTTACCAGATACTGACTGGTTTTCTGATCCACGCCCCTCTACTCGTTGGGTGGGTCACACCAGATACCGACTGGTTTTCTGATCCACGCCCCTCTACTCGTTGGGTGGGTCACACCAGATACCGACTGGTTTTCTGATCCACGCCCCTCTACTCGTTGGGTCACACCAGATACTGACTGGTTTTCTGATCCACGCCCCTCTACTCGTTGGGTGGGTCACACCAGATACTGACTGGTTTTCTGATCCACGCCCCTCTACTCGTTGGGTGGGTCACACCAGATACCGACTGGTTTTCTGATCCACGCCCCTCTACTCGTTGGGTGGGTCACACCAGATACTGACTGGTATTCTGATCCACGCCCCTCTACTCGTTGGGTGGGTCACACCAGATACCGACTGGTTTTCTGATCCACGCCCCTCTACTCGTTGGGTGGGTCACATCACTCGTTTAAGTTGTCTGTGACCAACAAATACATATCTGTTTTCCCAGTCATGTGAAATCCAAACGTTATAGCCTCATTTTATTTATTTAAATTGACTTACATGAACTGTAACTCAGTAAAATGTTCCGTGATGCTTTTTATATTGTTGTTCAATGTGTTTATAGGGAGTAGAAGGCTGTTAGAAGGCCACACTGCCGTTTATCTGAACACCTCTGTCTGCGATTAGCTAACAGAGTGATGGCGGATGGAGAGGGAGAGGGAGGCGGTGTGTGTGTGTTTGAGAGCGAGAGGAGGGCTTAGCGGGGGTGGTACGTTGCGTAACAGTAGATATCAGTCCAGCTGTGTTAGGTATACATGTGCAACGCTCCCGCGGCTCTTTACATATGTACCATCTATTCTCGTCCCTATCTCACTCTGTACTTCCTGTATAGAGTCTCGCTGTTGTTATTTTACTGCTATTCTTTAACTACAATTTGCTTTCATTTCTTATTCGTATTTTTTTTAACTTCATTGTTGGTTAGGGGCTTGTAAGTAAGCTGTTGCATTCGACGCATGTGACATAATATTTGATTTGTCTGTGTGTTGGGGAAGCTATATACCGGTGGTCATGGAGCGCTGCCTGAGGGGAAGCTATATACCGGTGGTCATGGAGCGCTGCCTGAGGGGAAGCTATATACCAGTGGTCATGGAGCACTGCCTGAGGGGCAGCTATATACCAGTGGTCATGGAGCACTGCCTGAGGGGAAGCTATATACCAGTGGTCATGGAGGGCTGCCTGAGGGGCAGCTATATACCAGTGGTCATGGGGGGCTGCCTGAGGGGCAGCTATATACCAGTGGTCATGGAGCGCTGCCTGAGGGGCAGCTATATACCAGTGGTCATGGAGCGCTGCCTGAGGGGCAGCTATATACCAGTGGTCATGGAGCGCTGCCTGAGGGGCAGCTATATACCAGTGGTCATGGAGGGTTGCCTGAGGGGCAGCTATATACCGGTGGTCATGGAGCGCTGCCTGAGGGGCAGCTATATACCAGTGGTCATGGAGCGCTGCCTGAGGGGCAGCTATATACCAGTGGTCATGGGGGGCTGCCTGAGGGGCAGCTATATACCAGTGGTCATGGGGGGCTGCCTGAGGGGCAGCTATATACCAGTGGTCATGGAGCGCTGCCTGAGGGGCAGCTATATACCAGTGGTCATGGAGGGCTGCCTGAGGGGAAGCTATATACCAGTGGTCATGGGGGGCTGCCTGAGGGGCAGCTATATACCAGTGGTCATGGAGCACTGCCTGAGGGGCAGCTATATACCAGTGGTCATGGAGCGCTGCCTGAGGGGCAGCTATATACCGGTGGTCATGGAGCGCTGCCTGATGGGGCAGCTATATACCAGTGGTCATGGGGGGCTGCCTGAGGGGCAGCTATATACCAGTGGTCATGGAGCACTGCCTGAGGGGCAGCTATATACCAGTGGTCATGGAGCGCTGCCTGAGGGGCCGCTATATACCAGTGGTCATGGAGCGCTGCCTGAGGGGCAGCTATATACCGGTGGTCATGGAGCGCTGCCTGAGGGGCAGCTATATACCAGTGGTCATGGAGCACTGCCTGAGGGGCAGCTATATACCAGTGGTCATGGAGGGCTGCCTGAGGGGAAGCTATATACCAGTGGTCATGGAGCGCTGCCTGAGGGGCAGCTATATACCAGTGGTCATGGAGCGCTGCCTGAGGGGCAGCTATATACCAGTGGTCATGGAGCGCTGCCTGAGGGGCAGCTATATACCGGTGGTCATGGAGCGCTGCCTGATGGGCAGCTATATACCGGTGGTCATGGAGCGCTGCCTGAGGGGCAGCTATATACCGGTGGTCATGGAGCACTGCCTGAGGGGCAGCTATATACCAGTGGTCATGGGGGGCTGCCTGAGGGGCAGCTATATACCAGTGGTCATGGAGCACTGCCTGAGGGGCAGCTATATACCAGTAGTCATGGAGGGCTGCCTGAGGGGCAGCTATATACCAGTGGTCATGGAGCGCTGCCTGAGGGGCAGCTATATACCAGTGGTCATGGAGGGCTGCCTGAGGGGCAGCTATATACCAGTGGTCATGGAGCGCTGCCTGAGGGGCAGCTATATACCGGTGGTCATGGGGGGCTGCCTGAGGGGCAGCTATATACCGTTGGTCATGGAGGGCTGCCTGAGGGGCAGCTATATACCAGTTGTCATGGAGGGCTGCCTGAGGGGCAGCTATATACCAGTGGTCATGGGGGGCTGCCTGAGGGGAAGCTATATACCAGTGTTCATGGGGGGCTGCCTGAGGGGCAGCTATATACCGGTGGTCATGGGGGGCTGCCTGAGGGGCAGCTATATACCGGTGGTCATGGGGGGCTGCCTGAGGGGCAGCTATATACCAGTGGTCATGGAGCGCTGCCTGAGGGGAAGCTATATACCGGTGGTCATGGGGGGCTGCCTGAGGGGCAGCTATATACCAGTGGTCATGGAGGGCTGCCTGAGGGGAAGCTATATACCAGTGGTCATGGAGCGCTGCCTGAGGGGAAGCTATATACCAGTGGTCATGGAGCGCTGCCTGAGGGGAAGCTATATACCGGTGGTCATGGAGCGCTGCCTGAGGGGAAGCTATATACCGGTGGGCATAGGGGGCTGCCTGAGGGGAAGCTATATACCAATGGTCATGGAGCGCTGCCTGAGTTGAAGCTATATACCAGTGGTCATGGAGCGCTGCCTGATGGGCAGAAAGGTCAAGCAAGGTAAAGCGCAGGGTTATAAAACCAACATGAATTCTTTTGATTAACAAAAGTTTACTTGCTGGCTTCGTGTCAACTAGTGAAGATGTTTCTGCTTAGTCCTTGTTGGCTCAGAGGTAACCTAATACATAAGAACTTTTCAGTTGAGAGATTATTTCTATAACTTCTTGTGGAGTCAGGTTGACCTCTGGTCCTCCTAGACCTCTGATTGGTTAACTCTCTTTAAGGAGTTTTGCCAACACTCTGTAGCAGGTGAAATAAGAACGTTGGCTGTTCTATCTGCTTGTCATCAACTACCGACGGCGTTGCCATGGCAGCGTGGTTGCTGTGGTGCTTAGTTCTATAGCTAGAAGACTCATAAGTAGAATATTTGAGTCTTTATCTGTTGTGGTCTAGTACTGTCTTTTTGCTAGCTAGGACCATCTACCATAAGTGTTGCCTGTCTTCCCAGTAGCCAACATGATGTGTGAACTGCTGACTGTCTTCCCAGTAGCCAACATGATGTGTGAACTGCTGACTGTCTTCCCAGTAGCCAACATGATGTGTGAACTGCTGACTGCTCATAACTTGCAGATACTGTGGCTTGCGAAAGTATTCACCTCCCTTGGCATTTTTCCTATTTTGTTGCCTTACACCGTGGAATTAAAATAGATTTTTTTGGGGGGGGTTGTATCATTTGATTTACACTACATGCCTAACATTTGAAGATGCAAAATATTTTTGTATGTGAAACAAACAAGAAATAAGACAAAAAAAAAAGAACTTTAGTGTGTATAACTATTCAGTTAATACTTTGTAGAGCCACATTTTACAGCAATTACAGCTGCAAGTCTCTTGGGGTATGTCTCTATGAGCTTGGCATATCTAGCCACTGGGATGTTTGCCCATTCTTCAAGGCAAAACTGCTCCAGCTCCTTCAAGTTCGATGGGTTCCACTGTTTTACAACAATCTTTTAGTCATACCACAGATTATCAATTTAAATGTTTCCCCATGAACCACTCAAGTGTTACTTTAGCAGTGTGCTTAGGGTCATTGTCCTGCTGGAAGGTGAACCTCCATCCCACTCTCAAATCCGCAGGTTTCCCTCAAGAATTTCCCTGTATTTAGCGCCATCCATCATACCTTCCGTTCTGACCAGTTTCCCATACCCTGCCGATGAAAACATGGTGTTCTCGGGGTGATGAGAGATGTTGGGTTTGCACCAGACATAGCGTTTTCCTTGATGGCCAAAATGTTAAATTTTAGTCTCATCTGAGTACATTCTTCTATATGTTTGGGCAGTCCCCCACATGCCTTTCTGCCAACACCAAATGTGTTTGCTTATTTTTTTCTTTAAGCAATGGCTTTTTATCTGGACACTCTTCTGTAAAGCCCAGCTCTGTGGAGTGTACGGCTAAAAGTGATCCTATGGACAGATATTCCAATCTCTGCTGTAGAGCTTTGCAGCTCCTTCAGGGTTATCTTTGGTCTCTTTGTTGCCTCTCTGATTAATGCCCTCCTTGCCTGGTCCGTGAGTTTTGGTGGGTGGACCTCTCTTGGCAGGTTTGTTGGGGTGCCATATTCTTTCCATTTTTTAAATAATGGATTTAATGGTGCTCCGTGGGATGTTCAAAGTTTCTGATATTTTTTATAACCCAACCCTTATCTGTATGTACTTCTCCACAACTTTGTCCCTGACCTGTTTGGAGAGCTCCTTGGTCTCCTGTGACTTGTTTTGGTGATCGATGGCTGTATTGGAGGGAAGTGACTTGTTTTGGTGATCGGTGGCTGTATTGGAGGGAAGTGACTTGTTTTGGTAATCGGTGGCTGTATTGGAGGCACTGTGACTTGTTTTGGTAATCGGTGGCTGTATTGGAGGCACTGTGACTTGTTTTGGTGATCGGTGGCTGTATTGGAGGGAAGTGACTTGTTTTGGTGATCGGTGGCTGTGTTGCAGGGAAGTGACTTGTTTTGGGGATCGGTGGCTGTGTTGGAGGGAAGTGACTTGTTTTGGGGATCGGTGGCTGTGTTGGAGGGAAGTGACTTGTTTTGGTGATCGGTGGCTGTATTGGAGGGAAGTGACTTGTTTTGGTAATCGGTGGCTGTATTGGAGGGAAGTGACTTGTTTTGGTGATCGGTGGCTGTATTGGAGGGAAGTGACTTGTTTAGGTGATCGATGGCTGTATTGCAGGTTTCACCTCTCCTAGGCAATTAGCAATTAGTGTTAGTTCTTCGGTGTCCCTTGGTTTCTCAGCCCTAAGCGTCTCTGAAACAAAGACGGTTCGGCCGAGATGTTCTGCAGAGTTGTTTGAGAGAGGAAGGCTCCACACCACTCTGTCACTTGAGTATCTTACCTTATCTTCTTAGTTATTTACAGCTGATCTAATGTTGTTATTTTGTAGCTTTGTCAACTAAACTCAGCAAAAAAAAGAAATGTCCTCATTGTCAACTGTGTTTATTTTCAGCAAATTTAACATGTGTAAATATTTGTATTAACATAACAAGATTCAACAACTAGGTTCAACAACTGAGACATAAACTGAACAAGCTCCACAGACATGTGACTAACAGAAATTGAATAATGTGTCCCTGCACAAAGGGGGGGTCAAAATCAAAAGTGACGGACCCTCCACCTCCAAATCGATCCCGCTCCAGAGTGCAGTCCTCGGTGTAACGCTCATTCCTTCCACGATAAACACGAATCCGACCATCACCCATGGTGAGACAAAACCACGACTCGTCAGTGAAGAGCACTTTTTCCCAGTCCTGTCTGGTCCAGCGACGGTGGGTTTGTGCCCATAGCCGACGTTGTTGCCGGTGATGTCTGGTGAGGACCTGCCTTACAACAGGCCTACAAGCCCTCAGTCCAGCCTCTCACAGCCTATTGCAGACAGTCTGAGCACTGATGGAGGGATTGTGTGTTCCTGGTGTAACTCGGGCAGTTGTTGTTGCCATCCTGTACCTGTCCCGTAGGTGTGATGTTCGGATGTACCGACCCTGTACAGGTGTTGTTACACGTGGTCTGCCCCCGCTAGGACGATCAGCTGTCCATCCTGTCTCCCTGTAGCACTGTCTTAGGTGTCTCACAGTACAGACATTGCAATTTGTTGCCCTGGCCACATCTGCAGTCCTCATGCCTCCTTGCAGCATGCCTAAGGCATGTTCACGCAGATCAGCAGGGACCCTGGGCATCTTTCTTTTGGATTTTTTCATAGTCAGTAGAAAGACCTCTTTAGTGTCCTAAGTTTTCGTAACTGTGACCTTAATTGCCAACCATCTGTAAGCTGTTCCACAGGTTCATGTTCATTAATTGTTTATTGTTCATTGAACAAGCATGGGAAACAGTGTCTAAACCCTTTACAATGAAGATCTGTGAAGTTATTTGGATTTTCACGAATTATCTTTAAAAAGACAGGGTCCTGAAAATGGGACGTTTCTTTTTTTGTTGCTGAGTTTGTGTGTCTTTTCTACACCTGTTCCTCCCCCTGTATGCTTTACAGATGCTCCCCACCCCTTTCCTGCAATCCTTCAAATTTAATGTGTCCTGCACGCACAACCCGTGTGGAATTCTGGGTGTCTGGCAGCGTTTGGAACTGCCTGTCTGTGGTCATCTCAGCCTGTGCTGCTCTTCAGTCCCTTGACATTTTTGTCCCTGATGGAGACATGGATCATCCCAGAGAACACTGAGTTCATCTCAGCCTGTGCTGCTCTTCAGTCCCTTGATATTTTGTCCCTGATGGAGACATGGATCATCCCAGAGAACACTGCTACTCCAGCTGCTCTCTCTTCATCTGTTTTCTCTCATAGTCCGAGAGCATCTGGTCGTCACGGTGGTGTTACAGGTCTACTCAATTCTCTTGAGGGGAGATTTTCTCTTTTCTCCCTCACCTGTCCATCTCCTCATTTGAATTCCACGCTGTGATTGTCAATTGTCCACTGAAGATTAACATTATTGTCATCTATCGCGCATCAGGTGGCCTTGGAGAATTCCTCAATGAGCTTGACACCTTGATAAGCTAATTTACTGACGATAGTTCACCGGTCTTCGTACTTGGTGACTTCAACCTCCCGACATCTGCCTTCGATTAATTTCTTTCCAACTCTCTCTTTCTCCTCCTTGCCTCTTTTGACCTCAACCTTTACCAATCCCCTCCAACTCACAAGGCAGGCAATACACTTGACCTCGTCTTTACTAGAGGCTGCTCGCCTACTAATCTCACTGCAACCCTCCTCCAGGTCTCTGATCACTACTTTGTTTCCTTTTTTGTCTCCTTTCCTCCAACCCTAATCACTCAGCCCCTACCCAGATGGTAATGCACTGAAAATGGAGGAGAACGGAACTTCCAGAGGACCTACAGTAACCGTCAGTTTGGACACACCTACTCAATCTAGGGTTTTTCTTTATTTTTACTATTTACCACATAGTAGAATAATAGTGAAGACATTTGGATTAAGAAATAACACATGGAATCATGTAGTAACTTAAAAAAAGTGTTAAACAAATCAAAATATATTTTATATTTGAGTTTCTTCAAAGTAGCCACCCTTTGCCTTGATGAGAGCTTTGCACACTCTTGGCATTCTCTCAACCAGCTTCATGAGGTTTCAATTAGCAGGTGTGCCTTGTTAAAAGTTAATTTGTGCGTTTGAGCCAATCAATTGTGTTGTGACAAGGTAGGGGTGGTATACAGAAGATGGCCCTATTTGGTAAAAGACCAAGTCCATATTATGACAAGAACAGTTCAAATAAGCAAAGAGAAACGACAGTCCATAATTACTTTAAGACATGAAGTTCAAGAATTTTGAAAGTTTCTTCAAGTGCAGTTGCAAAAACCATCCAGCGCTATGATGAAACTGGCTCTCCTGAGAGCGTCATAGGAAATGAAGACCCAGAGTTACCGCTGCTGCAGAGGATACATTTATTAGAGTTACCAGACTCAGAAATCGGCAATTAACTGCACCTCGATGATGAGATGCGTCTGTTACTTGAAATCCAACTGTTCAGAATCAGGCCTTCATGGTCGAATCCCCCATTTAGTTCCTGGTCGAATTGCTGCAAACAAACCACTACTGAAGGACACCAATAAGAAGAAGAAACATTAAACTAGTGAAAATTTGTCCAAATTTGTGTTTTTTTGTTCCAACCTTCGTGTCTTTGTGAGATGCAGAGTAAGTGGATGATCTCCGATGTGTGGTTCCCACCGTGAAGCATGGAGGAGGAGGTTTGATGGTGTGGGTGTTCTTTGCTGGTGATTTATTTAGAATTCAAGGCACTCTTAACTAGCATGGATACCACGGCATTCTGCAGCGATACGCCTTCCGATCTGCTTTGCGCTTAGTGGGACTGTTCATTTGTTTTGCAACAGGACAATGACCCAACACACCTCCAGGCTGTGTAACGGCTATTGGACCAAGTAAGGAGAGTGATGGAGTGCTGCATCAGATGACCTGGCCTCCACAATCACCCGACCTCAACCCAATGGTTTGGGATGAGTTGGACCGCAGAGTGAATAGAAAGCAGCAAACAAGTTCTCACCATATGTGGGAAATCCTTCACGACTGTTGGAAAAGCATTCCAGGTGAAGCTGGTTGAGAGAATGCCAAGAGTGTGCAAAGCTGTGATCAAGGCAAAGGGTGGCTACTTTGAAGAATCTCAAATATAAAATATATTTTGATTTGTTTAACACTTTTTTAAAGTTACTACATGATTCCATGTGTTATTTCTTAGTCCAAATGTCTTCACTATTATTCTACAATGTAGAAAATAGTAAAAATAAAGAAAAACCTTTGAATGAGTAGGTGTGTCCAAACTTTTGACTGGTACTGTATCATCCTTTCACTCTCTACCTTCTGCTGCTAAAGCCACATTTCAAGCTTCTGCCTCTAACCCGAGGAAACTATTTAATACTTAATCCTGCACCCCTTTCCCCTCCTCCCTCTCTGCGGAAGACTTTGTCAGCCTCTTTGGGGGGGGAAATGGTTGACGACATCCTCTACTCATTCACTCAGCCTATTGAGTCCACTGATCCCACTCACACAGAACTAACCTGAACCTTGACCTCTTTCTCCCCTCTCTTTAGATGACCTCTTGCGACAAGTGAGGTCTGACCGCCCGACAACCTGCCCACTCGACCCCGTCCCCTCCTCCCTTCTCCAGGTCATCTCTGGAGACATTCTCCCATTCCTTACTTCCCTCATCTCATCCCTGACCACTGGCTGGGGCCCCTCTGACTTCAAAATGGCCCGAGTTGCTCCCCTTCTCAAGAAAGCAACACTCGACTCATCTGACGGCAAACTATAGACCTGTATCCATTCTCTCTTGCTGTCTCAACTTTCTCGTTACGTCTCTCACTACCCTAAACGGTCAAGCTTCAAGACCGGTCACTAAACTGACACTGCTCTCCACTGTGTCACGGAGGCTCTCCACTCTGCCAAAGCTGACTCTCTCTTTTCTGTTCTCATCCTCCTTGATCTATCCGCTGCCTTCGACACCGTGAACCATTAGATCCTCCTCTCCACCCACTCAGGGCTGGGTGTCTCAGGCTCTGCACACTCTTGGATTACATCCTACCTGCCATGCCGCTCCTACCAGATGACATGGAGAGGATCTGTGTCTGCACCACGTACTCTCACTACTGGGGTCCCCCAGGGCTCGGTTCAAGGCCCTCTCTTCTCTCGAAAGACCAAGTCACTCTTCTCCGTCATATCCTCACATGGTCTCTCCTATCACTGCTATGAGGATGGACTTCTCCTGTTCTCGCTATACACCAAGTCACTCAGCTCTGTCATATCCTCACATGGTCTCTCCTATCACTGCTATGAGGATGGACCTCTCCTGTTCTCGCTATAGACCAAGTCACTCTTCTCTGTCATATCCTCACATGGTCTCTCCTATCACTGCTATGAGGATGGACCTCTCCTGTTCTCGCTATACACCAAGTCACTCAGCTCCGTCATATCCTCACATGGTCTCTCCTATCACTGCTATGAGGATGGACCTCTCCTGTTCTCGCTATGCACCAAGTCACTCTTCTCCGTCATATCCTCACATGGTCTCTCCTATCACTGCTATGAGGATGGACCTCTCCTGTTCTCGCTATACACCAAGTCACTCAGCTCCGTCATATCCTCACATGGTCTCTCCTATCATTGATATGCGGATGACACTCAACTCGTTTTTTCCTTCCCCCCCTTCTGACACCCAGGTGGCGACACACATCTCTGCGTGCCTGGCAGATATATCAGCTTGGATATCGGCCCACCACTTCAAGCTCAACCTCGACAAGACAGAACTCAACCCGTCTCAGCCCAGTCCAAGCTCTTCTCTGTCTTGGCACCAAAATTGTGGAACCAACCCATCTTCCCGAAAACATCTCAAACCCCGACCTCTTCAAACAGTATCTTAAATAATCCTCCTCATCAACAGACTTAACTTGCGCTTGACCCCCCCCCCCCCCTTTCTACTTCTGACTCTACGTTATTGAGGGAACATGTACTTTCTATACCTGTGAAATGTGGTTGTCCCACCTAGCTATCTTCAGATGAATGCACTGGATAAGAGCGTCTGCTAAATTCTGTCTGTGTAATGATAGTGTTCTAAAGACTGCAATTAACAACCATTTCCCTCCTCTGCTGTGTGTGTGTGTGTGTGTGTGTGTGTGTGTGTGTGTGTGTGTGTGTGTGTGTGTGTGTGTGTGTGTGTGTGTGTGTGTGTGTGTGTGTGTGTTTTTAAGCTGCACCTCTCCACATTTCAATAGGAATATGCAAAGAAGGGAGAAATATAATTTTACATAAAGCTTTGTGCTCTAGAAGCTACTCTCTTTAAAAAAAAATAAGACATTTCTCTTCCTTTCATGAGGTTGTGGGAAGCGGCAGAAAGTGTGGAGGTAATTGTGTAGACAATCTCTACAGGGTTACTGTTAATTTCCTTGTGCCGTGGGCAGAGAGAGGAAGCAAAGGGAGAGGGAGGAAGAGGGGGACAGAAAGGGGGGGAAGGGAGAGAGAGAGAGAGAGAGAGAGGGGAGGAATCTATTTGGGACAGACCCATAGTGTTGTAACCTATGTTTATTATCTATGCATAGTCACTTCACCCCTACATACATGTACACTGCTGCTACTCTCTGTTTATTATCTATGCATAGTCACTTCACCCCTACATACATGTACACTGCTGCTACTCTCTGTCTATTATCTATGTATAGTCACTTCACCCCTACCTACATGTACACTGCTGCTACTCTCTGTCTATTATCTATACATAGTCACTTCACCCCTACCTACATGTACACTGCTGCTACTCTCTGTTTATTATCTATACATAGTCACTTCACCCCTACCTACATGTACACTGCTGCTACTCTCTGTCTATTATCTATGTATAGTCACTTCACCCCTACATACATGTACACTGCTGCTACTCTGTTTATTATCTATGCATAGTCACTTCACCCCTACCTACATGTACACTGCTGCTACTCTCTGTTTATTATCTATACATAGTCACTTCACCCCTACCTACATGTACACTGCTGCTACTCTGTTTATTATCTATGTATAGTCACTTCACCCCTACCTACATGTACACTGCTGCTACTCTGTTTATTATCTATGCATAGTCACTTCACCCCTACATACATGTACAAATTACCTCAACTAACCTGTACCCCCGCACCCTGACTTGGTACCGGTACCCCCTGTATAAAGCCTCCACACTGACTTGGTACCGGTACCCCCTGTATAAAGCGTCCACACTGACTTGGTACCGGTACCCTTGTATAAAGCCTCCACACTGACTTGGTACCGGTACCCTTGTATAAAGCCTCCACACTGACTTGGTACCGGTATCCTTGTATAAAGCCTCCACACTGACTTGGTACCGGTACCCCCTGTATAAAGCCTCCACACTGACTTGGTACCGGTGCCCCCTGTATAAAGCCTCCACACTGACTTGGTACCGGTGCCCCCTGTATAAAGCCTCCACACTGACTTGGTACCGGTACCCCCTGTATAAAGCCTCCACACTGACTTGGTACCGGTACCCCCTGTATAAAGCCTCCACACTGACTTGGTACCGGTACCCCCTGCATAAAGCCTCGTTATTGTTATGTTATTGTGTTACTTTGTATTTTAGTCTACTTGGTAAATATTTTCTTAACTCTTCTTGAACATCACTGTTGGTTAAGGGCTTGTAAGTCAGCATTTCACGGTAAAGTCTACACTTGTTGTATTCGGCGCGTGGTGACAAAATCTGTTTTTTATTTGATAAAGAGTGAATATGCTCAGTGCATGTTCACCGGGGATGTGGCCGATGCTCTCCGCTGGTGCCAATAGGCTATAGGCCTGCTGTTGTTAACTCAACTAGAAGACAGATTTAACTATGTTCATTGTCTTCTCTTTACAACAATAGCCATTTGCTTTCCAAACTATGTTTTCCCACAATTATATATATTTTTTATATTGTGATATGCCTGGTTGGGCCTCCACTTTTCACTGACAGTCACAACTCAACAATCATTTATTTGGTATTTGCATATAGCACTGCTTAAATTGCATGGGCTGCATATCCTTCCGACTGTAGGCAATGTGATTTAAGCTAGGGGAAGCTAATTATCCTCTGTGTGATTTAAGCTAGGGGAAGCTAATTATCCTCTGTGTGATATTAAGGCTAGGGGAAGCTAATTATCCTCTGTGTGATTTAAGCTAGGGGAAGCTAATTATCCTCTGTGTGATATTAAGGCTAGGGGAAGCTAATTATCCTCTGTGTGATATTAAGGCTAGGGGAAGCTAATTATCCTCTGTGTGATTTAAGGCTAGGGGAAGCTAATTATCCTCTGTGTGATTTAAGGCTAGGGGAAGCTAATTATCCTCTGTGTGATTTAAGGCTAGGGGAAGCTAATTATCCTATGTGTGATATTAAGGCTAGGGGAAGCTAATTATCCTCTGTGTGATTTAAGGCTAGGGGAAGCTAATTATCCTACGTGTGATATTAAGGCTAGGGGAAGCTAATTATCTTCTGTGTGATTTAAGGCTAGGGGAAGCTAATTATCCTATGTGTGATATTAAGGCTAGGGGAAGCTAATTATCCTCTGTGTGATTTAAGGCTAGGGGAAGCTAATTATCCTATGTGTGATATTAAGGCTAGGGGAAGCTAATTATCCTCTGTGTGATTTAAGGCTAGGGGAAGCTAATTATCCTATGTGTGATATTAAGGCTAGGGGAAGCTAATTATCCTCTGTGTGATTTAAGGCTAGGGGAAGCTAATTATCCGTGTGGCTAAATCATCATGCTTTAGTAGCCTATCCTGAATGATTGCTTGTATTTGTTTCTGTATAGACAAGAGTAGGCTAATTGGGCTATATAATTTTGGCATTTTAATTTACTTAGGGAAAGCTTCCCCTGGTGTTATGGACACGCTGCCTATGTCAACTATCCCCCATAGTAGGATAGTTGACCTATTCTATTGGTCAGCTTGTGGAGAAATAGCGCAAGGACTGTTGAACAGTTGTGGGATGATAGATCCCACATTCATACAACCACTAGGTCTAGGCTACATATTATTATTATTCATTCATTCATTTATTATTAAACCAATGAATCTGATGCAACAGATGAGAATATTTAGCTTAAAATGTTGATTTAGTATTGTTTATTAACATAATTAGCGCAGCAATGCAGTAGAGGCTCTGCGTCAATACGCATTTGGCTACTGGACGATGAAAGACAGTTGATAACCAATAGAACATGAGAGAAAGATACTACAGGTTTCTATGGCAATATGGAAGTCTTTATAAAACAAGATGCCACTGGTTTCTATGGCAATATGGAAGTCTTTATAAAACAAGATGCCACTGGTTTCTATGGCAATATGGAAGTCTTTATAAAACAAGATGCTACTGGTTTCTATGGCAATATGGAAGTCTTTATAAAACAAGATGACACTTGTTTCTATTTCAATATGGAAGTCTTTATAAAACAAGATGCTACTGGTTTCTATGGCAATATGAAAGTCTTTATAAAACAAGATGCCACTGGTTTCTATGGCAATATGGAAGTCTTTATAAAACAAGATGCTACTGGTTTCTATGGCAATATGGAAGTCTTTATAAAACAAGAGGCAACTGGGGTATGGGCCGATTTAGAAGTGTTGGCCCGCCACTGCCAAATGAATATAGGGGAAACACTGAGAACAGAGCAGTGGCCCCAGATGTCTAGTCAGGCAACGGAATGATCCTTTCGTTAGACTGGGTTAGCTGCATGACTGGAGGGTGAGGTCTGAGAGCATACCAGAGAAAGAATTAGCACCTGGCACGCCTTTTAATTCAGAAGACCCCCCCCCCCCCCCCCACTTCTTTCTCACATTCCTTTTTCCCTCTCACTGTGCCAGTTACGGAGACGCAACGCCTGTGGCCTCTGACCCCCTCTTGTCTTAGAACCCAGGATTACCCAGAGTCCTTGGCGCTGGGGTTCTCACGGCAGTTGTCAGTCTGGGTGGGGACCTGTTGCCATGACAGTTGCTCTGTTGTCATGACAAATGTCTCCAGTTGCCATGATGGATGGGTGGACACTTTCACTCTTTAAAGATTAGGCCTATTATCTAATGGATAGAATGCCCTGTGACTGAATCAATCAATTCAGGGAATCCACATGAAATTGAATGTGGGTCTATCATTCATATTGAGGGTTTAAACTTGACAGCAAAAAAAACGGAGATTTCAATGAAGGTGGTCTAATTTGTTCTAAATGAAGACTTGATTCTGAACAAACGATTCTAGAGTGAAAGTTTCTGAAAATACCATTTGGAATTTACAATCCCTATTCAAAATGAAATGCTAACATCTCTTTGTCAACGTAACTTTTGTAAGTGTTTTGTTTTTAAACATCAACTGTTTGCCATCACCTGGATGCTACAGGAGGAGATGACACAGTCACCAGTGTGTTGCATGTTGGCTTGAATAAAATAACTTAAGAGGAACAGGAAGACCAGTCCATCATTTACCATAAGTACTGGGCTCTTCTGGGTTTGTAAGTACTGGGCTCTTCTGGGTTTAAGTACTGGGCTCTTCTGGGTTTGTAAGTACTGGGCTCTTCTGGGTTTGTAAGTACTGGGCTCTTCTGGGTTTGTAAGTACTGGGCTCTTCTGGGTTTGTAAGTACCACGCTCTTCTGGGTTTGTGTTTAGAGATGTTGGAACAATAAAAGGGGTTTGGGAGGATTGTTTCTGGTGTATCTGTCTGCCAGCCCTCTCTCTCCTCCCTCCAGCCCTCTCTTGTCCCTCCATCCCTCTCTCTCCTCCCTCTAGCCCTCTCTTGTCCCTCCATCCCTCTCTCTCCTCCCTCCAGCCCTCTCTTGTCCCTCCATCCCTCTCTCTCCTCCCTCCAGCCCTCTCTTGTCCCTCCATCCCTCTCTCTCCTCCCTCCAGCCCTCTCTTGTCCCTCCATCCCTCTCTCTCCTCCCTCCAGCCCTCTCTTGTCCCTCCATCCCTCTCTCTCCTCCCTCCAGCCCTCTCTTGTCCCTCCATCCCTCTCTCTCCTCCCTCCAGCCCTCTCTTGTCCCTCCATCCCTCTCTCTCCTCCCTCCAGCCCTCTCTTGTCCCTCTATCCCTCTCTATCCTCCCTCCAGCCCTCTCTTGTCCCTCCATCCCTCTCTCTCCTCCCTCCAGCCCTCTCTTGTCCCTCCATCCCTCTCTCTCCTCCCTCCAGCCCTCTCTTGTCCCTCTATCCCTCTCTATCCTCCCTCCAGCCCTCTCTTGTCCCTCCATCCCTCTCTATCCTCCCTCCAGCCCTCTCTTGTCCCTCCATCCCTCTCTCTCCTCCCTCCAGCCCTCTCTTGTCCCTCCAGCCCTCTCTTGTCCCTCCATCCCTCTCTCTCCTCCCTCCAGCCTTCTCTTGTCCCTCCATCCCTCTCTCTCCTCCCTCCAGCCCTCTCTTGTCCCTCCATCCCTCTCTCTCCTCCCTCCAGCCCTCTCTTGTCCCTCCATCCCTCTCTATCCTCCCTCCAGCCCTCTCTTGTCCCTCCATCCCTCTCTCTCCTCCCTCCAGCCCTCTCTTGTCCCTCCAGCCCTCTCTTGTCCCTCCATCCCTCTCTCTCCTCCCTCCAGCCCTCTCTTGTCCCTCCATCCCTCTCTCTCCTCCCTCCAGCCCTCTCTTGTCCCTCCATCCCTCTCTCTCCTCCCTCCAGCCCTATCTTGTCCCTCCATCCCTCTCTCTCCTCCCTCTAGCCCTCTCTTGTCCCTCCATCCCTCTCTATCCTCCCTCCAGCCCTCTCTTGTCCCTCCATCCCTCTCTCTCCTCCCTCCAGCCCTCTCTTGTCCCTCCATCCCTCTCTCTCCTCCCTCCAGCCCTCTCTTGTCCCTCCATCCCTCTCTCTCCTCCCTCCAGCCCTCTCTTGTCCCTCCAGCCCTCTCTTGTCCCTCCATCCCTCTCTCTCCTCCCTCCAGCCCTCTCTTGTCCCTCCATCCCTCTCTCACCTCCCTCCAGCCCTCTCTTGTCCCTCCATCCCTCTCTCTCCTCCCTCTAGCCCTCTCTTGTCCCTCTATCCCTCTCTCTAATCCCTCCAGCCCTCTCTTGTCCCTCCAGCCCTCTCTCCTCCCTCCAGCCCTCTCTCTCCTCCCTCCAGCCCTCTCTCCTCCCTCCAGCCCTCTCTCTCCTCCCTCCAGCCCTCTCTTGTCTCTCCTCCCTCCTTCCCTCTTCTCTCCATCCCTCTCTCTCTTCTCTTCATTCCCCTCCCCCTCTCTCTTCCCTTTCCATCCCTCCCTCGCTCTCTCTCTCAGCCAGGTTTGTAGAGTGGCTGTGAGGGTACCTTCCTCAGGACCTGCTGTTGTAGATCCTGGTGGGCCAGCTCTCGGTAGATACTGATCTAGAGGGAAGTTAAATAGGAGAGACAGGAAGACTGGGAGATGTTGAGCAGCTGTTGTGATTTTCCTGGGGCTTTTCAGTCTTCCAGATGTCCTGCTGGGGGAACTTGTGAACTCAGGGTGACGATAACGTGGCTGTCCTCTGGATCATCGGAATATATGAAATAACGTCCTTTTCCTCATAAGATAAAAATAAGACCAATGAGCCAAGTCTCCCTCGCTCCCTCGCCCCCTCGCTCCCTCGCTCCCTCGCTCCCTCTCTCTTCCTCTCTTCCTCCTCTACCCCCCTCTCTCCCTCTCTGTAGTGTTCCAGGCCTCAGGAGTTCCGTAGTGTCGGGCCAGTGGACTGATTTATCCTTGGTTGGCCCTGTCTCACTTTTAGCACACACGCAATGTGATACAGTTCCCAGGCTCCTAGCAGAGCCAGGCCAGACAGCAGGCCTGCTCATCTCCTCAGCCCAGGGGTGTGTTTGTAAACCTGGCTGAAGACATGACCTCAGTCTGCCTGCCATGGCTCTCTTCCTCTCGGTCTGATTTATGGAGCAGTGGATAAAGCAGTGTTTGTCTGTCTAGTCACAGTGACTGCATCCCAAGTGTTGCCCTAATCCCTACATAGTGTGTTACTTTTGAACAGAGTCCTATTGGCCTTGTTCAAATATAGTGCACTAAATTCTGAATAGGGTGCCATTCAGGACAGAGGCAGTAATGATGACTACACTGGCTCCACCACTTGGCCTTTTGGGTGAACCTCTCCTTCTCTACTTCAATGTGGAACGTGTTGTCAGTGCCTACCCAGGCCTGATAGGCACACACACACCTCACCCTGACCCCATGCAGGGTCACTATTTCACTAGCCTTATAATGATGAACTCATACCATAGCAGTGTGAGAGAGATGGCTGTCTGGTTGAACTCATACCACAGCAGTAGGAGAGAGAGGGCTGTCTGGTTGATGAACTCATACCATAGCAGTATGAGAGAGAGAGGGCTGTCTGGTTGATGAACTCATACCATAGCAGTAGGAGAGAGAGGGGGCTGTCTGGTTGATGAACTCATACCATAGCAGTATGAGAGAGAGAGGGCTGTCTGGTTGATGAACTCATACCATAGCAGTAGGAGAGAGGGCTGTCTGGTTGATGAACTCATACCATAGCAGTAGGAGAGAGAGAGGGCTGTCTGGTTGATGAACTCATACCATAGCAGTATGAGAGAGAGGGCTGTCTGGTTGATGAACTCATACCATAGCAGTATGAGAGAGAGGGGGCTGTCTGGTTGATGAACTCATACCATAGCAGTAGGAGAGAGAGAGGGCTGTCTGGTTGATAAACTCATACTAGGGTTGGGCGGTATCCAGATGTTCATATCCTCATACCGTCCTTCTCACACACAGGATTTATGGTGTTACCGGCTTGGTACACGAGGCGGCACCAAACAAACGCAACAAAGCCCATTGGGCATCTATTACCACAATGCTAACAAAATTAGCACAAGTAATAGCGAATTTCAATTGTGGCTCTAGCTAAATATGCGAGCTCAAACTAAAATAAATGAATTGTAAAGGCAGGCAATCTAGTTCATAAAGTTATGGATATACAGGGTAGGAGTTACCGGATGTTGTTTGGTGAGTTAGGACCTTTTACAAGAGAATGTGAACGAGAGACATTGTGCAAATGAACAACGTTTTTTGACTCATGCATGTCTGTAGGAAGAACAATTCTGTGGTGTTTGGGGTTCGCTAGGGCAATGCTCTGCTCGGAGAAGATAGGGGAGGAGCAGACGGGCCCAGAACGAAGGGGAGCAGATGGGCCCAGAACGGAGAGGAGACAAATGCAAGGAAATCAAGATACTGTACATCTGTAGAGAGAACTCATCCAAAGAGCTTTGACTTCTCAAACACGGCAGAAAGCTAACACTATATGATCTCCTTATTAATTCAGACACCTTCGATAACTAGCAAGTTAAACTTAAGCGTCGCCCTAATACGGAATAATAAAAAAAAAAATCACGCTGGAAAAACCTAGTGGCAGGGGACTTTAATGCAGGCAAACTTCAATCCGTTTTACCTCTACCAGTATGTCACATGTGCAACCAGAGGAAAAACAACTCTCGACCATCTTTACTCCACACAGAGACGCTCTCCCTCACCCTCCATTTGGCAAATCTGACCATAATTCTATCCTCCTCATTCCTGCTGACAAGCAAAAACTAAAGCAGGAAGTACCAGTGACTCGCTCAATACGGAAGTGGTCAGATCGATGTGTATGCTACGCTACAGGACTGTTTTGCTAGCACAGACTGGAATACTATTTCTATTCTGGTTAGAGCCAGTTTGTGCTGTTATGTGAAGGGAGTAGTACACAGCGTTGTACGAGATCTTCAGTTTCTTGGCAATTTCTCGCATGGAATAGTCTTTAGTTTCTCAGAACAAGAATAGACTGATGAGTTTCAGAAGAAAGTTCTTTGTTTCTGGTCATTTTGAGCCTGTAATCTAACCCACAAGTGCTGATGCTCCAGATACTCAACTAGTCAAAATAAGGCCAGTTTTATTGCTTCTTTAATCAGCACAAAAGTGTTCAGCTGTGCTAACATAATTGCAAAAGAGTTTTCTAATGATCAATTAGCCTTTTAAATTGATCAACTTGGATTAGCTAACACAACGTACCATTGTAACACAGGAGTGATGGTGGCTGATAATGGGCCTTTGTAACACCTATGTAGATATTCCATATAAAATCAACCGTTTCCATCTACAATCGTCATTAAAAATGTCTTCACTGTATTTCTGAACAATTTGATGTTATTTTAATGGACAAAAATTTGACTTTTCTTTCAAAAACAGGGACATTTCTAATTGACCCCAAACTTTTGAACAGTGGTGTATGTAAATAAGGTATTTCTGTTTTTAGTAAATTGGCAAACAACATTTATAAAAAAAAAAAAAATAATGTTTTTGCATTGCATGTTGTTATGGGGTATTGTGTGTAGATTGATGGGAGAAAAAACAAATCCATTTTAGAATAAGGTTGTAACCAAACAAAATGTGGAAGAAGTCAAGGGGTCTGAATACTTTCCAAAGGCACTTTATGTGAGAATGCTATTCATTGACTACAGCTCAACGTTCAACACCATAGTGCCCACAAAGCTCATCACTAAGCTAAGGACCCTGGGACTAAACACCTCCCTCTGCAACTGGATCCTGGACTTCCTGACGAGCTGTTGTGGAGCGGGTCGAGAGTTTCAAGTTCCTTGGTGTCCACTTCACCAACAAAGTATCATGGTCCAAACACACCAAGACAGTTGTAAAGAGGGCACGACAAAACCTATTCCCCTCAGGAGACTGAAAAGATTTGTCATGGGTCCTCATATCCTCAAAAAGGTTCTACAGCTGCACCATCGAGAGCATCCTCACCGGTTGCATCACCGCCTGGTATGGCAACTGCTCGGCATCTGACCGTAAGGCGTTAGAGGGTAGTGCGTACGGCTCAGTACATCACTGGGGCCAAGTTTCCTGACATCCAGGACCTCTATACCAGGCGGTGTCAGAGGAAGGCCCCAAAAATGGTCATAGACTGTTCTCTCTGCTACCGCACGGCAAGTGATACAGGAGCGCCAAGTCTAGGTCTATAAGGCTCCTTAACAGCTTCTACCCTCAACCCATAAGACTACTGAACAGTTAATCGAATGGCCACCCAGACTACTTACATTGACCCCCCCCCCCTTTGATTTTTACACTGCTGCGACTCGCTGTTTATTTTCTCTGCGTAGTCACTTTATCCCTACCTACATGTACAAATTACCTCGACTAATCTGTACCCTCTATCTAGTCTCTCTCTAGTGTCTTTCTCTAGTCTCTCTCTAGTGTCTTTCTCTTGTCTCTCTCTAGTGTCTCTCTCTCTCTCTAGTGTCTGTCTCTTTCTCTAGTGTCTCTCTCTCTCTCTACTGGCCTCTGAGATGTGGAGTTCTGCCCAGCTCAGGCTGTGTTTGTGTGCGTTTCTTTATTGTTGTGCTTTTGTGTCTTGAATCCTGGCCTTTCTTCTCAGCATGCATCATACAAGGCAGATGTTGCCTATTTTTATATTCCGTTAAAAGAAATGTGTTGATTTTACACTGAGCAGAAAGTGAATGTGGTCCTGAACAGTCTTGGCATTTCGTACAGCGTCTGATGAAACGGAGGTGAGGAGGTGTTTGCATTTCTGAAAGCATGCCAGACGGTGAGAGAGGCAGAGAGAGAAGGCGGCTGACGGAACAGGGGACGTAGTAGAAGTATTTAGAAGGTGTTAATGACTCTCTCAGGTTCAGGAGTTCCTCACACAAAGGAGAAATGTAGGATGTTGGTGCTGTCATTTCATTCTCATTTCAATTTAAATGGCTTCAGTTTGCTGAGTTCCCTCGTGTGTGTGTGTGTGTGTGTGTGTGTGTGTGTGTGTGTGTGTGTGTGTGTGTGTGTGTGTGCGCTGAGATGAGTCCTCTAACAGCCTGGTAATAGCTTGACACAATGATTCAGTCAGTAGATATATTTTGGGGATGGTTGTAGTCGTTGTTTCTTTCAGCCCATGAACAGAAGAACGGCGGTGATAATTAGCGCTTGTGTGAGCGCGTATCGAGGAGGCTCCCATCAGAGTACCTACGATTAGACCAGAAGAGGATAAAGGGTCTCATTGCGGAGGGATGTTTCCATTCTCTGTCTCTCACACAGAGGCCAGAGCTGACAGAGACGAGAGACTTTATTAGTCGTATGTACAGGATACATGTAGTATAATACAGGAAGGCACCATTTATAGTCCAATATTTACACATGTTTTGGGGAAGGGGAGTATTTAGGAATTATAGTGAGTGGTAGGAGCAGTTGTGATGTGTGTACTAGTGTTGTCAGTTGTGTTGTGTGTACTAGTGTTGTCAGTTGTGATGTGTGTACTAGTGTTGTCAGTTGTGATGTGTTGTCAGTTGTGTTGTGTGTACTAGTGTTGTCAGTTGTGTTGTGTGTACTAGTGTTGTCAGTTGTGTTGTGTGTACTAGTGTTGTCAGTTGTGTTGTGTGTACTAGTGTTGTCAGTTGTGATGTGTGTACTAGTGTTGTCAGTTGTGATGTGTGTACTAGTGTTGTCAGTTGTGATGTGTGTACTAGTGTTGTCAGTTGTGATGTGTTGTCAGTTGTGATGTGTTGTCAGTTGTGTTGTGTGTACTAGTGTTGTCAGTTGTCATGTGTGTACTAGTGTTGTCAGTTGTGTTGTGTGTACTAGTGTTGTCAGTTGTGTTGTGTGTACTAGTGTTGTCAGTTGTGATGTGTGTACTAGTGTTGTCAGTTGTGATGTGTGTAGTAGTGTTGTCACGATGACAGAATTTTGACTTCCATACCAGGTTTAGTATTCCATTACTGGATACCAGAACGATACCATGGCATCAAAGTCCCAGAATGGCACTGGATCCAGACAGATAAACTCAGCTACTGCTCTGTTCACTGGATCCAGACATATAAACTCAGCTACTGCTCTGTTCACTGGATCCAGACATATAAACTCAGCTACTGCTCTGTTCCCTGGATCCAGACATATAAACTCAGCTACTGCTCTGTTCACTGGATCCAGACATATAAACTCAGCTACTGCTCTGTTCACTGGATCCAGACATATAATCTCAGCTACTGCTCTGTTCACTGGATCCAGACATATAAACTCAGCTACTGCTCTGTTCACTGGATCCAGACATATAAACTCAGCTACTGCTCTGTTCACTGGATCCAGACATATAAACTCAGCTACTGCTCTGTTCACTGGATCCAGACAGATAAACTCAGATACTGCTCTGTTCACTGGATTCAGACATATAAACTCAGCTACTGCTCTGTTCACTGGATCCAGACATATAAACTCAGCTACTGCTCTGTTCACTGGATCCAGACATATAAACTCAGCTACTGCTCTGTTCACTGGATCCAGACATATAAACTCAGCTACTGCTGTGTTCACTGGATCCAGACATATAAACTCAGCTACTGCTCTGTTCACTGGATCCAGACATATAAACTCAGCTACTGCTGTGTTCACTGGATCCAGACATATAAACTCAGCTACTGCTCTGTTCACTGGATCCAGACATATAAACTCAGCTACTGCTCTGTTCACTGGATCCAGACAGTTAAACTCAGCTACTGCTCTGTTCACTGGATCCAGACAGAAACTCAGCTACTGCTCTGTTCACTGGATCCAGACATATAAACTCAGCTACTGCTCTGTTCACTGGATCCAGACATATAAACTCAGCTACTGCTCTGTTCACTGGATCCAGACAGATAAACTCAGATACTGCTCTGTTCACTGGATCCAGACATATAAACTCAGCTACTGCTGTGTTCACTGGATCCAGACATATAAACTCAGCTACTGCTCTGTTCACTGGATCCAGACATATAAACTCAGCTACTGCTCTGTTCACTGGATCCAGACAGAAACTCAGCTACTGCTCTGTTCACTGGATCCAGACAGAAACTCAGCTACTGCTCTGTTCACTGGATCCAGACAGAAACTCAGCTACTGCTCTGTTCACTGGATCCAGACATATAAACTCAGCTACTGCTCTGTTCACTGGATCCAGACAGAAACTCAGCTACTGCTGTGTTCACTGGATCCAGACATATAAACTCAGCTACTGCTCTGTTCACTGGATCCAGACATATAAACTCAGCTACTGCTCTGTTCACTGGATCCAGACATATAAACTCAGCTACTGCTCTGTTCACTGGATCCAGACAGAAACTCAGCTACTGCTCTGTTCACTGGATCCAGACAGAAACTCAGCTACTGCTCTGTTCACTGGATCCAGACATATAAACTCAGCTACTGCTCTGTTCACTGGATCCAGACATATAAACTCAGCTACTGCTCTGTTCACTGGATCCAGACATATAAACTCAGCTACTGCTCTGTTCACTGGATCCAGACATATAAACTCAGCTACTGCTCTGTTCACTGGATCCAGACATATAAACTCAGCTACTGCTCTGTTCACTGGATCCAGACATATAAACTCAGCTACTGCTCTGTTCACTGGATCCAGACATATAAACTCAGCTACTGCTCTGTTCACTGGATCCAGACATATAAACTCAGCTACTGCTCTGTTCCCTGGATCCAGACATATAAACTCAGCTACTGCTCTGTTCACTGGATCCAGACATATAAACTCAGCTACTGCTCTGTTCACTGGATCCAGACATATAAACTCAGCTACTGCTCTGTTCGCTGGATCCAGACATATAAACTCAGCTACTGCTCTGTTCGCTGGATCCAGACATATAAACTCAGCTACTGCTCTGTTGAATCGTCGGCCATCTTTTTAGTTCAATAACATTACATTAACATTTTTCTACGTCAACATTTTTTGAGACAGCCGTGTACGAGTTAATTAATCAATCATACAATGAATTTGGTTTTGGTATTTAGTGGTTAATTAGAATCCGCATTAGCTGTTGTATAAGACACAGCTGCTCTTCCTGGGATCCACACAGATCATTAAACATGACATAATACAGGACATTAATAGACGAGGACAGAACTACATACATTTTTAAAACGGGACACGTAACCTACATATCAATACATACATATCAATACATACATATCAATACATACATATCAATACATACATATCAATACATACATATCAATACATACATATCAATACATACATATCAATACATACATATCAATACAAATCAATACATACATATCAATACATTCATATCAATACATTCATATCAATACATTCATATCAATACATACATATCAATACATATCAATACATTCATATCAATACATTCATATCAATACATTCATATCAATACATTCATATCAATACATTCATATCAATACATACATATCAATACATATCAATACATTCATATCAATACACACATATCAATACACACATATCAATACATTCATATCAATACATACATATCAATACATGCATATCAATACATGCATATCAATACATACATATCAATACATACATATCAATACATACATATCAATACATACATATCAATACATTCATATCAATACATTCATATCAATACATATCAATACATTCATATCAATACATTCATATCAATACATTCATATCAATACATTCATATCAATACATACATATCAATGCATACATATCAATGCATACATATCAATACATATCAATGCATACATATCAATGCATACATATCAATACATATCAATACATATCAATACATTCATATCAATGCATACATATCAATGCATACATATCAATACATACATATCAATACATACATATCAATACATACATATCAATACATATCAATACATTCATATCAATACATACATATCAATACATACATATCAATACATATCAATACATACATATCAATACATACACGCCAACTATGTAGGTCCAATAGGGGAGCGGCGTTGTCCTGAGGTGTTGCTGTATCTGTTTTATGAAACCAGCTTTTCTGCTCATTTGAACAATATGAGATGGAAGGAAGTTCCATGGCTCTATATAATACTGTACGCTTTCTTGAGTCTGTTCTGGATTTGGGGACTGTGAAAAGACCCCTGGTGGCATGTCTGGTGGGGTAAGATTACAGGCATTGGTTACTGTGAGAAGCTTCCTCTTGAGTGGACAGCTTGATGAAAACCAGTCAATATTCAGGTCCCCAAGAAAGTAGAGGTCTCTGTTTACATCACATACACTATCACACACATTATGTAGATACTGACTGTTAGCACTTGTTGGCCTATAGCAACACACCACAATAGTAGGTTTTAGATGAGGCAGATTAACCTGCAGCCATAGTTCTTCAATAACATTTGACATGAGAGCTTCTCTAATTGTTACCATTATCTCTCTCTCTCTGCCTTTCTCTCTGTGTCTGAGACGAAGTGAGGGAATTGGTATTTTCCTGACAACTCTAGGGCAGGCCAGGCTGAAGCAGACTGTGAGAGCAGACCAGCAGCTGTAGAACTAACTGTGTGGATTTCTCCTTCCTGTCAGGCTGCAGCAGACTATGGCTTTAACAGGTCTCTCTCTCTCTCCTCCTCTCCTTCCCTCTCTCTCTCTCTCTCTCTCCACCTCTCCTTCCCTCCCTCTCTCGCGCTCTCTCTCTCCTCCTCTCCTTCCCTCCCTCCCTCTCTCGCTCTCTCTCTCCTCCTCTCCTTCCCTCTCTCTCTCTCTCTCCACCTCTCCTTCCCTCCCTCTCTCTCTCTCTCCTCCTCTCCTTCCCTCCCTCTCTCTCTCTCTCTCCTCCTCTCCTTCCCTCCCTCTCTCGCTCTCTCTCTCCTCCTCTCCTTCCCTCCCTCTCTCGCTCTCTCTCTCTCTCTCTCTCCTCCTCTCCTTCCCTCTCTCTCTACCACCCCTCCTCTCCTTCCCTCTCTCTCTCGCTCTCTCTCCTCCTCTCCTTCCCTCTCTCTCTCCTCCTCTCCTCTCTCTCTCCTCCTCTCCTCTCTCTCTCTCCTCCTCTCCTCTCTCTCTCTCCTCCTCTCCTTCCCTCCCTCTCTCTCTCTCCTCCTCTCCTTCTGTCTCTCTCCACCTCTCCTTCCCTCTCTCTCCTCCTCTCCTTCCCTCTCTCTCCTCCTCTTCTTCCCTCTCTCTCCTCCTCTCTCTCTCTCTCTCTCTCTCTCTCTCATATATTTCTTCCTCCCTCTCTCCCTTCTCCTCCTCTCTGCCTGTGGAAGTAATGGAACACAGCAGACCTCTCTCAGGGTGATCTGTCTCCTGTATCTGACATACATGTCTCTACTGCCTGGCAGTACTCTGGCCCTAAACATTCCCCTATTACAACACATTCATGTGTTAGTGTCACCTAAGACTGATCTCGGTACGTCTCTCACGGTGGGGCTCCCAATCATTAACTTCTTACAGCTGAACTCCTGTTAACGGGATCGATTTAACAACAGCCAGTGAAAGTGCAGGGCGCCAAATTCAAACAAATCTCATAATTAAAATTCCTCAAACATACAAGTATTATACACCATTTTAAAGATAAACTTGTTGTTAATCCCACCACAGTGGAAAGCATATCATGCCATTATATTAGGACAGTGCCTAGTCACAAAAAACACAGCCATTTTTCCAGCCAAAGAGAGGAGTCACAAAAAGCAGAAATAGATAAAATGAATCACTAACCTTTGATGATCTTCATCAGATGGCACTCATAGGACATCATGTTACACAATACATGTATGTTTTGTTCGATAAAGTTAATATTTATATCCAAAAATCTCAGTTTACATTGGCGCGTTATGTTCAGTAGTTCCAAAACATCCGGTGATTTTGCAGAGAGCAACATCAATTTACAGAAATACTCATCATAAATGTTGATGAAAATACAAGTGTTATGCATGGAATTAAAGATATACTTCTCCTTAATGCAACCGCTGTGTCAGATTTCAAAAAGCTTTACCATGGAATAATCTGAGTACAGCGCTCAGCGACCAAAACAAGCCATACAGATACCCGCCATGTTGTGGAGTCAACAGAAGTCAGAAATAGCATTATAAATATTCACTTACCTTTGATCTTTATCGGAATTTACTCCCAGGAATCCCAGTTCCACAATAAATGTATATTTTGTTCGATAAAGTCCATCATTTATGTCCAAATACCTCCTTTTTGTTCACGCGTTTAGTTCACAAATCCGAATTCACAAGGCGCATGCACTTAGTCCAGACGAAAAGTCAAACAGTTCCATTACAGTTCGTAGAAACATGTCAAACGATGTATAGAATCAATCTTTAGGATGTTTTTATCATAAATCTTCAATAATATTCCAACCGGACAATTCCTTTGTCTTTAGAAATGAAAGGGAATGCAGCTCGCGTGACTTATGGCACTCTGCCAGACCCCTGACTCAAAGAGCCCTCATTCCCCCCTCCTTCCCAGTAGAAGCCTGAAACAAGGTTCTAAAGACTGTTGACATCTAATGGAAGCCGTAGGAAGTGCAATCGGACAAAATTTACACTATCTTGGATAGGCATATACTTAGATCTACAAACCTCAGATTTCCCACTTCCTGGTTGGATTTTTTTTCTCAGGTTTTTTTCTGCGATATGAGTTCTGTTATACTCACAGACATCATTCAAACAGTTTTAGAAACTTCAGAGTGTTTTCTATCCAAATCTACTACTAATATGCAGATCTTAGCTTCTGGGCCTGAGTAGCAGGCAGTTTACTCTGGGCACGCTTTTCATCCGAATGTGAAAATAGCGCCCCCAGCCATAAGAAGTTAACCTGTAAAGTTGAGCGAGGGGGATTGAGCATGACTGTGATAGAGGGATTCCTGTGTGAGAGAGTGACCCTGTCCTGAAGTAGCCCTCTAGGTCCTACCCTGTCCTGAAGCAGCCCTCTAGTCCCTACTCTGTCCTGAAGCATCCCTCTTCCCCTACCCTGTCCTGAAGCATCCCTCTAGGTCCTACCCTGTCCTGAAGCATCCCTCTAGCCCCTACCCTGTCCTGAAGCAACCCTCTAGCCCCTACCCTGTCCTGAAGCATCCCTCTAGGTCCTACCCTGTCCTGAAGCATCCCTCTACCCCCTACCCTGTCCTGAAGCAGCCCTCTAGTCCCTACTCTGTCCTGAAGCATCCCTCTTCCCTACCCTGTCCTGAAGCATCCCTCTCGTCCCTACTCTGTCCTGAAGCATCCCTCTATCCCCTACCCTGTCCTGAAGCATCCCTCTAGGCCCTACCCTGTCCTGAAGCAGCCCTCTAGCCCCTACCCTGTCCTGAAGCAACCCTCCAACCCCTACCCTGTCCTGAAGCATCCCTCTTCCCCTACCCTGTCCTGAAGCATCCCTCTAGGTCCTACCCTGTCCTGAAGTATCCCTCTAGCCCCTACCCTGTCCTGAAGCAGCCCTCTAGTCCCTACCCTGTCCTGAAGCAACCCTCTAGCCCCTACCCTGTCCTGAAGCATCCCTCTAGGTCCTACCCTGTCCTGAAGTATCCCTCTAGTCCCTACTCTGTCCTGAAGCAACCCTCTAGTCCCCTACCCTGTCCTGAAGTATCCCTCTAGTCCCCTACCAGGTCCTGAAGCATCCCTCTAGCCCCTACCCTGTCCTGAAGCAACCCTCTAGCCCCTACCCTGTCCTGAAGCAACCCTCTAGCCCCTACCCTGTCCTGAAGCAACCCTCTAGTCCCCTACCCTGTCCTGAAGCAACCCTCTAGTCCCCTACCCTGTCCTGAAGCATCCCTCTAGCCCCTACCAGGTCCTGAAGCAACCCTCTAGCCCCTACCCTGTCTTGAAGCATCCCTCTAGGTCCTACCCTGTCCTGAAGCAACCCTCTAGTCCCCTACCAGGTCCTGAAGCAACCCTCTAGCCCCTACCCTGTCCTGAAGCAACCCTCTAGCCCCTACCCTGTCTTGAAGCAACCCTCTAGCCCCTACTCTTCCCTACATTGAGATAAGGAGTGGATTCAGTTCCTGGTGGTAGAAGCTCACTGTACTCCAGGGAACTGACCTATGGGGTAGGAGGTTGAGAGAGCGGTTGGTGCAGCAGGGGGACATTAGCAAGAGGCTCAGCTGTAATGCAGGCTGTTGGTTGGTGACCAGAATGTGTGCTTTGTGTGAGGCCTGTTGTTTGTGTGTGTGTCACTCGAGAAAGAGAGAGGGTCCTGTATTTTTTTTAGGGGCGGAGGCTGGGATGCAGTTGAGGGTTTTAAAGAAGTCCCTATTTGTGTGTGTGTGTGTGTGTGTGTGTGTGTGTGTGTGTGTGTGTGTGTGTGTGCAGCTATGTGTGTGTGTGTGTGTGTGTGTGCAGCTATGTGTGTGTGTGTGTGTGTGTGTGTGTGTGTGCAGCTATGTGTGTGTGTGTGTGTGTGTGTGCAGCTATGTGTGTGTGTGTGTGTGTGTGTGTGTGTGTGTGTGTGTGTGTGTGTGTGTGTGCAGCTATGTGTGTGTGTGTGTGTGTGCAGCTATGTGTGGTAGTGATATGACAAATGGAGAATTTTGCCTAATGTTTAAACTGCCAAATGTTTTTCTCTCGGTTTTCTGTTACGACTATAAGATATAATTTACAAGGCAGAATAATGGTCTCATTACGTATGTATGACGCTAGGGCTGGGCATCGAAGTTATATCTATCGCAACCCTTTACAGACACAATGCAGCTACGCTAACGGGTCGATAGCGACAATAAATACCCTTTCAGACACAATGCAGCTACGCTAACGGGTCGATAGCGACAATAAATACCCTTTCAGACACAATGCAGCTACGCTAACGGGTCGATAGCGACAATAAATACCCTTTCAGACACAATGCAGCTACGCTAACGGGTCGATAGCGACAATAAATACCCTTTCAGACACAATGCAGCTACGCTAACGGGTCGATAGCGACAATAAATACCCTTTCAGACACAATGCAGCTACGCTAACGGGTCGATAGCGACAATAAATACCCTTTCAGACACAATGCAGCTACGCTAACGGGTCGATAGCGACAATAAATACCCTTTCAGACACAATGCAGCTACGCTAACGGGTCGATAGCGACATTAAATACCCTTTCAGACACAATGCAGCTACGCTAACGGGTCGATAGCGACATTAAATACCCTTTCAGACACTAAAACAAAGCGGCGCGTCAGAAGCCTCTGTTTTCAGACAGTAGAATTCAGCTCCGGAATGTTCAGCGTTGTTTCCCTGACAACAATAAACGTTGCTGATTGGTGTGCTGCTGCTGTGTTGTTTATGGTAGCTAGATGTGTTTTATTTCTACTAAATGTCTTGGTAAATCATTGTATTTAACAAACTTTAAACTCCTTTTTAATTTATTTTTTTAAAGGAATGGTCTGTGTGCAGGAGGCAGGCAGCAGCTCAATATTATTTGATTGATATTTCTGGTTGCCTAGTGATGGATTTAAGTCTGGCTTCAGAAGAGGCATTTCTTTACAGACAAGTTAAATGTCTGTTCATATCTCAAGAGAAGGTTTTCGTGTCGGCGTTTAAAAAAACGTAGGCTTACCTACCTACACAGACAGACACAGACAGACAGACAGACAGGATACTTTCAAGGGGCCACATTCCATTATGTCTGAAAAGCCTAATCTATACAGGCTACTGTTATAGATTAGACTTGGATATTCTACGTGCGACAGACTGAAGACTTAACACACACTTACTTTGTTAGCGAAGACTCCGGGCAGGCCAGGGAGAAGCGTGCTCACGTCTTGGTAATCTGCTTCACAGTGTCTTGTCATGCAGGCTTTGCAATTTCACCGAATAGCCTCAAGTTCTCCTCTTCCTCTCTGGTTTTGAGTTATACAACTTCCTCAGGCCTTAACACGGATAATAATAATGTTTTGTGATAACTGAACTGTCATTTTAATTAAGTGGGGGAGAGGGGGGGGGGTATTTTTCTAAACGTTAAGGATCCCAACTTCATGTAAATGTTTTGACGTTGTTCTCTACACCGCTAGTGTGTACACCAAGTCCCACCCCCCTGTATCACACAGAGCAGCAGAGACACTAGACAAGCACTTGGACGGGTCTGTTGGTGTCTGAGAACACACATACTGACTATGTTTGGCCAGATGGTGGATCCGACTGGTAGAGGAATGACAGTAATGATAAACCACCTCCGATCTCTAGATTCTAGTGGAAAAATATCTCTGTCTTAACTAACCGACGCCTGGCAGGCTGGACCCGTCGTCATTTACGAACCAGAACGTGGAGAGGCATCTTCCAGGGTTTGGTTTGGGAACGCCCAACCTTCTTGCTGTTGTCCCTTGGTATTTCATCATCAGCATGCTCTCAGTCACCAGGTGTGTGTGTGTGTGTGTGTGTGTGTGTGTGTGTGTGTGTGTGTGTGTGTGTGTGTGTTGGTATGCTTCAGCGTCAGACAGGCAGTCTGTTGCTGCCCCAGCACACCACAGGAAACACACACTCACAAGGAAATTGGTGTGTGATAACATCTGCCAGTGGCCAGTTAGTGTGTGTGATGGCGGCTGCCAGTGTCCTGTTACAGTGTGTGTGATGGCGGCTGCCAGTGTCCTGTTACAGTGTGTGTGATGGCGGCTGCCAGTGTCCTGTTACAGTGTGTGTGATAACATCTGCCTGTGGCCTGTTAGTGTGTGATGGCGGCTGCCAGTGTCCTGTTACAGTGTGTGTGATAACATCTGTCAGTGTCCTGTTACAGTGTGTGATGGCGGCTGCCAGTGTCCTGTTACAGTTTGTGTGATAACATCTGCCCGTGTCCTGTTACAGTGTGTGTGATGGCGGCTGCCAGTGTCCTGTTACAGTGTGTGTGATGGCGGCTGCCAGTGTCCTGTTACAGTGTGTGTGATAACATCTGCCAGTGTCCTGTTACATTGTGTGTGATAACATCTGCCAGTGTCCTGTTACAGTGTGTGTGATGGCGGCTGCCAGTGTCCTGTTACAGTGTGTGTGATGGCGGCTGCCAGTGTCCTGTTACAGTGTGTGTGATAACATCTGCCAGTGTCCTGTTACATTGTGTGTGATAACATCTGCCTGTGTCCTGTTACAGTGTGTGTGATAGAATCTGCCTGTGTCCTGTTACAGTGTGTGTGATAGAATCTGCCTGTGTCCTGTTACAGTGTGTGTGATGGCGGATGCCAGTGTCCCGTGTCAGTGTCCATGTGTGTATCTGATATCTGAAAGTCTGCATTTCCTTCTCATTTAACTTCTCAAAGTATTGTCATACAGGACTTTGCTGCTGCCGCTGGCCTTTCTCTGCCATTTTTACCCAACGTTAACGAAGATGACGTACGTAGTGGTGGGAGAGTCAACTCCAAAATAATTGATTCTTCTACTCCTTGTACGTCTACTCCTATTTCTGAATGTCAAGATTTGGTATCGACTCTTAAGATTCAGTATTTTTGGAACGGAGGATACCGATTTAGTTGCCTTTCTTCCGACAACACAGACGCTTGCATCTTTCATAGCGAGCTACACAGTCACACACAGTATCTGCACATGTGCACCGGTTCGATTCCCACTGTTCACAGCGTGGTAGCCAGGGCAACTAAACAGCCTCGCGCTTCCACTTAGTTATTTGTGTAAATTGAGTTGAGGATCCTCGGGGGATGTGACAAATAACATTTAGATTTGATGATTTGTTGTATAGACTGCCCGGTGAATCTACTGGTCACGCTCTCACAGACCACCGATAAGGCCTTTTTAAGGAGTAAGAGCGTACACACACACACACACACACACACACACACACACACACACACACACACACACACACACCAACGGTTAGCGGAGTTGTGCAGTCCATTGCAGCCTAACTTGTGTTTTAGACCTCTCTCAGATTTTTTTAAACAATCCCCATCCCAGCATCCCCTGCTGTCTGGATCTGTAGCTGTTAGAGCCTCTCCAGATGTGTGTGTAGGTTGGCAGAACCATATCTGTTTCCAGAGCCGAATGGATCCTCTGACGGGGAGGTAGAAGGGGAGGGAGAGAGCGGGTGGGAGGTGAGTCTGGACGTTTAAAGACTGATGGCAGATTCCTGGGTACACAGGGGAGATACCATAGTAGGGATGCACATTTTGGTCAATATTTCTGCTGACTAACCCATCCTCAACCCACCCTCATTAACGGTTCCATTTTGTCCCCCCCCCCCCCCCCCAAACATTAAAATGACGTGACCAACAGAAAATACGTTGCGCGCATACAAGGAAGGGAAATGTTTCATTAAGAGCTTTGAGAAACATACAACGATAGGAAGAAGCCTGTTGTCTTACAGTCAAAAGACTGGTATAGTCTGTTATTGAACAACTCCCTGTGAGGAGCTCAGAAAACGTCATTCACAGGAGAACACTGCTCTAAAACAGAACGTGTCATAGAAGGACGTGACAAAGATGAATGTCTCTGAAGAGAAACTTAGAAAGTGGGGGAATCTAATGGCAGCAACCACTGTAGGATGGGCTGCTGATATGACTAGGATCTCCTTCTCTCTCCCCCTCTTTCACTCCTGAGGGACTCTTTCTCTCGGCCCTATTGGTTACTTGAGCGACCCCCCCCCCCCCCCCCCCCTCTGGGTTTTCAGGCAGTGGTGTTATTTTGGGATGTGCTATTTTGCTACATTTATCTAATTTTAGTTCTGCACGGTCTGCCAAGTTGACTCTCACATGGTGTCTCTGTGTCAGAACTTGGTTCTGCTGTTGGGTGGAACTTCAGACCCACGAGGTGATGTCCCAAATGACAAACTTGTCCCTATATAGTGCACTACCCATAGGGCTCTGGTCAAAAGTAACACCATTTGGGAAACTCTCCGCTCCCAGATGTTGTTTTTAATGCTGTGTAGACAATTACTATGGTCGTTGAAATGCCAAAACATGGCCGTAGGAGTTGGCGAGAGAGCAAAACCAGATCTGGGATCAGGCTAGATATGATTCCTGGATGTTTTGGGTTGGTTTGGACGGATGGATGGCTTGATATTTTTTCGATTGGTTGGATGCATGTCCAGAATGCTGAAGAGAAGAGCTGTGACGTTCTCCCATAATGACATATTGTTTTAGTTCCTGTTTTGATCCTGACATGTCCCTCCTTTTCCTCCAGATCATCCTGAGAGACGTTGACACACACAGGACAGGAGAATGTACCAGACACTGATGCCTTTTGTAAGTAGGCTTTAATGTTCCTTTAACCTGTTTGGCGTGCAAGCCCGACGTCGGTACACTTATGACAACAGCCAGCTCAAAGTGCAGGGCGCGAAATTCAAAAGATTTTTTTTTTTAAATATTTAACTTTCACACATTAACAAGTCCAAGACACCAGATGAAAGGTACACATCTTGTGAATCAAGCCAACATGTCCGATTTTTAAAATGTTTTACAGGGAAGACACTATGTAAATCTATTAGCTAACCACGTTAGCAAAAGACACCACTTTTCTTACTCCATCAGTTTTTTACTCCATCAGTAGCTATCACAAATTCGACCAAATAAAGATATAAATAGCCACTAACCAAGAAACAACTTCATCAGATGACAGTCTGATAACATATTTATTGTATAGCATATGTTTTGTTAGAAAAATGTGCATATTTCAGGTATAAATCATAGTTTACATTGCAGCTACAGTCAGAAATTGCACAGAAAGCAGACAGAAAAATTACAGACACCAACGCCAAATAACTAAATAATCATCATAAAACATTTCTGAAAAATACATAGTGTACAGCAATTGAAAGACAGGCATCTTGTGATTCCAGACAATATTTCTGATTTATCAAGTGTTTTACAGCGAAAACACAATATAGCGTTATATTAGCGTAGCCATAATAGCCAGAAACACTTGGGCGCCGACGACCAGTCAACATGCACGACAGATATTAGAAATAGCATCATAAAATGTTTCTTACTTTTGGTGATCTTCCGTCAGAATGTTGGACAAGGTGTCCTTTGTCCAGAACAGTCGTTGTTTGGATCTGGAACGGCAAATTTCCCTCTTGATTTAGCATGGGCACTTGCCAAGTGGCACGGTTCTCTCCAACGTCAACAAAGTCAGAGAATGGAACACGGCAAAACTCCCGAAAAAATGTCAATAATCTGATTAAACTATATTGAAAAAACATACTTATCGATGATATGGTCACATGTATCAAATAAAATCTAAACCGGAGATGTTAGTCGTCCATAACGACAGCTAAACAGAAGGCAGATCCATGTCCCCTTTCGCGCGCTCCAGAAACAGGAAATGGACGGTCACGTCATACAAAGAGCTTTAATTCCACCTCAGACCAAGATAAACACGAAATTTCTTCTCTCACAGCCTCTTGACAACCAGGGGAAGGTCTATGAAGTGTACGTAGACTCTTACGTTTTATGCCCATGTATAGGCAGGAAGTTGAACAGAGCATCGATTTCTGACATTCCACTTCCTGGTCAGGAAATGTGCTGCAGAATGAGTTCCGTTTCACTCAGAGAAATAATTCAAACTGTTTTAGAAACTAGAGAGTGTTTTCTATCCAATAGTAATAATAATATGCATATTGTACGAGCAAGAATTGAGTACGAGGCCGTTTGAAATGGGCACGATTTAACTGGCTACTCAATACTGCCCCTTGCAGCCATAAGAAGTTTTAAAGGTTTTAGCCAACGTTTCTATGACATTGCTTTTTATGACTGACTGTTAAAGGGAGTGTTTATGACTGACTGTTAAAGGGAGTGTCTATGACTGACTGTTAAAGGGAGTGTCTATGACTGACTGTTAAAGGGAGTGTCTATGACTGACTGTTAAAGGGAGTGTCTATGACTGACTGTTAAAGGGAGTGTCTATGACTGACTGTTAAAGGGAGTGTCTATGACTGACTGTTAAAGGGAGTGTCTATGACTGACTGTTAAAGGGAGTGTCTATGACTGACTGTTAAAGGGAGTGTCTATGACTCACTGTTAAAGGGAGTGTCTATGACTCACTGTTAAAGGGAGTGTCTATGACTGACTGTTAAAGGGAGTGTCTATGACTGACTGTTAAAGGGAGTGTCTATGACTGACTGTTAAAGGGAGTGTCTATGACTGACTGTTAAAGGGAGTGTCTGACTGACTGTTAAAGGGATTGTTTATGACTGACTGTTAAAGGGACTGTCTATGACTGACTGTTAAAGGGATTGTTCTCATAAATGATTCCTTTATGCGGCTCTCTGAGCAGGATTTTAAATTCACTGTAGATTCTAGCACTGGGCAGCAGGTAGCCTAGCAGTTAATCTTGCCGCACGGATCCTTTAGTGGGATCATTTTCATCAACAACCGCTTAATTGAGTGCCAAATTTAAAAAAAAATCAAAAAATATTTATATTCATGAATCACAAGTGCAATATAGCAAAACACAGCTTAGCTTGTTGTTAATCGACCTGTCGTGTCAGATTTTGAAAATATGCTTTACAGCGAAAGCAATCCAAGCGTTTGTGTGAGTTTATCGATCACTAGACAAAACATTAAGAACACCTAGGAGCAATGTAGATTGTTCACGAACGTCAGAAAAGCAATAAAATTAATCGCTTACCTTTGATGATCTTCGGATGTTTGCACTCACGAGACTCCCAGTTACACAATAAATGTTCCTTTTGTTCGATAAAGATTATTTTTATATCAAAAAACCTCCATTTGTTTGGTGCGTTATGTTCAGTATTCCACAGCCTTAGGCAGGTCATCAAGGCTTGACGAAAATTCCATATAGTATCCGTAAAGGTCGTAAAAACATGTCAAACGTTTTAATAACCAATCCTCAGGTTGTTTTTAACATAAACAATCGATAATATTTCAACCGGACGAAAACTATTCAATACTGGAGGGAAAGAAAATGTCTAGCTACCAGTGTCGCGCGCATGAACTAATGGAAGGACATCCGTCTATCCACTGACGCGATTTGATAAATCTCGCTCATTTTTCAGAATAAAAGCTTGAAACTATGTCTAAAGACTGTTCACACCCCGAGGAAGCCACAGTAAAAGGAATCTGGTTGATATCCCTTTAAATGGACGAAAGGCAGGCAATGGAACAGTGATTTTTCAAAATAAGAGTCACTTCCGGGTTGGATTTCACCTGCAAAATCAGTTCTGTTATACTCACTACAATATTTGGACAGTTTTGGAAACGTTAGAGTGTTTTCTATCCTACTCTGTCAATTATATGCATATTCTAGCATCTGGACCTGAGAAATAGGCAGCTTACAATGGGATTTTTTTCTTCTTCCAAACATAAAAATTCTGCCCCCTAGCTTCAAGAGGTTTTACGAGAGTTGGGACAGTAACCCGAAAGGTCACTGTTCACCTAGTCGGCTCGGGGATTCAAACCAATCTGTCAATGTGCTCTTGAGCTAGAGCACTAAGTCATTAGAGCACTTAACTTGAATCGCTCCTGTAAGTGGCTCTGGATAAGAGCATCTGCTAAATGACAAAAATGTTAAATGGTTGGTTGTCAAGGAGACTGCTGTGCTGTTCTGTTTCCTCTGGCATTGTAGTGTTCCAAGAGTTCTATTTCCTATCTTGGACCGGTGGGATGTTATTATGTGAAGGAAAGTGTTTTTTTTATTTTATTAGAAATTGTGTCTCTGTATTGTATTTAAATCCAGTATTAACTAGTAAAAAGGAAAGGAGAGCTATTGAGAACTTTCCCATCTACCCAAATGGCTGTTAGATGTCCTCTCTGCCTCCACTCAACCACTTCAGAACCAACCATTTTTCATCTCAGCAGAACAGAACACCTTTTACAAAGACTCATGGGGCTTTTAGAACAGTAACACTTGTGTTTTACGGGAGGAAAGTAGTGAGTAGGCGACCCTCATTTTCTCATATCAAGGTAGAATAGCATGTAGTGTTCCTAACAAACGCTATCTGTAGTGTTCCTAACAAACGCTATCCTCCTCCTCCTCCTCCTCCTCCTCCCAGCTTTGCTGGAGCTGCTGTCTCGTGAAGCTGCTATCGTTCTCCTCCTACTCCTCCCAGCTTTGCTGGAGCTGCTGTCTCGGGAAGCTGCTATCGTTCTCCTCCTCCTCCTCCTCCTCCTCCCCCTCCTCCTCCCAGCTTTGCTGGAGCTGCTGTCTCGGGAAGCTGCTATCGTTCTCCTCCTCCTCCTCCTCCTCCTCCTCCTCCCAGCTTTGCTGGAGCTGCTGTCTCGGGAAGCTGCTATCGTTCTCCTCCTCCTCCTCCTCCCCCTCCTCCTCCCAGCTTTGCTGGAGCTGCTGTCTCGGGAAGCTGCTATCGTTCTCCTCCTCCTCCTCCTCCTCCTCCTCCTCCTCCTCCTCCTCCTCCTCCTCCCAGCTTTGCTGGAGCTGCTGTCTCGGGAAGCTGCTATCGTTCTCCTCCTCCTCCTTCTCCTCCCAGCTTTGCTGGAGCTGCTGTCTCGGGAAGCTGCTATCGTTCTCCTCCTCCTCCTCCCCCTCCCCCTCCTCCTCCCAGCTTTGCTGGAGCTGCTGTCTCGGGAAGCTGCTATCGTTCTCCTCCTCCTCCTCCTCCTCCTCCCCCTCCTCCTCCCAGCTTTGCTGGAGCTGCTGTCTCGGGAAGCTGCTATCGTTCTCCTCCTCCTCCCCCTCCTCCCAGCTTTGCTGGAGCTGCTGTCTCGGGAAGCTGCTATCGTTCTCCTCCTCCTCCTCCTCCCCCTCCTCCTCCCAGCTTTGCTGGAGCTGCTGTGTCGGGAAGCTGCTATCGTTCTCCTCCTCCTCCTCCTCCCCCTCCTCCTCCCAGCTTTGCTGGAGCTGCTGTCTCGGGAAGCTGCTATCGTTCTCCTCCTCCTCCTTCTCCTCCCAGCTTTGCTGGAGCTGCTGTCTCGGGAAGCTGCTATCGTTCTCCTCCTCCTCCTCCTCCCCCTCCTCCTCCCAGCTTTGCTGGAGCTGCTGTCTCGGGAAGCTGCTATCGTTCTCCTCCTCCTCCTCCTCCTCCCAGCTTTGCTGGAGCTGCTGTCTCGGGAAGCTGCTATCGTTCTCCTCCTCCTCCTCCTCCTCCTCCCAGCTTTGCTGGAGCTGCTGTCTCGGGAAGCTGCTATCGTTCTCCTCCTCCTCCTCCTCCCCCTCCTCCTCCCAGCTTTGCTGGAGCTGCTGTCTCGGGAAGCTGCTATCGTTCTCCTTCTCCTCCTTCTCCTCCCAGCTTTGCTGGAGCTGCTGTCTCGGGAAGCTGCTATCGTTCTCCTCCTCCTCCTCCCCCTCCTCCTCCCAGCTTTGCTGGAGCTGCTGTCTCGGGAAGCTGCTATCGTTCTCCTCCTCCTCCCCCTCCTCCTCCCAGCTTTGCTGGAGCTGCTGTCTCGGGAAGCTGCTATCGTTCTCCTCCTCCTCCTCCTCCTCCTCCTCCCAGCTTTGCTGGAGCTGCTGTCTCGGGAAGCTGCTATCGTTCTCCTCCTCCTCCTCCTCCTCCCCCTCCTCCTCCCAGCTTTGCTGGAGCTGCTGTCTCGGGAAGCTGCTATCGTTCTCCTCCTCCTCCTCCTCCCCCTCCTCCTCCCAGCTTTGCTGGAGCTGCTGTCTCGGGAAGCTGCTATCGTTCTCCTCCTCCTCCCCCTCCTCCCAGCTTTGCTGGAGCTGCTGTCTCGGGAAGCTGCTATCGTTCTCCTCCTACTCACCCTGTACTCTAAATTGGAAGTGGAGAGAGACGGAGAGAGACTGAGTAGGGAAAGTAGGTGAAATGGGGAATTATAGAATAAACAACATGAGCTGTCGCACACCCATAAAACAATATTTTGTGTGGAGGTGCTGACTAACGGCGAAAAAACGATCAAAAATAAAGAGTCGCACACTCTAAATATAAACTCTCTAAATCACCAACGTTTCAGGCATCACTGTGCCGTCTTCAGGGTAATGTCATGAATACTTGAACCAGGTTATGTAAACAAACTAATTGCGCTGTTTGTCTACATAACCTGGTTCAAGTATTCATGACATTACCCTGAAGACGGCACAGTGATGCCTGAAACGTTGGTGATTTACCCAATAAATGACTGGGAATGGGAAATGGTGGTGAAGTTTTTCTTAATTGGTGAGGTTAAAATATGAAGCGTCATTCAGGTCTACGAACAGACACTGATAACAGTGGAAGAGTCTAGATGAGCATCCTGGGTCCTCTGTATCGTCTGTTTATCACAGGCAACATGGACGTAGTCGGGCTACAAACACCAAATCCTTTCTCCAAATGTAAAACTAGGATGACATCTAGATTTACATCAGGGTTATCTTTTCGTTCTCCTTCCTGCGAGAGTGGACGGCTACACAGAGCCATTATTCTGCTGAACACTGTGATTAGGGCTTGTCTAGCGTGACACACTGCTCTTCCTGCCTTTCGCTAGCCTCTAACCGGGGGTAATGAGAAGGCTTTTGATTTGAGCCTGCTGAGGATCGTGTCTGTGTGTGTTCAGAATGCCTTTTGAGTTAGTCACACGGACAGACAGCTGGGAGAATGGGATGTTTTTTTTTGACAGGTGTGTGTCTTTTGGAAGAGAGGTGATGGGGAAAAGAGTTCAGAGCGTTAATAGGATCAACCTGGAGCCCAAGTGCATTGTGGATAACCACAGGCTGGAAGGTGTTTGAGACCTCACGTCCATCAGACCACTTATACACCTAAAACCCAGGTTTCGAGCCCAGGAGGTTTTGCAGGGAGACTTTTAAAAAGAAAAGAATATTACTATCAACAGATTAAACAGATTTTAGGGATCCGTGGAATAAGTTGCGGCTGTAATACAATTCAATAAACTGTAATATTATTAGTCTATAATGTATGTTCTTAACCCTGGGTAACATGAGCCTGGGAGGCTCAGACTTTTTTGTAAACAATTATGACTTTTCAGATTTAAATCCACATTAGCCACCTATGCCAAATGATATTGATAGATCTGGTGGTGTTGGTTATAGGAGAGCTGGTCTCTCGGCGTTACAGGAGGAGAGCTGTTCTCTCGGCGTTACAGGAGGAGAGCTGTTCTCTCGGCGTTACAGGAGGAGAGCCGGTCTCTCGGCGTTACAGGAGGAGAGCCGGTCTCTCGGCGTTACAGGAGGAGAGCCGGTCTCTCGGCGTTACAGGAGGAGAGCCGGTCTCTCGGCGTTACAGGAGGAGAGCCGGTCTCTCGGCGTTACAGGAGGAGAGCCGGTCTCTCGGCGTTACAGGAGGAGAGCCGGTCTCTCGGCGTTACAGGAGGAGAGCCGGTCTCTCGGCGTTACAGGAGGAGAGCCGGTCTCTCGGCGTTACAAGAGGAGAGCCGGTCTCTCGGCGTTACAGGAGGAGAGCTGCTGGTGTTGGTTATAGGAGAGCCGGTCTCTCAGTTTCACACCACCTCCGTTGATAACACCTTCCTGGAACTCTGATGATAATGATAAGCCAGTCTGTGGGGTTATGAGAAATGCATGAATAATGTTCTCGTCTAGGTGAAATAAAGACATTGGTGATAAAAATGCAACGCTGCTCTTCCTCGCTCCGATAAGCAGTAGACGATACTCCCATCTGTAAGCATTGTGATAATGTTAACGTCTGAATAAAGGGATTGACTTGAAGGCATAACCCAATGGGTCTTCCATCAGCCCAACACACACAGTACAAATAAACTCAGCAAAAATAAACGTCCTCTCACTGTCAGCTGCGTTTATTTTCATCAAATTTAACGTGTGTAAATATTTGTATAAACATAACAAGATTCAACAACTGAGACATAAACTGAACAAGTTCCACAGACATGTGACTAACAGAAATGGAACAATGTGCCCCTGAACAGGGGGGGGGGGGGGGGGTCAAAATCGAAAGTAACGTCCTACCCAGCCTCTGGTGTTGAATACAGTCTTCATGGTAAACCTCCTCCCACCCAGCCTCTGGTGTTGAATACTATCTTCATGGTAAACCTCCTCCTACCCAGCCTCTGGTGTTGAATACAGTCTTCATGGTAAACCTCCTCCTACCCAGCCTCTGGTGTTGTCACACTGTCTTCATGGTAAACCTCCTCCTACCCAGCCTCTGGTGTTGAATACTGTCTTCATGGTAAACCTCCTCCTACCCAGCCTCTGGTGTTGTCACACTGTCTTCATGGTAAACCTCCTCCCACCCAGCCTCTGGTGTTGAATACTATCTTCATGGTAAACCTCCTCCTACCCAGCCTCTGGTGTTGAATACTATCTTCATGGTAAACCTCCTCCTACCCAGCCTCTGGTGTTGTCACACTGTCTTCATGGTAAACCTCCTCCCACCCAGCCTCTGGTGTTGAATACTATCTTCATGGTAAACCTCCTCCTACCCAGCCTCTGGTGTTGTCACACTGTCTTCATGGTAAACCTCCTCCCACCCAGCCTCTGGTGTTGAATACTGTCTTCATGGTAAACCTCCTCCTACCCAGCCTCTGGTGTTGTCATACTGTCTTGATGTAAAACCTCCTCCTACCCAGCCTCTGGTGTTGAATACTGTCTTGATGGTAAACCTCCTCCTACCCAGCCTCTGGTGTTGTCACACTGTCTTCATGGTAAACCTCCTCCTACCCAGCCTCTGGTGTTGAATACTGTCTTGATGGTAAACCTCCTCCTACCCAGCCTCTGGTGTTGTCACACTGTCTTCATGGTAAACCTCCTCCTACCCAGCCTCTGGTGTTGAATACTGTCTTCATGGTAAACCTCCTCCTACCCAGCCTCTGGTGTTGTCACACTGTCTTCATGGTAAACCTCCTCCCACCCAGCCTCTGGTGTTGAATACTATCTTCATGGTAAACCTCCTCCTACCCAGCCTCTGGTGTTGAATACTATCTTCATGGTAAACCTCCTCCTACCCAGCCTCTGGTGTTGTCACACTGTCTTCATGGTAAACCTCCTCCCACCCAGCCTCTGGTGTTGAATACTATCTTCATGGTAAACCTCCTCCTACCCAGCCTCTGGTGTTGAATACTATCTTCATGGTAAACCTCCTCCTACCCAGCCTCTGGTGTTGTCACACTGTCTTCATGGTAAACCTCCTCCCACCCAGCCTCTGGTGTTGAATACTGTCTTCATGGTAAACCTCCTCCTACCCAGCCTCTGGTGTTGTCATACTGTCTTGATGTAAAACCTCCTCCTACCCAGCCTCTGGTGTTGAATACTGTCTTGATGGTAAACCTCCTCCTACCCAGCCTCTGGTGTTGTCACACTGTCTTCATGGTAAACCTCCTCCTACCCAGCCTCTGGTGTTGAATACTGTCTTGATGGTAAACCTCCTCCTACCCAGACTCTGGTGTTGAATACTATCTTCATGGTAAACCTCCTCCTACCCAGCCTCTGGTGTTGTCACACTGTCTTCATGGTAAACCTCCTCCTACCCAGCCTCTGGTGTTGAATACTGTCTTCATGGTAAACCTCCTCCTACCCAGCCTCTGGTGTTGAATACTGTCTTCATGGTAAACCTCCTCCTCCTACCCAGACTCTGGTGTTGAATACTATCTTCATGGTAAACCTCCTCCTACCCAGCCTCTGGTGTTGAATACTGTCTTCATGGTAAACCTCCTCCTACCCAGCCTCTGGTGTTGAATACAGCCTACTAACGGTCTATTCTGTCCCAGACACAGTAACCTGTTGTTCCTCTCTGACACGCCACACAACAGACCCTTTGTTTGGAACAACCTTTTGTTCAACCATAGTCTGTGAGGCATTTACAGAGGACCCCCTTTTTGGCCTACACAGCGTGCCTGAGCTAAAAACAAAAACATTCACCACACTGCTTCTTCCCATGAGCCCCTTGGAGAAGGACCCTCTTTCCTCAGTGTAGTGGTCCAGGTGTTTGTCCACACAAGATCACTCAATTCGTCCTCCAACGGGGACATTTAATTGCACCATCCAATACAAATAATACCAATAAATACACAACAATATATATTTTTTTAAACAGCAGGGACACAGACATTGAAAGCGGCACATCATGAATGAAGCTTATGAAGTAAGTGTTGGTGTCTTTTTAAAAAGCCTCGTGGCATAAAGTTAAAAAGGATCTGTGGAAATGTTCTGTTTTGCTCCTAGGTGAGATAATTCTGTCGTCCATTGCACTGTCTGGCTATGATCCAGGGTTATAGGAATGTAATGCAGCCTAGTTGGACCTTGACTGTTGTGCTGTAGTTCTCCAGTTGTAAGACCAGCAGACCAGCTCTGCCCTTTAGTCTGGATTTGATACATTGTTTCAGAAGTGTATTGTGGTTGGCTATAGTATTGATACACCGTTATATGCGTGTATTGTGGTTGGCTATAGTATTGATACAGTTATACGCGTGTATTGTGGTTGGCTATAGTATTGATACACCGTTATGTGAGTGTATTGCGGTTGGCTATAGTATTGATACAGTGTTGTACGAGTATTGTGGTTGACTATAGTATTGATACAGTTATATCAGTGTATTGTGGTTGGCTATAGTATTGACACAGTGTTGTAAGAGTATTGTGGTTGGCTATAGTATTGATACAGTGTTGTACAAGTGTTGTGGTTGGCTATAGTATTGATACAGTGTTGTAAGAGTATTGTGGTTGGCTATAGTATTGATACAGTGTTGTAAGATTATTGTGGTTGGCTATAGTATTGATACAGTGTTGTAAGAGTGTATTGTAGTGTATTATTCATGATTATTATTTGACCATGCTTGTCACTTATGAACATTTTTGAACATCTTGGCATAGTTCTGTTATAATCTCCACCCGGCACAGCCAGAAGAGGACTGGTCACCCCTCATAGCCTGGTTCCTCTCTAGGTTTCTTCCTAGGTTTTGGCCTTTCTAGGGAGTTTTTCCTAGCCACAGTGCTTCTACACCTGCATTCTAGCTGTTTGGGGTTTTAGGCTGGGTTTCTGTACAGCACTTCGAGATATTATCTGATGTACGAAGGGCTATATAAAATAAAATTGATTGATTGATTGATTGATTGTGGTTGGCTATAGTATTGATACAGTGTTGTAAGAGTGTATTGTGGTTGGCTATAGTATTGATACAGTGTTGTAAGAGTGTATTGTGGTTGGCTATAGTATTGATACAGTGTTGTAAGAGTATTGTGGTTGGCTATAGTATTGATACAGTGTTGTACGGGTGTATTGTGGTCCTTCATGATGTGAGAATGTGCCTGAGGGGTCTAGATCTGTCTCCTGTTTCCCAGATGAGAGAAGACGTCTCTGTCTCTTGTTTCCCAGATGAGAGAAGAGGTCTCTGTCTCCTGTTTCCCAGATGAGAGAAGAGGTCTCTGTCTCCTGTTTCCCAGATGAGAGAAGAGGTCTCTGTCTCCTGTTTCCCAGATGAGAGAAGAGGTCTCTGTCTCCTGTTTCCCAGATGAGAGAAGACGTCTCTGTCTCCTATTTCCCAGATGAGAGAACAGGTCTCTGTCTCCTGTTTCGCAGATGAGAGAAGAGGTCTCTGTCTCTTGTTTCCCAGATGAGAGAAGAGGTCTCTGTCTCCTGTTTCCCAGATGAGAGAAGAGGTCTCTGTCTCCTGTTTCCCAGATGAGAGAAGAGGTCTCTGTCTCCTGTTTCCCAGATGAGAGAAGAGGTCTCTGTCTCCTGTTTCCCAGATGAGAGAAGAGGTCTCTGTCTCCTGTATCCCAGATGAGAGAAGAGGTCTCTGTCTCCTGTTTCCCAGATGAGAGAAGAGGTCTCTGTCTCCTTTTTCCCAGATGAGAGAAGACGTCTCTGTCGACTGTTTCCCAGATGAGAGAAGAGGTCTCTGTCGACTGACGCCAGCTATGCTGACTGACTCAATCCCTCTCCTGTTCTTCCGCTTTGTCCATCTGCTATTTAATTTGGTCCATCTTTCCATCTCTCTGCATCATTCTGTCTCCCACACATTCTCTCTGTCGCTCTTTCTCTCTCCCTGCTGTTCTCTCCATATTTTTCTTTTCTTTCTCACTCTCTCACTCTCTCTCGCGCTCTCGCTCTCGCTCTCGTTCTCCATCCCTTCATCCCTTCCACTCCCACATGGAGTGAAGAGTCATTACTCTCTGTGCAGCCCCCTGCCTCTCTGCTGCTCTATCTTCAACAGCCTTGCTGTTCATCAACTAGTACATTGGACAGGAACCACAATATATTAACTCTGAAACTGAATGCAGTGGCGCTCAGCTTGACCTTATTCCAGTAAATTATCTGACATAAGATGCTCTTGAAAAGTGACCATGAATTTTGCATCTCTTTATAGTGCATATCAGCCTTTATTAATAGCATTTCTGTTCTGTTAGTAACCCATCCCACTGAGGTTTGTCCTGTCGGTCTGTTCTGAACAACACGTCCCATTTCAAATGTGTCACTTCCTTAACCTGGGAAGGGAACAGGAAGTGAACAGGAAGTGACATAGTGTGCTACGTTTCCGGTGTTGACGGTGTTATAGCCCTGCCTCTAGCCCTGCCTCTTTCTCCCAGCGGATGAAGAGATGCTATTGGCTAGCCTACAGTAACTGGCAGCTGCTTGGTCGACCGGCGAGTCAGAGAAACGGTATTCTATAATCGAGTTTTGCAAACTATCATTCCATGTAGACTTGAAACGTTTGAGAACAAGAACATTCTGATCTGCATTCTGACTAGAATTTCATTGTCTTTTGAAGGTGGAACTTTTGGTTCAAGTATGGTGGTCATTAGAAAAGTCTGTATTTCTACGGCCCTGTCCAGGATTGAAAGATGTAACCGCTGGCTTCAACATAGCAGCGCCTCCCCTAGCAGAGCCTCCCCTACAGAGCCTCCCCTACAGAGCCTCCCCTACAGAGCCTCCCCTACAGAGCCTCCCCTAGCAGAGCCTCCCCTACAGAGCCTCCCCTACAGAGCCTCCCCTACAGAGCCTCCCCTACAGAGCCTCCCCTAGCAGAGCCACCCCTAGCAGCGCCTCCCCTACAGAGCCTCCCCTAGCAGAGCCTCCCCTAGCAGAGCCTCCCCTAGCAGAGCCTCCCATACAGAGCCTCCCCTACAGAGCCTCCCCTACAGAGCCTCCCCTAGCAGAGCCTCCCCTAGCAGAGCCTCCCCTAGCAGCGCCTCCCCTACAGAGCCTCCCCTAGCAGAGCCTCCCATACAGAGCCTCCCATACAGAGCCTCCCCTACAGAGCCTCCCCAGCAGAGCCTCCCCAGCAGAGCCTCCCCAGCAGAGCCTCCCCTACAGAGCCTCCCCTACAGAGCCTCCCCTACAGAGCCTCCCCATACAGAGCCTCCCCATACAGAGCCTCCCATAGCAGAGCCTCCCATAGCAGAGCCTCCCATACAGAGCCTCTCCTACAGAGTCTCTCCTACAGAGTCTCCCCTACAGAGTCTCCCCTACAGAGTCTCCCCTACAGAGTCTCCCCTACAGAGTCTCCCCTACAGAGTCTCCCCTACAGAGTCTCCCCTACAGAGTCTCCCCTACAGAGCCTCCCCTACAGAATCTCCCCTACAGAATCTCCCCTACAGAGCCTCCCCTACAGAGCCTCCCATACACATCCTTAGCCTTGTATAGCGCCTCCCATACAGAGCCTCCCCTACAGAGCCTCCCATACACATCCTTAGTCTTGTATAGAGCCTCCCCATACAGAGCCGTAGCCTTGTATAGAGCCTCCCATACAGAGCCTCCCATACACATCCTTAGCCTTGTATAGAGCCTCCCCATACAGAGCCGTAGTCTTGTATAGAGCCTCCCATACAGAGCCTCCCATACACATCCTTAGCCTTGTATAGAGCCTCCCCTACAGAGCCTCCCCTACAGAGCCTCCCTACAGAGCCTCCCATACACATCCTTAGCCTTGTATAGAGCCTCCCATACAGAGCCTCCCATACAGAGCCTCCCATACACATCCTTAACCTTGTATAGAGCCTCCCATACACATCCTTAGCCTTGTATAGAGCCTCCCATACAGCGCCTCCCATACAGAGCCTCCCCTACAGAGCCTCCCATACACATCCTTAGCCTTGTATAGAGCCTCCTCATACAGAGCCGTAGTCTTGTATAGAGCCTCCCATACAGAGCCTCCCATACATTGCCTCCAATATACATCCTTAGCCTTGTATAGCGCCTCCCTATACAGAGCCTCCCCTACAGAGCCTCCCATACACATCCTTAGCCTTGTATAGAGCCTCCCCATACAGAGCCGTAGCCTTGTATAGAGCCTCCCCATACAGCGCCGTAGCCTTGTATAGAGCCTCCCATACAGAGCCTCCCCTACAGAGCCTCCCATACACATCCTTAGCCTTGTATAGAGCCTCCCCATACAGAGCCATAGCCTTGTATAGAGCCTCCCATACAGAGCCTACCCTACAGAGCCTCCCATACACATCCTTAGCCCTGTATAGAGCCTCCCTATACAGAGCCGTGGCCTTGTATAGAGCCTCCCCATACAGAGCCTCCCATACACATCCTTAGCCTTGTATAGAGCCTCCCATACAGGGTCTCCCATACAGAGCCTCCCATACATAGCCTCCCATACACATCCTTAGCCTTGTATAGAGCCTCCCATACACATCCTTAGCCTTGTATAGAGCCTCCCATACACATCCTTAGCCTTGTACAGAGCCTCCCATACAGAGCCTCCCTTACAGTGCCTCCAATACACATCCTTAGCCTTGTATAGAGTCTCCCATACACATCCTTAGCCTTGTATAGAGCCTCCCATACAGTGCCCCCCATACATAGCCTCCCATACACATCCTTAGCCTTGTATAGAGCCTCCCATACAGAGCCGTAGCCTTGTATAGAGCCTCCCATACAGAGCCGTAGCCTTGTATAGAGCCTCCCATACAGAGCCGTAGCCTTGTATAGAGCCTCCCGTACAGAGCCTCCCGTACAGAGCCTCCCGTACAGAGCCTCCCGTACAGAGCCTCCCGTACAGAGCCTCCTATACAGAGCCTCACCTACAGAGCCTCCCATACAGATTCTCCCTACAGCGCCTCCCATACACATCCTTAGCCTTGTATAGAGTCTCCCATACCCATCCTTAGTCTTGTATAGAGCCTCCCATACAGAGCCTCCCATACAGAGCCTCCCCTACAGAGCCTCCCATACACATCCTTAGCCTTGTATAGAGCCTCCCCATACAGAGCCGTACCCTTGTATAGAGCCTCCCATACAGAGCCTCCCCTACAGAGCCTCCCATACACATCCTTAGCCTTGTATAGAGCCTCCCCATACAGAGCCATAGCCTTGTATAGAGCCTCCCATACACATCCTTAGCCTTGTATAGAGCCTCCCCATACAGGGTCTCCCATACAGAGCCTCCCATACAGAGCCTCCCATACATAGCCTCCCATACACATCCTTAGCCTTGTATAGAGTCTCCTATACAGATCCTTAGCCTTGTATAGAGCCTCCCATACAGATCCTTAGCCTTGTATAGAGCCTCCCATACAGAGCCGTAGCCTTGTATGGCGCCTCCCCTAGAGAGCCTCCCATACAGAGCCTCCCATAGCAGAGCCTCCCATACAGAGCCTCCCCTACAGAGCCTCCCATACACATCCTTAGCCTTGTATAGAGCCTCCCCATACAGAGCCGTAGCCTTGTATAGAGCCTCCCCATACAGAGCCGTAGCCTTGTATAGATCCTCCCATACAGAGCCTCCCCTACAGAGCCTCCCATACACATCCTTAGCCTTGTATAGAGTCTCCCATACAGATCCTTAGCCTTGTATAGAGCCTCCCATACAGATCCTTAGCCTTGTATAGAGCCTCCCATACAGAGCCGTAGCCTTGTATAGAGCCTCCCCTACAGAGCCTCCCATACACATCCTTAGCCTTGCATAGGGCCTCCCCAAACAGAGCTGTAGCCTTGTATGGCGCCTCCCCTAGAGAGCCTCCCCTAGAGAGCCTCCCATAGAGAGCCTCCCATAGAGAGCCTCCCATACAGAGCCTCCCATAGCAGAGCCTCCCATAGCAGAGCCTCCCATAGCAGAGCCTCCCATACAGAGCCTCCCATACAGAGCCTCCCATACAGAGCCGTAGCCTTGTATAGAGCCTCCCCTAGAGAGCCTCCCATACAGAGCCTCCCATACAGAGCCTCCCATACAGAGCCTCCCATACAGAGCCTCCCATACAGAGCCGTAGCCTTGTATAGAGCCTCCCCTAGAGAGCCTCCCATACAGAGCCTCCCATACAGAGCCGTAGCCTTGTATAGAGCCTCCCCTAGAGAGCCTCCCCTAGAGAGCCTCCCCTAGAGAGCCTCCCATACAGAGCCTCCCATACAGAGCCTCCCATACAGAGCCTCCCATACAGAGCCTCCCATAGCAGAGCCTCCCATAGCAGAGCCTCCCATACAGAGCCTCCCATACAGAGCCTCCCATACAGAGCCTCCCATACAGAGCCTCCCATACAGAGCCTCCCATACAGAGCCTCCCATACAGAGCCTCCCATACAGAGCCTCCCATACAGAGCCTCCCCTAGAGAGCCTCCCCTAGAGAGCCTCCCATACAGAGCCTCCCATACAGAGCCTCCCATACAGAGCCTCCCATACAGAGCCTCCCATAGCAGAGCCTCCCATACAGAGCCTCCCATACAGAGCCTCCCATACAGAGCCTTCCATACAGAGCCTCCCATACAGAGCCTCCCATACAGAGCCTCCCATACAGAGCCGTAGCCTTGTATAGAGCCTCCCCTAGAGAGCCTCCCATACAGAGCCTCCCATACAGAGCCGTAGCCTTGTATAGAGCCTCCCCTAGAGAGCCTCCCCTAGAGAGCCTCCCCTAGAGAGCCTCCCATACAGAGCCTCCCATACAGAGCCTCCCATACAGAGCCTCCCATACAGAGCCTCCCATACAGAGCCTCCCATAGCAGAGCCTCCCATACAGAGCCTCCCATACAGAGCCTCCCATACAGAGCCTCCCATACAGAGCCTCCCATAGCAGAGCCTCCCATACAGAGCCTCCCATACAGAGCCTCCCATACAGAGCCTCCCATACAGAGCCGTAGCCTTGTATAGAGCCTCCCCTAGAGAGCCTCCCATACAGAGCCTCCCATACAGAGCCTCCCATACAGAGCCTCCCATACAGAGCCTCCCATAGCAGAGCCTCCCATAGCAGAGCCTCCCATACAGAGCCTCCCATACAGAGCCTCCCATACAGAGCCGTAGCCTTGTATAGAGCCTCCCCTAGAGAGCCTCCCCTAGAGAGCCTCCCATACAGAGCCTCCCATAGCAGAGCCTCCCATAGCAGAGCCTCCCATACAGAGCCTCCCATACAGAGCCTCCCATACAGAGCCTCCCATACAGAGCCGTAGCCTTGTATAGAGCCTCCCATACAGAGCCGTAGCCTTGTATAGAGCCTCCCATACAGAGCCTCCCATACAGAGCCGTAGCCTTGTATAGAGCCTCCCATACAGAGCCGTAGCCTTGTATAGAGCCTCCCATACAGAGCCTCCCATACAGAGCCGTAGCCTTGTATAGAGCCTCCCATACAGAGCCGTAGCCTTGTATAGAGCCTCCCATACAGAGCCTCCCATACAGAGCCGTAGCCTTGTATAGAGCCTCCCATACAGAGCCGTAGCCTTGTATAGAGCCTCCCATACAGAGCCTCCCATACAGAGCCGTAGCCTTGTATAGAGCCTCCCATACAGAGCCGTAGCCTTGTATAGAGCCTCCCATACAGAGCCTCCCATACAGAGCCGTAGCCTTGTATAGAGCCTCCCATACAGAGCCGTAGCCTTGTATAGAGCCTCCCATACAGAGCCTCCCATACAGAGCCGTAGCCTTGTATAGAGCCTCCCATACAGAGCCGTAGCCTTGTATAGAGCCTCCCATACAGAGCCTCCCATACAGAGCCGTAGCCTTGTATAGAGCGGAGTCTATTGACACACAGGCTCACACAACCTGACCTCTATTGCATATCAGCTCTGGACAAGACTAGCAGTCAGAGCAGGTGGCTTCTACATTATCCGATCGTACGACCTTTCACCTCACTGTTGCAACACATCTGAGCTGACCAAACACAACCGCTGTCCCTTACATTACGGAGTCTGTTGACACAGTACGGTGCCAGTCTAACAGAACCACCTCACCTCCCTTCGGGGGACACAGCTGGCGTTAACAGTATATAGCTGACAATACAACCTTTCCTCACGGATACATAGTTCACCTCGATGGTGTTTTGACCTCATCTGAGATGGTCTGTATCCAGGCAACCTGTAGGAACCATAATGCATTATGTCCAATAGGCCTCCCATCAGACTGTGTCCAATAGGCCTCCCATCAGACGGTGTCCAATAGGCCTCCCATCAGACGGTGTCCAATAGGCCTCCCATCAGACGGTGTCCAATAGGCCTCCCATCAGACGGTGTCCAATAGGCCTCCCATCAGACGGTGTCCAATAGGCCTCCCATCAGACGGTGTCCAATAGGCCTCCCATCAGACGGTGTCCAATAGGCCTCCCATCAGACGGTGTCCAATAGGCCTCCCATCAGACGGTGTCCAATAGGCCTCCCATCAGACGGTGTCCAATAGGCCTCCCATCAGACGGTGTCCAATAGGCCTCCCATCAGACGGTGTCCAATAGGCCTCCCATCAGACGGTGTCCAATAGGCCTCCCATCAGACGGTGTCCAATAGGCCTCCCATCAGACGGTGTCCAATAGGCCTCCCATCAGACGGTGTCCAATAGGCCTCCCATCAGACGGTGTCCAATAGGCCTCCCATCAGACGGTGTCCAATAGGCCTCCCATCAGACGGTGTCCAATAGGCCTCCCATCAGACGGTGTCCAATAGGCCTCCCATCAGACGGTGTCCAATAGGCCTCCCATCAGACGGTGTCCAATAGGCCTCCCATCAGACGGTGTCCAATAGGCCTCCCATCAGACGGTGTCCAATAGGCCTCCCATCAGACGGTGTCCAATAGGCCTCCCATCAGACGGTGTCCAATAGGCCTCCCATCAGACGGTGTCCAATAGGCCTCCCATCAGACGGTGTCCAATAGGCCTCCCATCAGACGGTGTCCAATAGGCCTCCCATCAGACGGTGTCCAATAGGCCTCCCATCAGACGGTGTCCAATAGGCCTCCCATCAGACGGTGTCCAATAGGCCTCCCATCAGACTGCGTCCAATAGGCCTCCCATCAGACTGCGTCCAATAGGCCTCCCATCAGACTGCGTCCAATAGGCCTCCCATCAGACTGCGTCCAATAGGCCTCCCATCAGACTGCGTCCAATAGGCCTCCCATCAGACTGCGTCCAATAGGCCTCCCATCAGACTGCGTCCAATAGGCCTCCCATCAGACGGCGTCCAATAGGCTTCCCATCAGACGGCGTCCAATAGGCTTCCCATCAGACGGTGTCCAATAGGCTTCCCATCAGACGGTGTCCAATAGGCTTCCCATCAGACGGTGTCCAATAGGCCTCCCATCAGACGGTGTCCAATAGGCCTCCCATCAGTCTGTGTCCAATAGGCCTCCCATCAGACTCTCCGGTCCTGGCTGGTCCTCAGTACAGTAGCTAGATACACCTCTCTGGTCCTGGCTGGTCCTCAGTACAGTAGCTAGATACACCTCTCTGGTCCAGGCTGGTCCTCAGTACAGTAGCTAGATACACCTCTCTGGTCCAGGCTGGTCCTCAGTACAGTAGCTAGATACACCTCTCTGGTCCTGGCTGGTCCTCAGTACAGTAGCTAGATACACCTCTCTGGTCCTCATTACAGTAGCTAGATACACCTCTCTGGTCCTCATTACAGTAGCTAGATACACCTCTCTGGTCCTCAGTACAGTAGCTAGATACACCTCTGGTCCTGGCTGGTCCTCAGTACAGTAGCTATGTACACCTCTCTGGTCCTCATTACAGTAGCTAGATACACCTCTGGTCCTCAGTACAGTAGCTAGATACACCTCTCTGGTCCTGGCTGGTCCTCAGTACAGTAGCTAGATACACCTCTCTGGTCCTCATTACAGTAGCTAGATACACCTCTCTGGTCCTCATTACAGTAGCTAGATACACCTCTCTGGTCCTGGCTGGTCCTCAGTACAGTAGCTAGATACACCTCTCTGGTCCTGGCTGGTCCTCATTACAGTAGCTAGATACACCTCTCTGGTCCAGGCTGGTCCTCAGTACAGTAGCTAGATACACCTCTCTGGTCCAGGCTGGTCCTCAGTACAGTAGTTAGTTGCACCTCTCTGGTCCTGCCTGGTCCTCAGTACAGTAGCTAGATACACCTCTCTGGTCCTGGCTGGTCCTCAGTACAGTAGCTAGATACACCTCTCTGGTCCTGGCTGGTCCTCAGTACAGTAGCTAGATACACCTCTCTGGTCCTCAGTACAGTAGTTAGTTACACCTCTCTGGTCCAGGCTGGTCCTCAGTACAGTAGTTAGTTACACCTCTCTGGTCCTGGCTGGTCCTCAGTACAGTAGCTAGATACACCTCTCTGGTCCTGTCTGGTCCTCAGTACAGTAGCTAGATACACCTCTGGTCCTGGCTGGTCCTCAGTACAGTAGCTAGATACACCTCTGGTCCTGGCTGGTCCTCAGTACAGTAGCTAGATACACCTCTGGTCCTCAGTACAGTAGCTAGATACACCTCTCTGGTCCTGGCTGGTCCTCAGTACAGTAGCTAGATACACCTCTCTGGTCCTGGCTGGTCCCCAGTACAGTAGCTAGATACACCTCTGGTCCTCAGTACAGTAGCTAGATACACCTCTGGTCCTCAGTACAGTAGCTAGATACACCTTTCTGGTCCTGGCTGGTCCCCAGTACAGTAGCTAGATACACCTCTGGTCCTCAGTACAGTAGCTAGATACATCTCTGGTCCTCAGTACAGTAGCTAGATACACCTCTCTGATCCTCAGTACAGTAGCTAGATACACCTCTGGTCCTGTCTGGTCCTCAGTACAGTAGCTAGATATACCTCTGTCCCTGTCAGGGAACCAGCTCTACTATTGTTATGATGTATTATTCTGCCTTCGTCAAGCTCTTTTCAATGGCAGCAGTATCAATCAGCTCTGAACTCTGGCCGTCTACCAAGTTCCCCTTCTTTCGAAGCCTGCTGAAAAGGCTAGAATTAAATGATGCACTCTCTTTCTCCTTTGCTCTCTCTCTTCATCTAATTCCCTCTCTTTCTCCAACTCTGTCTTGTATTCTCTCTTTCCCCCTCTTTCTTTGCTTGTCAAGCCAACCCGTGTCAAGCCAAATCCTCTTTTTGTTAATTACACGATCAAAGTTCTCTCTCCCTCGCCACAGTCTCTCTCTTTCTCCCTCTGTTTCTCTCATTCTCTCTCTCGCTCGCTCAGCTATTTCTGTCCCCTCAATGCCGTGCCACCTCACACAGCGTTGTGGACGTGTTGCTAGGGCCCAGGGTGGGAGAGCGAGGAGGAAGTGTTTATCGAGAGGGGGGGGGAGACCAAAACCCAGTTCCACAGCAAACGGTCGTTTTACATTTCCTGCGGGCGTTCTGATTTGCTCTAGATACGCGTGTGTGTGTGTGTGTGTGTGTGTGTGTGTGTGTGTGTGTGTGTGTGTGTGTGTGTGTGTGTGTGTGTGTGTGTGTGAGGCAGAGTGATTGGCTGTGGGAAAGCTGGTTGCTGGGTCTTGACCTGACCCATTTCTCCCATTACTAATACGTTCTTCTACTCTAGTTTCTGGACCTATTTGACCCGTGTCTGTGATTACTGTTAGCCCTGAAGTGCCACAAAGACAACACTAATTGCCCTGCTGCTGAAACTTTATTTTAATTAAACCATTTTAATTTCAACTGACAAGTCTCTCTGAGAGTGTTGTATTTATTTAGTATGGCGGTGAGACGCTGGTGGTCTTGATCTGAGTCATGTTCCAAGTTGTACCTACAGTCCTCCTCCACAAAGCTGTCCTATGCTGTATCCATTCTTACCTGAACCTATACCTATTATTACTGTCTATGACTACATACAGGCTACTCCTGCATATCTCTACTGTACTTAGCCTACCACTGTATCTGACGACAGATTTTACCTGGCTACATACATGCAGCTGTACTTCTCATGGGAGTGACCGAATGACATCCCATAGAGTGCCTATATCCATGACATATGGACCCCTGCAGAACGATGTCCATTTAAAAACGATAAACCATTTTCATTGTTACTACTAACCCTCCCTGATTGAAGAGTATTTATCTGCTATCTATTTAACTCTGGATAGTATTTATCTGCTATCTCTCTTTAACTGGATAGTATTTATCTGCTATCTCTCTTTAACTGGATAGTATTTATCTGCTATCTCTCTTTAACTGGATAGTATTTATCTGCTATCTCTGTTTAACTCTGGATAGTATTTATCTGCCATCTCTCTTTAACTGGATAGTATTTATCTGCTATCTCTGTTTAACTCTGGATAGTATTTATCTGCTATCTCTGTTTAACTCTGGATAGTATTTATCTGCTATCTCTGTTTAACTCTGGATAGTATGTATCTGCTATCTCTGTTTAACTCTGGATAGTATTTATCTGCTATCTCTCTTTAACTGGATAGTATTTATCTGCTATCTCTGTTTAACTCTGGATAGTATTTATCTGCTATCTCTCTTTAACTGGATAGTATTTATCTGCTATCTCTCTTTAACTGGATAGTATTTATCTGCTATCTCTCTTTAACTGGATAGTATTTATCTGCTATCTCTCTTTAACTGGATAGTATTTATCTGCTATCTCTGTTTAACTCTGGATAGTATTTATCTGCCATCTCTCTTTAACTGGATAGTATTTATCTGCTATCTCTGTTTAACTCTGGATAGTATTTATCTGCTATCTCTGTTTAACTCTGGATAGTATTTATCTGCTATCTCTGTTTAACTCTGGATAGTATTTATCTGCCATCTCTCTTTAACTGGATAGTATTTATCTGCTATCTCTCTTTAACTGGATAGTATTTATCTGCTGTCTGTTTAACTCTGGATAGTATTTATCTGCTGTCTCTGTTTAACTCTGGATAGTATTTATCTGCCATCTCTCTTTAACTGGATAGTATTTATCTGCTATCTCTGTTTAACTCTGGATAGTATTTATCTGCTATCTCTGTTTAACTCTGGATAGTATTTATCTGCTATCTCTGTTTAACTCTGGATAGTATTTATCTGCCATCTCTCTTTAACTGGATAGTATTTATCTGCTATCTCTCTTTAACTGGATAGTATTTATCTGCTGTCTGTTTAACTCTGGATAGTATTTATCTGCTGTCTCTGTTTAACTCTGGATAGTATTTATCTGCTGTCTCTGTTTAACTCTGGATAGTATTTATCTGCTGTCTCTGTTTAACTGGATAGTATTTATCTGCTGTCTTTGTTTAACTCTGGATAGTATTTATCTGCCATCTCTCTTTAACTGGATAGTATTTATCTGCTATCTCTGTTTAACTCTGGATAGTATTTATCTGCTATCTCTGTTTAACTCTGGATAGTATTTATCTGCTATCTCTGTTTAACTCTGGATAGTATTTATCTGCTATCTCTCTTTAACTGGATAGTATTTATCTGCTGTCTCTGTTTAACTCTGGATAGTATTTATCTGCCATCTCTCTTTAACTGGATAGTATTTATCTGCTCTCTCTCTTTAACTGGATAGTATTTATCTGCTGTCTCTGTTTAACTCTGGATAGTATTTATCTGCCATCTCTCTTTAACTGGATAGTATTTATCTGCTGTCTTTCTTTAACTCTGGATAGTATTTATCTGCTGTCTTTGTTTAACTCTGGATAGTATTTATCTGCTGTCTTTGTTTAACTCTGGATAGTATGTATTCCATCTCTCTCTCAATTTAAGGGCTTTATTGGCATGGGAAACATACGTTTACATTTCCAGAGCAAGTGAAATAGTTAATAAACTAAAGTGAAATAAACAAAATGAACAGTAACTATAGACTCACAAAAGTTCCAAAGGAATAGAGACATTTAAATGTCATATTATGTCTATAGTCAGGGTTGTAGAAGTACAGAAGGGAAAATAAATAAGCATAAATATGGGTTGTATTTACAATGGTGTTTGTTCTTCACTGGTTGCCCTTTTCTTGTAGCAACAGGACATAAATATTGCTGCTGTGATGGCACACTGTGGTGTTTCACACAGTAGATATGGGAGATATGTGTAGTACTGCTTTGCTTTATCTTGGCCATGTCACAGTTACAGCCTACCTGTGACATGGCCAATATATCTTATCTTATATATATCTTATATATACCAATATATCTTACCATGGCCATGTCACAGTTACAGCCTACCTGGTTAAATAAAGGGGAAATATAAAATTCATTAAAAAAAAGTTGATCAAAATTGGATTTGTTTTCGAGGTTCTTTGTGGATCTGTGTAATCTGATGGGGAATACGTGCCTCTGATATGGTCATACATTTGTCAGGAGGTTAGGAAGTGCAGCTCTCTCCACCCTCGCTCTCTCCACCCTCGCTCTCTCCACCACACTCCCAAAGCCCCATAAGGAAAGACAGCTTCTGTAGAACTCAAACAGCCACCCACTCAAAATCAATACTATTAAAACACCGTCTTCAACTTTGTTGCTTTGATTCTTATTTATAGATGCTTCTCTGCTAAATGGAAGAAACCTTTCTAAAAGGAACTGTCTGTCTGTCTCTCTGTCTGTCTGTCTGTCTCTCTCTGTCTCTCTCTCTCTCTCTCTGTCTGTCTGTCTCTCTCTGTCTCTCTCTCTCTCTGTCTCTGTCTCTCTCTCTCTCTCTCTCGCTCTCTCTCTCTCTCTCTCTCTCTGTCTCTCTCTGTCTCTCTATGTCTCTCTCTGTCTCTCTCTCTCACTCTTTCTCTCCCTCCATCTCCCTCTCTCCCTCTCTTTCTCTCCCCCACTTTCTCCCTCCTTCTCTCTCCCTCTCTCTTTCTCCCCCTCTACCCGTCTCTCTCCCTCGCTCTCTTCCTCTATCTCTCTCACTCGCTCTTCCTCTCTCCCTCACTTCTGCTCTCTCTCTCTCCCTCTCTTCCCTCCCTCCTTTAAGTTTATCTTTCCACACAATTGGAATGTTAATTTAAGAAAACGTCATAGTTGTGACTTGAGTTGCCAGTATGGGCTGAGTGACTTTCCACAGTAAGTGGCTGAGTGATTACGGTCTGTTCCGTTCCCATTCTGCCTGGCTGGCTAACTCTGTTCAAAGACTATAGTTTTCCTCCTCCTCACACAGAACTTAGCAGGTTTTTTTCCCAGGCAAGTCACAAGGAAGTCGAGACGTCAGACCATGGTGGTTAATCAGTGTTGGAGAGGTAGGCCTTGGTTATGACAGGGATGATGACAGGGATGATGCAGGGGAGGAGTGGCGTTGAGAGGATGAAAGTAACACAACACTACATTATGACTGATGGCCTCCTCCCTCACCTCTTTTCTGGTCGGTTCTGGTGAGGTGGTTTGGGCGTAGAAGAGAGTCTGTGGGTCTTTGAAGTCCAGGACAATGGTTATTATGAGCGGCCCGGGTTCAATTCCTGGTCAGGGAATGAATAGATTCAAGTCGGGGAATGAATAGATTTGGGGCGGCAGGTGGCCTAGTGGGTTAGAGTGTTGGGCCAGTAACCGAGCTGACGAGGTAAAAATCTGTCGTTCTGCCCCTGAGCAACGCAGTTAACCCACTGTTTCCCAGTAGGCCGTCATTGAAAATAAGAATTTGTTCTTAATTGACTTACCTAGTTAAAAAAATAACAAGGGGAGAAACTCCTCAAATACAGGTGTGCCAAGCTTGTAGTCTCATATCCAAGAAGACTCAGGGCTGTACTCCCTGCCAAAGGTGCTTCAACAAAGTACTGAGTAAAGGGTCTGAATACTTATGTAAATGTAATATTTCATATATATATTTTTTTTAATACATTTGAAAAAGTTAAACTGTTTTTGCTTTGTCATTATGGGGTGTTGTGTGTAGATTGATGAGGGGGGGAAAACGATTTAATCCATTTAAAAATAAGGCTGTAACCTTACAAAAAAGTCAAATGCAATAAAATGCAAAATTAATTACTTAAAAATCATACAATGTGATTTTCTGGATTTTTAGATTCCGTCCCTCACAGCTGAAGTGTACCTATGATAGAAATTACAGACCTCTACATGCTTTGTAAGTAGGAAAACCTGCAAAATCGGTAGTGTATCAAATACTTGTTCTCCCCACTGTATATATATATATACAGTTGAAGTCGGAAGTTTACATACACTTAGGTTGGAGTCATTAAAACTCGTTTTTCAACCACTCCACACATTTCTTGTTAACAAACTAGTTTTGGCAAGTCGGTTAGGACATCTACTTTGTGCAAGACACAAGTCATTTTTCCAACAATTGTTTACAGACAGATTATTTCACTTATAATTCACTGTATCACAATTCCAGTGGGTCAGAAGTTTACATATACTAAGTTGACTGTGCCTTTGAACAGCTTGGAAAATTCCAGAAAATTATGTCATGGCGTTAGAAGCTTTTGATAGGCTAATTGACATCATTTGAGTCAATTGGAGGTGTACCTGTGGATGTATTTCAAGGCCTACCTTCAAACCCAGTGCCTCTTTGTTTGACATCATGGGAAAATCAAAAGAAATCAGCCAAGACCTCAGAAAATAAATTGTAGACCTCTACAAGTATGGTTTATCCTTGGGAGCAATTTCCAAACGCCTGAAGGTACCACGTTCATCTGTACAAAAAATTGTACGCAAGTATGAACACCATGGGACCACGCAGCCGTCATACCGCTCAGGGAGGAGACACGTTCTGTCTCCTAGAGTGGAACGCACTTTGGTGCGAAAAGTTCAAATCAATCCCAGAACAACAGCAAAGGAACTTGTGAAGATGCTGGAGGAAACAGGTACAAACGTATCTATATCCACAGTAAAACGAGTCCTATATCAACATAACCTGAAAGGCCACTCAGCAAGGAAGAAGCCACTGCTCCAAAACTCCCAGAAAAAATGCCAGACTACGGTTTGCAGCTGCATATATGGGGACAAAGATCATACTTTTTGGAGATATGTCCTTTGGTCTGATGAAACATAAATAGAACTGTTTGGCCATAATGACCATCGTTATGGTTGGAGGAAAAAGGGGGAGGCTTGCAAGCCGAAAAACACCATCCCAACCGTGAAGAACGGGGGTGGCAGCATCATGTTGTGGGGGTGCTTTGCTGCACTAGGGACTGGTGCACTTCACAAAATAAATGGCATCATGAGGTAGGAAAATTATGTGGATATTTTGAAGCAACATCTCAAGACATCAGTCAGGAAGTTAAAGCTTGGTCACAAATGGGTCTTCCAAATGGACAATGACCCCAAGCATACTTCCAAAGTTGTGGTAAAAATGGCTTAAGGACAACAAAGTCAAGGTATTGGAGTGGCCATCACAAAGCCTTGACCTCAATCCTATAGAAAATGTGTGCGAGCAAGGAGGCCTACAAACCTGACTCAGTTACACCAGCTCTGCCAGGAGGAATGGGCCAAAATTCACCCAACTTACTGTGGGAAGCTTGTGGAAGGCTACCCAAAACGTTTGACCCAAGTTAAACAATTTAAAGGCAATGCTACCAAACACTCAATTCGTATATGTAAACTTCTGACCCAGTGGGAATGTGATGAAAGAAATAAAGGCTGAAATAAATCATTCTCTCTACTATTATTCTGACATTTCACATTCTTAAAATAAAGCGGTGATCCTAACTGACCTAAAACAGGGAATTTTTACTAGGATTAAATGTCAGGAATTGGGAAAAACTGAGTTTAAATGTATTTTGCTAACGTGTATGTAAACTTCTGACTTCAACTGTGTTTGTATGTGTATATATAAATGGGGATTGGAAATGATGCAGACAATTACATTGGTGGAAGCTACAATCTATCTAAGCTGATCCACCCCCTAAAAAAAACAATATTTTAAATACACACACACCACTTGGCACACACTGGTTGAATCAACCTTGAATGAAAGTATGTTGAACCAACGTGGAATTAACAACGGAGCGAGCGCACACGTTTTCAGAGAAGAAGAGAAGGGGCACTTCAACTCTGTCCTTGAAGAGAACTAAGTCGTCTAGTAAACTTTGTTTCAACTCACGTTTCCACCGTGACATCATGACTCCGGACGCTATTAAATCACTACGGTAATGACGTTCCACTTCCTCAGTGTTCCTCTCTACGAGTGAAAATGACCCTTACCTCATCTCCTCTACCACACACACACACACACACACACACACTACAACCCTGAGTGGTGGGGCGGATCAGGGATTAATCCACAGAAAGATGACCTCATGACTCTGGTTGTCATGACACCTGCTCGTCGAACATCACATTTTTTGGGGGCCAAAATGCAACTAGCGGAAAAAGGCAACACACCATTGTAAACAGCGTAGCTGATGCAAGCCGTATGTCAGATGAAAATCTCTGTTCATTTAGAAAGAGGGAGAATCTAAAGATGAAACAACTAGGATGGGTTTCTGATATGACTAGGACTGTGCATTTGTCTTCTGGACAACGAAAGAAAGTTGAAAGCTCTCCAGAATCCACTCAGCTCTACAGAATCCACTCAGCAATCCAGAATCCACTCAGCTCTACAGAATCCACTCAGCTCTACAGAATCCACTCAGCTCTACAGAATCCACTCAGCTCTACAGAATCCACTCAGCTCTACAGAATCCACTCAGCTCTACAGAATCCACTCAGTTCTCTAGAATCCACTCAGTTCTCTAGAATCCACTCAGTTCTCTAGAATCCACTCAGCTCTACAGAATCCACTCAGCTCTACAGAATCCACTCAGCTCTACAGAATCCACTCAGCTCTACAGAATCCACTCAGCTCTACAGAATCCACTCAGCTCTACAGAATCCACTCAGTTCTCTAGAATCCACTCAGTTCTCTAGAATCCACTCAGTTCTCTAGAATCCACTCAGCTCTACAGAATCCACTCAGCTCTACAGAATCCACTCAGCTCTACAGAATCCACTCAGCTCTACAGAATCCACTCAGTTCTCTAGAATCCACTCAGTTCTCTAGAATCCACTCAGTTCTCTAGAATCCACTCAGTTCTCTAGAATCCACTCAGCTCTACAGAATCCACTCAGCTCTACAGAATCCACTCAGCTCTACAGAATCCACTCAGCTCTACAGAATCCACTCAGCTCTACAGAATCCACTCAGCTCTACAGAATCCACTCAGCTCTACAGAATCCACTCAGTTCTCTAGAATCCACTCAGCTCTACAGAATCCACTCAGCTCTACAGAATCCACTCAGCTCTACAGAATCCACTCAGCTCTACAGAATCCACTCAGCTCTACAGAATCCACTCAGTTCTCTAGAATCCACTCAGTTCTCTAGAATCCACTCAGTTCTCTAGAATCCACTCAGTTCTACAGAATCCACTCAGCTCTACAGAATCCACTCAGCTCTGCAGAATCCACTCAGTTCTACAGAATCCACTCAGCTCTGCAGAATCCACTCAGCTCTACAGAATCCACTCAGCTCTACAGAATCCACTCAGCTCTACAGAATCCACTCAGCTCTACAGAATCCACTCAGCTCTGCAGAATCCACTCAGCTCTGCAGAATCCACTCAGCTCTGCAGAATCCACTCAGCTCTACAGAATCCACTCAGCTCTGCAGAATCCACTCAGCTCTACAGAATCCACTCAGCTCTACAGAATCCACTCAGCTCTACAGAATCCACTCAGCTCTGCAGAATTTGGTTACATTAATTTAATTAATAATGCATTGTATTACTAATTAGGTCTACAGTCATTTACCGTTCTCATTCTCAGAGGAAACGCTGTTTGCAGAATTCACAACTTGCTACACTGTGAGAAACACGTTTTGGTTTATTTCCTAAACTATAATTTATGAGTTTTGTTCATGTTTTCATTGTCTTTTGCTTGGAGTGTTCCATGTGAGCAATGAGCATCGGTCTGCTTTCTCTGTCTTGTTTATTTTTTTTTTCCACTTGTGCAAACCAGCTGTCTGTCCCGATCTCATTGGCTCAGGGAACAGGCTAGTTGATACGTTGTTGCAGGTTCTCTAGCCATGGTTCTCCAGACCACCGATAGGGAGGCAGATGGGCTGAATCTGTACTGAGTTGACAATAGAAGGTATTGGGCCAATGACTGCATTGACCATCTCTGAGTTCCATGCTCTCATTTAGGCTGTTTAGCTGCCAATGGTCACGGAGTATCAGTGTGTCTGGAGGTTAGTGATATATATATATATATATATATATATATATATATATATATATATATATATATATATATATATATATATATATATATACTATACTATACTATACTATACTATACTATAGTAGAGGCTGGTGATCTCACATTCAGTTGAATTTAGATTATTTTAAAATAATTTTAATTACGATTTTTATGATTAAAAACCTCTAGTGTAGGTGAGACGGTAGCGTCCCACCTCTTCAACAGCCAGTGAAACTGCAGGGCGCCAAATTCAAAACATGTTAGGTGAGTACCTATTCACAGATTAACACAGCCATTTTTCCAGCCAAAGAGAGGATTCACAAAAAGCTGAAATATAGATCAAATGTATCACTAACCTTTGATGATCTTCATCAGATGACACTCATAGGACTTCATGTTACACAACACATGAATGTTTTGTTTGATAAAGTTCATATTTATATCCAATAATCTGAGTTTACAGGCGCCTTACGTTCAGAAGTCACAAAACATCCTTTGATTTTGCAGAGAGCCACATCAATTTACAGGAATAATCATAATAAACATTGCTAAAAGATACAACTGTTATGCATGGAATTTTAGATGCACTTCTCCTTAATGCAACCGCTGTGTCAGATATCAAAAAAGCTTTATGAAAAAAGCAAACCATTTAATAATCTGAGTCGGCACAAAGTCAATAATCTGAGTCAAGACACAAATATAGCTGCCATATTATGCAGTCAACAGAAGTCAGAAGTAACATTATAAACATTCACTTACCTTTGCCGATCTTAATCAGAATGCACTCCCAGGAATCCCAGTTCCACAATAAATGTTTGTTTTGTTCGATAATGTCTATTTATGTCCAAATTCCTCCTTGTTGTTCTAGCGTTCAGTACACTTTCCAAACTCACGACGCGCGGGCAAGTCCAGCTGAAAGTACGGACGAAAAGTTAAAAAAGTTATATTACAGTCCGTAATAACATGACAAACGAAGTATTGAATCAATCTTTAGGATTTTTAATCAATAATGTTCCAACCGGAGTATTCCTGTGTCTTCAGAAGTGCGATGGAACAGAGCTCGCTCTCACGTGAACGCGCATGGTCAGAGCATGGTCACTTCATGGCAGACCTGACTCATTCCTCTCTCCGTCGACCCCACTAAACAGTAGAGGCATCAGACAAGGTTCTAACGACTGTTGACATCTAGTGGAAGCCTTAGGAAGTGCAACTTTACCAATATCCCACTGTATCTTCAATAGGAGCTGAGTTGAAAATCGACCAACCTCAGATTTCCCACTTCCTGGTTGGATATTTCTCAGGTTTTTGCCTGACATATGAGTTCTGTTATACTCACAGACATCATTCAAACAGTTTTAGAAACTTCAGAGTGTTTTCTATCCAAATCTAATAATAATATGCATATTGTAGCTTTTATGGCTTTGTAGCAGGCCGTTTTACTCTGGGCATGCTTTTCATCCGGATGTGAAAATACTGCCCCCTACCCCAATGATTTTGAGAGACTAAAATGTTATTATTGAAATGAAAATGCACATAGGAAAATCATAACTGACACACAGATGGGTAGAAATGGAAGGATAAATTGTATGCTTCCCCAAAATTGGAAGTCACGGGTTGCCTATTTATTTAAAAAATAAACATTCACTTTTCTTTGGTCTGATTTTCAAACAAGGTAAGAAATACATGCGTCATAATATGAAGTAAAACATTCAGGTTTCAAATAATTAAGTATGTTAATTAGGTATGTTAATTAAGTATGTTTTCAAAATGCCTACTGCTTCCAGCTCATATTGTAAAGTGCTGGGTGACGTGCTGATAGCCTGCCTACCGTTGTTTATCTCCTGGTCAATTTGGCAACAATTTTATTTCCCACTTTTATTTATTTATTTTTTGCCAAAAGCCAGGAATTACCAGCTAACAGAAACCCTGGCACACACACACACACACACACACACACACACACACACACACACACACACACACACACACACACACACACACACACACACATTAGTGTGTACCACCTCATCGTCAGCCCAGCAGAGAGAGAGAGACAGACACTTAGCAGGTGGTTGCTGGGATACGGAGGAGAGGAGACTGACAATTCTGAGTGTGAATGTGTGTGTGTGGAGAGGAAACTAGACATTGCTCAGTGAGACGGTGTGACAGGTGTATCTTCGGTGCTCCTGCTGCAAAACCTGAGTCTTTTCTGGATGTGTATGTCAGCGTGGATTACCCTTCGGGGTTTAGGCTAGGTCCCACTAAAACTACACACCGGGTTGTCATGGGGTTTAGGCTAGGTCCCACTAAAACTACACACCGGGTTGTCATGGGGTTTAGGCTAGGTCCCACTAAAACAACACACCGGGTTGTCATGGGGTTTAGGCTAGGTCCCACTAAAACAACACACCGGGTTGTCATGGGGTTTAGGCTAGGTCCCACTAAAACAACACACCGGGTTTTCATGGGGTTTAGGCTAGGTCCCACTAAAACAACACACCGGGTTGTCATGGGGTTTAGACTAGGTCCCACTAAAACAACACACCGGGTTGTCATGGGGTTTAGGCTAGGTCCCACTAAAACAACACACCGGGTTGTCATGGGGTTTAGACTAGGTCCCACTAAAACAACACACCGGGTTGTCATGGGGTTTAGGCTAGGTCCCACTAAAACAACACACCGGGTTGTCATGGGGTTTAGGCTAGGTCCCACTAAAACGGCACACTGGGTTGTCATGGGGTTTAGACTAGGTCCCACTAAAACAACACACCGGGTTGTCATGGGGTTTAGGCTAGGTCCCTCTAAAACAACACACCGGCTTGTCATGGGGTTTAGGCTAGGTCCCACTAAAACTACACACCGGGTTGTCATGGTGCTAGGTCCCACTAAAACGGCACACTGGGTTGTCATGGGGTTTAGACTAGGTCCCACTAAAACAACACACCGGGTTGTCATGGTGCTAGGTCCCACTAAAACGGCACACTGGGTTGTCATGGGGTTTAGACTAGGTCCCACTAAAACAACACACCGGGTTGTCATGGGGTTTAGGCTAGGTCCCACTAAAACTACACACCGGCTTGTCATGGTGCTAGGTCCCACTAAAACAACACACCGGGTTGTCATGGGGTTTAGGCTAGGTCCCACTAAAACAACACACCAGGTTGTCATGGTGCTAGGTCCCACTAAAACAACACACCGGGTTGTCATGGTGCTAGGTCCCACTAAAACAACACACCGGGTTGTCATGGGGTTTAGGCTAGGTCACACTAAAACAACACACCGGGTTGTCATGGGGTTTAGGCTAGGTCCCACTAAAACAACACACCGGGTTGTCATGGGGTTTAGGCTAGGTCCCACTAAAACAACACACCGGGTTGTCATGGGGTTTAGGCTAGGTCCCACTAAAACAACACACCGGGGTGTCATGGGGTTTAGGCTAGGTCCCACTAAAACAACACACCGGGTTGTCATTGGCATCGTTGTTTGACAAATACCTCGTATTTGGGCAGTAGATGTAGTCAAGTGTCCAACAGACCCAAAATTCAGAGATCCCTACTCTCGTCATCTGTTCATTTAATGTGTGAGGTGATGAGAACTGCACAAGCTTGTTATCTGTGTCAGCCAATTGACACTCAGAACGTATAGCTTCGGTCCAGCTAAATCTTCCGTCCGCTCACCTCATATTAGAGAGGAGGTGGTGAATCGAGAGGTTTCAATCTCACCAAAATAAGCCCTGTGTGTTTCTATGGGTTTATTGTGGACTGTGTATGTCAGCTTGTCGCCTGCCTTCCTTGCCTTTGGGACAACGACTCCCGTTGTTAGGGCGGAGACATGACAACGGCATCATTATATACAGATCTCTGCTCACCTGCACCTAGTGAGTGAGGTGAGGTGAGGTGAGGTGAGGGAGGGAGTGAGGTGAGGTGAGGGAAGTGAGGTGAGGTGAGGAAGGTGAGGTGATGGAGTGAGTAGGCCTGTTGTAAAATAAATATAATTAGCCTAATTGCTGTCATTTTTTGGGTATGGTAGGAACTCGCCTTTTGTTGGTAATTGCTGCAAATAGAGCCTGTTCTAAACCAGTTCTTTAAATAAACATGTCTTTTATTTCATTCTGTTGAGCCATTTTCTTTTGCCAATTTGAAGTTGTAATGTTTTGTTTGCTGCCATAATAGAATTAGGCTACTATGTTACTCGCATGAAAATTAAAAAACCAAGGAGGCTGAGATGCAAAAATAAGCTTAATTTAATGCCGCAATATAATAACCTGTTTTATATTGTCCCTATAAACAAGGGCTCGACTTACTTTTTATATGACCCTAATAGAGTGTAGAAACGTCTGTGAAGGTGTGGTGTGGGAGGCTATTAGGCTTTAGCGACTGCAGGCCTACGAAGGCAGTGTACACCTGCACTCCCACTGACTCCGACAGTTGAACTTGAGGTGAGGAAGAATGTTTTAGGCCCACCAGAGTTACTCTTTTAATCTAACAATATAATACTTTATATAAAAATGTTAAAAAATCCTGATTTGAAAATGTATGAATTTCCCTTTTTCTGTATGCCTATATCTCTATAGCTTATCTGACAAGAATAAAGAAATTGCAATGTCTGTGTCGGAAAAATGCTGCCCGCATACTTAACGATACTTAGGTGCCGATACGATATGTATTGCGATTCTCACAATTCTATATGTATTGTGATTCGATGTTCCAGACATATTGCTCACCGTATCCCTGCTGCAGAGGGATGAGAGAGACGTGAGAAAACTACTTTAAATCAGTCAAATTGGCTCGCTATTTAAAAAGTAGATGGAGAACAAGCTATGAAGGAAAAAATCCTGTAGTTTTGGTGCCGGTACAGACGACTGACGCCCTGATGCATTTAACACTCACATATCTGACAGCTCAACCGTAAGGTGGACCATTATTGCTTTAGGAAAGTAAAAACTTTTTAGGTGATCTGTTTTTAAGGACAGGTAACTGTGGTTCATTTGGTCAGTATCACTTGTTTATCGATGGCGCCGGCATCGCCCGGTCATTGGTTTCTTCCTCTCTCTTTCTGCTCTCGGATCTGAACGCTTCTCTCTGATTAACCTGCACTGGTTTGTTTGGGTCTGTGTTCCACGGTCCTTTTCAGAACGTGTCTGACTGTCTTTGGGTCCATTCGGAACGTGTCTGTTTTTTTTACCTGACGTGACCTGTGATAAGACTAAGCAATTAGCCTATTAAAATGTCTATCTGACTTTATCTGACAGAGAGAAGGAAATAGTTTGTCAGGTTGCATGATGGAGAGGGCTTTAACATTACACAATCACACAGAGGAGAGAGACGTCATGGACTGTTGATCTAATCAACGTGATCATCTCTCTCGATCAGGATTTCTCTCTTCTTTCTATCTGCTTCTTGTCTCTCTTTCTCCTCTCTCCTCTCCTCTCTCTCTCTCTTTCTCCTCTCTCCTCTATCTCTCTCTTTCTCTCTCTCTCTCTTTCTCCCTCTCTCTCTTTCTCTCTCTCTTCTCTCTCTCTCTCTCTCTGAGTACATTTTGATTGTGTGCTATAGGAACAGCCATGAGCATTAGTGAGGTCGGGCACTGATGTTGGGTGATTAGGCCTGGCTCACAGTTGGCGTTCCAATTCATCCCAAAGTTGTTTGTTGGGGTTGAGGTCAGGGCTTTGTGCAGGCCAGTCAAGTTCTTCGACACCGATCTCGACAAACCATTTCTGTATGTACCTTGCTTTGGGCAACGGGGCATTGTCATGCTGAAACAGGAAAGGGCCTTCCCCAAACTGTTGCCACAAAGCTGGAAGCACAGAATCGTCTAGAATGTCATTGTATGCTGTAGCGTTAAGATTTCCCTTCACTGGAACAAAGGGGCCCGAACCATGAAAAAGAGCCCCAGACCATTATTCCTCCTCCACCAAACTTTATAATTGGCACTATGCATGATGGCAGGTAGTGTTCTCCTGTCATCCACCAAACATTGATTCATCTGTCAGACTGCCAGATGGTGAAGCGTGACTCATCACTCCAGAGAACGTGTTTCCACCGCTCCAGAGTCCAATGGCAGTGAGATTTACACCACTCCAGTCGACGCTTGGCATTGCGCATGGTGATCTTAGGCTTGTGTGCGGCTGCTTGGCCACGGAAACCCATTTCATGAAGCTCCCGAGGAACAGTTCAAGCTTCACCAACTTTGTGGTAACAGTTTGGAACTCAGTATTGAGTGTTGGAACCGAGGACAGATGATTTTTACACACTTCAGCACTCGGTGGTCCCGTTCTATGAGATTGTGTGACCTATCACTTCGTGGCTGAGCTGTTGTTGCTTCTAGATGTTTCCACTTCACAATAACAGCACTTACAGACCGGGGCAGCTCTAGCAGGGCAGAAATTTGATGAACTGACTTGTTGGAAAGGTGGCATCCTATGACGGTGCCACGTTGAAAGTCACTGAGTTCTTCAATAAGGCCATTCTACTGTCAATGTTTGTCTATGGAGATTGCATGGCTGTGTGCTCAATTTTACACACTTGTCATCAACAGGTGTGGCTGAAATAGCTGAATCCACTAATTTGAAGGGGTGTCCACATACTTTTGTATATATAGTGTCGCTTTTTCATCTGATAATGAACAGCCGTGTGTCAACTGATAAGCGTTGTGTTATCTTAGGTAATCAGTTGGTTTGAAATGAACTGAAGTAGCCCATCTTAAATTATTATTCTCTTAAAGAGATTAAGGTTTTGTGAATACAAGTCTTAGCAGGTCTTGTGTACGTTGATGCTAGTTTCTGTCACAGAGACATTCAGGTGCTTCTTTAACAACAGCTGTCTGGATCTCATGTAATGTCTATTTGTTTCTTCTACTTGATAAAAAACTACTTCAGATGTATTATAGCCTCTCTGACATCGAGGCCTAACCCAGAATCTAACCCTTTTCTTCTCTGTCCTCTTCCTCTCACTCCTCTTCCTCTGTCTCTCCTCTTCCTCTCTCTTTCCCTCTCTCTCGCTTGCTCTCCTCTCTCTCTCCTCTCCCTTCCTCTCTCTCTCTCCTCTGTAGAGTCCACCGTGCCCACCAGAGACCGAAGCAGCATGCAGACCTGAGGAGAACCAGCACTAGCTGCAACGTTCTGTCCACCCTCCTCCAGTCCTCCCAGCCACCAATGCTCTGTGAGGCTCTCTATCCTCTCCTCTCCCTGGGCATAATGCTCCATCTCTACTGCTGAGCTCCACCTTACCCCCTAACCTTACCCCCTAACCTTACCCCACCATGACCAGTCTGAAGCGGTCTCAGACGGAGCGTTCGGTGGGCGGCTCGGTACCTGCCTCTGATGAATTCTACACTCGACGTCTGCGTCTCCCCAACGGTGGCGCCCCCCCACCCCGCTCCGAAAGCGCCCACCTCACCTCCTCTTCCTCGTCCGGCTCCTCTTCATCCTCCACCCCGGGGGTTCCCAAGATGGGGGTCAGGGCCCGCGTGGCAGACTGGCCCCCCAAAAGGGACGGAACGGGTGGAGTGTGGCACATCACCGTAGATACGGACTCTCCAAGTTCTACCATGTCATCTTCTGGTGGCGGAGAACGCGGGTCGGGCGGAGAACGCGGGTCGGGCGGAGAACGCGGGTCGGGCGGAGAACGCGGGTCGGGCGGAGAACGCGGGTCGGGCGGAGAAAGAGAACGAGAGCGTAGCTCTGGGTCGGGTTCAGGCTCGACGCCCACGGCCCATAGCAGCATGTCAGCTAAACTGGGGCACCTGATCAGCCCTCAGGACTCGTCGATGCTCCGGAACATCCACAACACCCTGAAGAGCAAGATGCACCACGGCAGACATCACAGCAAAGACAACCGCTACCTGTCGCCAGACGGCTACCAGGGCTCGCCGCGTAAAGGCATGCGTCGTATCCGCCAGCGATCCAACAGTGACATCACTATCTCTGAGCTGGAGGGTGACGGGGGCGAGGGCTGGTCCTTCTCTGGCTGGACGCCCATGCACCGAGAGTACGGCAGTACGTCCTCCATAGACAAACATACAGGCTCAGAGGAGAGCTTCTTCGATATGCTCAAGGTTTGTGTCTTAATTGATTGATTTAGTGTTACACCTTTCTGATATATATCAGTTATTTATGATGCGCTGTCCATATATATTTTCATTTTTATCATTAAATCACATTTTATGTATGGCTCTACATATGTACCAAGATGTTCAAATTAACCTAATCTTCCTAAACCTAATTTTTACTTGTTGAATATATGTATTGTTATATTCCTGAGGCAACTCTATATGTATTTTAAATATGTCAAATAAATCCATTCTTTCCAGGGTTATACATCCCAGGATGCACCAGACCAGCGCAGCCCGGCACCGGACAGACTCGGGGAGCTGCTGACGGTCGCCCCGCACAAACAGGCTGCCTTAGATCTGCCTGATGGACCCCTGGGTACTGCCAGAGGTAGCCCCGCCAGTCGCCTGAAGGAAAGGGAGAAACAACTCAAAAGGAGATCCAAGGTATTGAACACGAACTGCACGGTTTTACTATCCCCTCATTGGTTGATTGTATCTATCTTGTCTGTAGTGGTCTATACTTGTTATGTTTCTGTTTAACTTTGTTATTATGAGTCTGTACATTACACCAATATTACATTTCATCAATCTTATCAAAATGTTTTACCCATACTTTATTTGTTAATGTGTTTGTGTTTATGCACAGTGAAGCAAACAACATGGGCATAATGAAGTACATTTTTATCATATTCCAGTCGGAGACGGGCGGGGAGTCCATCTTCCGGAAGCTTCGTAGTGTCAAGGCCGAGGGCGACTCGTCCCGTGCCGGATCAGACGTAGAAGACGGGGGGCGGGAGGACGGTAACAGCCCCAAACCCTGGATCTGTCAGAAGGGCTTCGCCCACTTTGACGTGCAGAGTATCCTCTTCGACCTCAACGAGGCCATCCAGGGACGACAGTCCGGCGGGAAACGCAAGAACACCACCACAGGAGCTTCGGCTGCCGCCGCCGCCTCGGCCTCTGCCGCTTCCTCCCTCTCGTCCAATCAGAGCGGAGTATACGGTGGGGGCGGGTCTCCGTGCGGGTCGCAGGAGGAGCTAAGTGGGAAGGAGGGGTGTCCAGGTACAGGAGGGGGACATGGCACTAACCCTGCCCTGGATCCTGGCGATGACCAGAGCAATGAATTGTTGCTGAACTGTCCCTGTTTCAGGAGGGAACTGGGAGGAGAGGGAGAAAGGAACATCCGCCCATCTAAACAGGTAGGACGAGGATACCAGAAATACACTGGCATGGACACACACCGGCAATACGAATGCATGCAGGCACACACCCACACAAAATACTGTTTGCAATCCCAAGGGTCCCAGCTACACAATGAATGGTCAGTTTTGTTCGATAAAGTCCCTCTTTATATCCCAAAACAGTCTGTTTAGTTGGCGCCGTTGATTTCATTCATCCTCTCGTTACCGGCAAAGTTCGTCCAAACAAGTCAAACGATGTTTCTAATTAATCCTCAGGTACTCTAATATCTAAATAAACGATCATATTTGAGACGGAGATTAGTATGTTCAATAGGGAAGATAAATTACGAAGAGCGCGGACCTCATTCACGCACGCAACAAGACTACTTTTCTAATGAGAGACACCTTGTCAAAAGACAAGCCTGAAACCCTTTCTAAAGACTGTTGACATCTAGTGGAAGCCATAGGAACTGCAATCTGGGTCATATATTTGTTTTCCCAGAGGCTATCATTGAAATGGCCTGTGACCTAAAAAAAAAACAAATGTTGGTCACAATTTTCCTTGGGTTTTCGCCTGCCATATCAGTTCTGTTATACTCACAGACATTATTTTAACAGTTTTTCTATCCAATGCTACAAGTTATGCATATCCCAGCTTCTGGGCCTGAGTAACAGGCAGTTTACTTTGGGCACGTCATTCATCCAAACTTCCGAACACTCCCCCCCGAGCCTTAAGAGGTTTTAACACATTTAGAACCCATATATAATGCATTCATAAGCAGTTTATAAGCATGTACAGTATGCTTATGTCAACTCAAATAAATGTTACCCCTTTACCTCCAATCTAACATTTCTCCTCTTCCCCCTCCCAGCAGGGGAGTATAGGCAGTGGAGGGAGCTCTGGGGGGGGAGGTGGCTCAGAGGAGGGGCCCCTGGAGACCACTCTCCCCCACTTCACCAATGCCGGGGTGGCCGTGCTGGAGGCCCCGAAAGATGGACAGGGAAAACACGCCGACAGGGCCAAACGATCTGTAGAACACTGTGACCTGGGGGCTTACTACTACAGGAAGTACTTCTATCTGAGAGGTGAGAGGGAGGGACCTGGGGTCTTACTACTACAGGAAGTACTTCTATCTGAGAGGTGAGAGGGAGGGACCTGGGGGCTTACTACTACAGGAAGTACTTCTATCTGAGAGGTGAGAGGGAGGGACCTGGGGTACTATGACAGGAAGTGCTTCTACCTACAAGGAGGGAGGGAGGGAGGGAGGGATGGATAGAGGGAGGGAGGGACCTGGGGTACTATGACAGGAAGTGCTTCTACCTACAATGAGGGAGGGAGGGAGGGATGGATAGAGGGAGGGAGGGACCTGGGGTACTATGACAGGGAGTGCTTCTACCTACAAGGAGGGAGGGAGGGAGGGATGGATAGAGGGAGGGAGGGACCTGGGGTACTATGACAGGAAGTGCTTCTACCTACAAGGAGGGAGGGAGGGAGGGATGGATAGAGGGAGGGAGGGATGGATAGAGGGAGGGAGGGACCTGGGGTACTATGACAGGAAGTGCTTCTACCTACAAGGAGGGAGGGAGGGAGGGAGGGATGGATAGAGGGAGGGAGGGACCTGGGGTACTATGACAGGAAGTGCTTCTACCTACAAGGAGGGAGGGAGGGAGAGTTAAGGTCCTACTACTACAGACCATAGGAGATGTTGATTTATTCATTTCTAAAGTCATCTGGATATTTGATCTTTGGAAATATAAGATTGTCTGAAAATAGAATCTGAAAGCAGGTAGGTTGACATCAGGTTGTAGATTGACATCAGGTTGTAGATTGACATCAGGCTGTAGATTGACATCAGACTGTAGATTGACATCAGGTTGTAGATTGACATCAGGCTGTAGATTGACATCAGACTGTAGATTGACATCAGACTGTAGATTGACATCAGGTTGTAGATTGACATCAGGTTGTAGACTGTAGATTGACATCAGGCTGTAGATTGACATCAGGTTGTAGATTGACATCAGGCTGTAGATTGACATCAGGTTGTAGATTGACATCAGGCTGTAGATTGACATCAGGTTGTAGATTGACATCAGGCTGTAGATTGACATCAGGTTGTAGATTGACATCAGGTTGTAGACTGTAGATTGACATCAGGTTGTAGATTGACATCAGGTTGTAGATTGACATCAGGTTGTAGATTGACATCAGGCTGTAGATTGACATCAGGCTGTAGATTGACATCAGGCTGTAGATTGACATCAGGTTGTAGATTGACATCAGGTTGTAGATTGTAGATTGACATCAGGCTGTAGATTGTAGATTGACATCAGGTTGTAGATTGACATCAGGCTGTAGATTGTAGATTGACATCAGGCTGTAGATTGTAGATTGACATCAGGCTGTAGATTGACATCAGACTGTAGATTGTAGATTGACATCAGGTTGTAGATTGACATCAGGTTGTAGATTGACATCAGGCTGTGTGTGCTACTTCTCTTATATTGCAAATATATTTTAAAAAATCTCTTTCCCTCCCTCTCTTTCCCTCCCTCTCTTTCCCTCTTTCTTTTTCCTCTCTCTTTCCCTCTCTCTGTCCCTCTCTGTCCCTCTCTCTCTCTCTCTCTCTCTCGTCCCTCCCTCTCTCGTCCCTCCCTCTCTCTCGTCCCTCCCTCTCTCTCTCTTTCCTCTCTCTCTTTCCTCTCTCTATTTCCTCTCTCTCTTTCCCTCGCTCTCTTTCCCTCCCTCTCTCTCTTTCCCTCCCTCTCTCTCTTTCCCTCCCTCTCTCTCTTTCCCTCCCTCTCTCTCTTTCCCTCCCTCTCTCTCTTTCCCTCCCTCTCTCTCTTTCCCTCCCTCCCTCTCTCTCTTTCCCTCTCTCCCTCTCTCTCTTTCCCTCTCTCCCTCTCTCTCTTTCCCTCTCTCCCTCTCTCTCTTTCCCTCTCTCCCTCTCTCTCTTTCCCTCTCTCCCTCTCTCTCTTTCCCTCTCTCCCTCTCTCTCGTCCCTCCCTCTCTCTCGTCCCTCCCTCTCTCTCTCGTCCCTCTCTCTCTCTCGTCCCTCTCTCTCTCGTCCCTCTCTCTCTCGTCCCTCTCTCTCTCTCGTCCCTCGCTCTCTCTCGTCCCTCGCTCTCTCTCGTCCCTCGCTCTCTCTCGTCCCTCGCTCTCTCTCGTCCCTCCCTCTCTCTCGTCCCTCCCTCTCTCTCGTCCCTCCCTCTCTCTCGTCCCTCGCTCTCTCTCGTCCCTCGCTCTCTCTCGTCCCTCGCTCTCTCTCGTCCCTCGCTCTCTCTCGCTCCCTCTCTCTCTCTCGTCCCTCTCTCTCTCGCTCCCTCTCTCGTCCAGAGCATTGGAACTACCTGGGTGTAGATGAGACTCTGGGTCCAGTAGCAGTGAGTCTGAGGAGAGAGAAGCTGGAGGAACACAAGGAGCATGGACAGCAGTACACCTACAGAGTCATCTTCAGAACCAGCGAGGTAACAAGACACTAACTAAAGCCCCTGGTTTCTCACCCGTCTCCCCTCTAGTCTGTCCTTTCTCCCTGCTCTTGTTCATTCTAGTGAATAACCAGGCTTGTTCATAGTGTATTCTCTCCTCTTCATTCACCACAACTCATTGATCTCAACTTCTCAAGTCCATCAGCTTCAACTACCTCTTCAATTCCTTAGACCCTGGTATGCTATAGGCAACAATGTCAGTCATCCCCATCACCTGCTCTCCACCCCTCCCTCCTCCTCTCCCGCCCTCTCTACCTCACTCCTTTTCCTGAGAGCCTGCAGTATTGTAACCAGTAATGTTATCATCCCTCCCCTTCTCTCCTCTCTTCTCCACCTCTGAACTTCTCTCACCTCTCTCCACCTGTCCTCTCTCCTCCATTCCACCTGTCCTCTCTCCACCTCTCCTCTCTCCTCCATTCAACCTCTCCTCCATTCCACCTCTCCTTCATTCCACCTCTCCTCTCTCCCACCTCTCCTCCATTCCACCTCTCCTCTCTCCCACCTCTCCTCTCTCCCACCTCTCCTCTCTCCTCCATTCCACCTCTCCTCCATTCCACCTCTCCTCCATTCCATCTCTCCTCCATTCCATCTCTCCTCCATTCCATCTCTCCTCCATTCCACCTCTCCTCCATTCCACCTCTCCTCCATTCCACCTCTCCTCTCTCCTCTCTCCACCTCTCCTCTCTCCTCTCTCCACCTGTCCTCCTCCTCTGCACTTCTCTCTTCTCTTCTCCACTTGCTGCTATTTCCAGCCTGGAAGGTGGGCAGGTTTGTGAGTGGGTTGAGACCACGTCAGAGGAAGAATAGTTAGGTCCAGTGTTCTGGGTCCTCTCCACCGTCAACACATTTACCTCCACGGGGTCTCCGTCAGAACACTACAATAATACACTTGACCACATGTAATAATATCCAGCATATTTAACCGCATTTAAAAACCTAAGGACACAGTACTGTGAGTCACTTCTCAGTGTGAGCACAGGGACATGAATACACACTGGACTGGACTCTGTGTGTTTACTGTTAGTGAGATATGAAGGCAGGTCCTTCTAGATATGAAGGCAGGTCCTTCTCGATCTTTCTATTATTCATGCTGTCCTCCACTAACGGTTGTTTTAACCTGTGTGTGTGTGTTTTATCCCCTCAGGAAGTTAGTTTTAGCCTTAAATTCCAAAGGAATAGAGACACTTCATATATCTATATACAGTGTTTTAACGATGTGCAAAAAAGTAAAATAAATAAACATAAATATGGGTTGTTTTTATTTATTCTCTCTCTCTCTCTGTTTCTCTCCCAGTCTGGTGTCATAATGGATCACTTTATCCCTCTCTTCCTGCCTCTCCTCACCCCACTTCCTGTCACCTCTCCCCTGTAGCTCACCACCCTGCGTGGATCCATTCTGGAGGATGCTGTGCCCTCCACCTCGAAGCACGGCCTGGCTCGGGGTCTACCCCTCAAAGAGGTGCTAGATTACCTGGTTCCAGAGCTGAACGCCCACTGTCTCAGACTGGCTCTCAACACACCTAAAGTCACAGAGCAGCTGATGAAGCTGGACGAACAGGGGGTAAGGACAGAGGAAGGGTTGTAAAATGATACCAACTTTCCTCGAGGGATTCTGGATTTCCTGCTTATTCTCTCCGGATTCCGGGAGTCTTCAAACTGGGATCTCTGAGAAAACCTGGTGATTTAGAGAAAGTTACCAATAAGACAACAGAAAAATAACATGAAAGTCTCACAATTTATTACTTGCAGAGATCTTTAAATAGCACAAATGTAATCTCTCTCTCTCTCCCTCTCCCTCTCTCTCTCTCTGTCTCTGTCTCTCTTTTTTCTTCACTCTCTCTGTCTCTCTCTCTCTCTCTTTTTCCTTCTCTGTCTCTCTGTCTCTTTCTCTCTCTGTCTCTTTCTCTCTCTGTCTCTCTCTCTCTCTCCTTCTCCCTCCTCTCTCTCTCTGTCTCTAGTTGAGTTTCCAGTTGAAGGTGGGGGTGATGTACTGTGCGGCGGGACAGAGCAGTGAAGAGGATATGTATAATAATGATTCAGCGGGTCCTGCTCTGGAGGAGTTCCTACAGCTGCTGGGGGAGAGGGTCCGACTGAAGGGATTCACCAAGTACCGAGCCCAGCTGGACACTAAGAGTAAGTTACTACACACACACACACACACACACACACACACCCACACACACACACACACAGTGTTATCTCTCTCTCATGCCCAGCTTAACACCAAGAGTATTACTACATTACATTGCCAACGACTAACCTGAGACTGCGTTGTCGACGACGACACCTGAGACTGCGTTGTCGACGACGACACCTGAGACTGCGTTGTCGACGACGACACCTGAGACTGCGTTGTCGACGACGACACCTGAGACTGCGTTGTCGACGACGACACCTGAGACTGCGTTGTCGACGACGACGACACCTGAGACTGCGTTGTCGACGACGACGACACCTGAGACTGCGTTGTCGACGACGACGACACCTGAGACTGCGTTGTCGACGACGACGACACCTGAGACTGCGTTGTCGACGACGACGACACCTGAGACTGCGTTGTCGACGACGACGACACCTGAGACTGCGTTGTCGACGACGACGACACCTGAGACTGCGTTGTCGACGACGACGACACCTGAGACTGCGTTGTCGACGACGACGACACCTGAGACTGCGTTGTCGACGACGACGACACCTGAGACTGCGTTGTCGACGACGACGACACCTGAGACTGCGTTGTCGACGACGACGACACCTGAGACTGCGTTGTCGACGACGACGACACCTGAGACTGCGTTGTCGACGACGACGACACCTGAGACTGCGTTGTCGACGACGACGACACCTGAGACTGCGTTGTCGACGACGACGACACCTGAGACTGCGTTGTCGACGACGACGACACCTGAGACTGCGTTGTCGACGACGACGACACCTGAGACTGCGTTGTCGACGACGACGACACCTGAGACTGCGTTGTCGACGACGACGACACCTGAGACTGCGTTGTCGACGACGACGACACCTGAGACTGCGTTGTCGACGACGACGACACCTGAGACTGCGTTGTCGACGACACCTGAGACTGCGTTGTCGACGACACCTGAGACTGCGTTGTCGACGACACCTGAGACTGCGTTGTCGACGACACCTGAGACTGCGTTGTCGACGACACCTGAGACTGCGTTGTCGACGACACCTGAGACTGCGTTGTCGACGACGACGACACCTGAGACTGCGTTGTCGACGACGACGACACCTGAGACTGCGTTGTCGACGACGACGACACCTGAGACTGCGTTGTCGACGACGACGACACCTGAGACTGCGTTGTCGACGACGACGACACCTGAGACTGCGTTGTCGACGACGACGACACCTGAGACTGCGTTGTCGACGACGACGACACCTGAGACTGCGTTGTCGACGACGACGACACCTGAGACTGCGTTGTCGACGACGACGACACCTGAGACTGCGTTGTCGACGACGACGACACCTGAGACTGCGTTGTCGACGACGACGATACCTGAGACTGCGTTGTCGACGACGACGATACCTGAGACTGCGTTGTCGACGATACCTGAGAATGCGTTGTCGACGATACCTGAGAATGCGTTGACGACGATACCTGAGAATGCGTTGACGACGACACCTGAGAATGCGTTGTCGACGACGACGACACCTGAGAATGCGTTGTCGACGACGACGACACCTGAGAATGCGTTGTCGACGACGACGACACCTGAGAATGCGTTGTCGACGACGACGACACCTGAGAATGCGTTGTCGACGACGACGACACCTGAGAATGCGTTGTTGGCGGTTGGTTCTTTTAATCACCATGACGTTCAATGAACCCTAAAGAGGAACTTCCTGGAGTAACAGGGTAACCAAGCTATAGAGCTCACCAGTTTGTAATCGTAAAGAGTGACCCATTCATAGACCCAGAGGGAATAGGACCCATTCATAGACCCAGAGGGAATAGGACCCGTTCATAGACCCAGAGGGAATAGGACCCGTTCATAGACCCAGAGGGAATAGGACCCGTTCATAGACCCCGAGGGAATAGGACCCGTTCATAGACCCCGAGGGAATAGGACCCATTCATAGACCCCGAGGGAATAGGACCCATTCATAGACCCCGAGGGAATAGGACCCATTCATAGACCCCGAGGGAATAGGACCCATTCATAGACCTCGAGGGAATAGGACCCATTCATAGACCCCGAGGGAATAGGACCCATTCATAGACCCCGAGGGAATAGGACCCATTCATAGACCCCGAGGGAATAGGACCCATTCATAGACCCCGAGGGAATAGGACCCATTCATAGACCCAGAGGGAATAGGACCCATTCATAGACCCAGAGGGAATAGGACCCATTCATAGACCCAGAGGGAATAGGACCCATTCATAGACCCAGAGGGAATAGGACCCATTCATAGACCCAGAGGGAATAGGACCCATTCATAGACCCAGAGGGAATAGGACCCATTCATAGACCCAGAGGGAATAGGACCCATTCATAGACCCAGAGGGAATAGGACCCATTCATAGACCCAGAGGGAATAGGACCCATTCATAGACCCAGAGGGAATAGGACCCATTCATAGACCCAGAGGGAATAGGACCCATTCATAGACCCAGAGGGAATAGGACCCATTCATAGACCCAGAGGGAATAGGACCCATTCATAGACCCAGAGGGAATAGGACCCATTCATAGACCCAGAGCAGAGGGAATAGGACCCATTCATAGACCCAGAGCAGAGGGAATAGGACCCATTCATAGACCCAGAGCAGAGGGAATAGGACCCATTCATAGACCCAGAGCAGAGGGAATAGGACCCATTCATAGACCCAGAGGGAATAGGACCCATTCATAGACCCAGAGGACCCATTCATAGACCCAGAGGGAGTAGGACCCATTCATAGACCCAGAGGGAACAGGACCCATTCATAGACCCAGAGCAGAGGGAATAGGACCCATTCATAGACCCAGAGCAGAGGGAGTAGGACCCATTCATAGACCCTGAGGGAGTAGGACCCATTCATAGACCCTGAGGGAGTAGGACCCATTCATAGACCCTGAGGGAGTAGGACCCATTCATAGACCCTGAGGGAACAGGACCCATTCATAGACCCAGAGCAGAGGGAATAGGACCCATTCATAGACCCAGAGCAGAGGGAGTAGGACCCATTCATAGACCCTGAGGGAGTAGGACCCATTCATAGACCCTGAGGGAGTAGGACCCATTCATAGACCCTGAGGGAGTAGGACCCATTCATAGACCCTGAGGGAGTAGGACCCATTCATAGACCCTGAGGGAGTAGGACCCATTCATAGACCCTGAGGGAACAGGACCCATTCATAGACCCAGAGCAGAGGGAATAGGACCCATTCATAGACCCAGAGCAGAGGGAGTAGGACCCATTCATAGACCCTGAGGGAGTAGGACCCATTCATAGACCCTGAGGGAGTAGGACCCATTCATAGACCCTGAGGGAGTAGGACCCATTCATAGACCCTGAGGGAGTAGGACCCATTCATAGACCCAGAGCAGAGGGAATAGGACCCATTCATAGACCCAGAGCAGAGGGAGTAGGACCCATTCATAGACCCTGAGGGAGTAGGACCCATTCATAGACCCTGAGGGAGTAGGACCCATTCATAGACCCTGAGGGAGTAGGACCCATTCATAGACCCTGAGGGAGTAGGACCCATTCATAGACCCTGAGGGAGTAGGACCCATTCATAGACCCAGAGGGAGTAGGACCCATTCATAGACCCAGAGGGAGTAGGACCCATTCATAGACCCAGAGGGAGTAGGACCCATTCATAGACCCAGAGGGAGTAGGACCCATTCATAGACCCAGAGGGAGTAGGACCCATTCATAGACCCAGAGGGAATAGGACCCATTCATAGACCCAGAGGGAATAGGACCCATTCATAGACCCAGAGGGAATAGGACCCATTCATAGACCCAGAGGGAATAGGACCCATTCATAGACCCAGAGGGAATAGGACCCATTCATAGACCCAGAGGGAATAGGACCCATTCATAGACCCAGAGCAGAGGGAATAGGACCCATTCATAGACCCAGAGCAGAGGGAATAGGACCCATTCATAGACCCAGAGCAGAGGGAATAGGACCCATTCATAGACCCAGAGCAGAGGGAATAGGACCCATTCATAGACCCTGAGGGAGTAGGACCCATTCATAGACCCTGAGGGAGTAGGACCCATTCATAGACCCAGCGGGAATAGGACCCATTCATAGACCCAGAGGGAATAGGACCCATTCATAGACCCAGAGCAGAGGGAATAGGACCCATTCATAGACCCAGAGGGAATAGGACCCATTCATAGACCCATTCATAGACCCAGAGGGAATAGGACCCATTCATAGACCCAGAGGGAATAGGACCCATTCATAGACCCAGAGCAGAGGGATTCGGACCACATTCTGCTCTTGTATTCTCTCCCTCCTCTAGCTGACTCTACTGGGACTCACTTCCTGTACACTATTAGCCTTCCTGTCTGTCCTCTAACTGACTCTACTGGGACTCACTTCCTGTACACTATTAGCCTTCCTGTCTGTCCTCTAGCTGACACTAATGGGACTCACTTCCTGTACACCACCTATAAATCAAATCAAACGTTATCTGTCACACGCGCCGAATACAACAAGTTTAGACTTTACCGTGAAATGCTGACTTACAAGCCCTTAACCAACAGTGCAGTTCTAGAAGAGTTAAGAAAATATTTACCAAGCTGACTAAAGAAAGAAAAAGTAACACAATAACATAACAATAACGAGGCTTTATGCAGGGGGTACCAAGTCAGTGTGGAGGCTTTATACAGGGGGTACCGGTACCAAGTCAGTGTGGAGGCTTTATACAGGGGGCTCCGGTACCGAGTTAGTGTGGAGACTTTATACAGGAGGCTCCGGTACCGAGTTAGTGTGGAGACTTTATACAGGGGGTACCGGTACCAAGTCAGTGTGGAGGCTTTATACAGGGGGCTCCGGTACCGAGTTAGTGTGGAGACTTTATACAGGGTGCACCGGTACCAAGTCTGTGTGGAGGCTTTATACAGGGGGTACTGGTACCGAGTCAATGTGGAGGCTTTATACAGGGGGTACCGGTACCAAGTCAGTGTGCGGGGGTACAGGTTAGTTGAGGTAATTTGTACATGTATGTAGGGGTGAAGTGACTATGTATAGATAATAAACAGCGAGTAGCAGCAGTGTACATGTAGGTAGGGGTAAAGTGACTATGTATAGATAATAGACAGTGAGTAGCAGCAGTGTACATGTATGTAGGGGTGAAGTGACTATGCATAGATAATAGACAGAGAGTAGCAGCAGTGTACATGTAGGTAGGGGTGAAGTGACTATGCATAGTGTTACGCACGCCTCTGAGA